>NC_091778.1:55655303-55958333 GCF_029378745.1 Bos indicus
CAGAAAAATATTCTAAAAAATAATAACTCTAAATTTCAAAAGACTTTAAAAATACCTTATGATTATACAGTGGAAGTGAGAAATAGATTTAAGGAACTAGATCTGATAAATAGAGTGCCTGATGAACTATGGACAGAGGTTGGTGACATTATACAGGAGACAGGGATCAAGACCATCCCCATGGAAAAGAAATGCAAAAAAGCAAAATGGCTGTCTGGGGAGGCCTTACAAATAGCTGTGAAAAGAAGAGAAGCGAAAAGCAAAGGAGAAAATTAAAGATATAAGCAAGCATCTGAATGCAGAGTTCCAAAGAATAGCAAGGAGAGATAAGAAAGCCTTCCTCAGCGATCAATGCAAAGAAATAGAGGAAAACAACAGAATGGGAAAGACTAGAGATCTCTTCAAGAAAATTAGAGATACCAAAGGAACGTTTCATGCAAAGATAGGCTTGATAAAGGACAGAAATGGTATGGACCTAACAGAAGCAGAAGATATTAAGAAGAGGTGGCAAGAATACACAGAAGAACTGTACAAAAAAGATCTTCACGACCAGATAATCACGATGGTGTGATCACTGACCTAGAGCCAGACATCCTGGAATGTGAAGTCAAGTGGGCCTTAGAAAGCATCACTACGAACAAAGCTAGCAGAGGTGATGGAATTCCAGTTGAGCTATTTCAAATCCTGAAAGATGATGCTGTGAAAGTGCTGCGCTCAATATGCCAGCAAATTTGGAAAACGCAGAAGTGGCCACAGGACTGGAAAAGGTCAGTTTTCATTCCAATCCCAAAGAAAGGCAATGCCAAAGAATGCTCAAACTACCGCACAATTGCACTCATCTCACACGCTGGTAAAGTAATGCTCAAAATTCTCCAAGCCAGGCTTAAGCAATATGTGAACCGTGAACTTCCAGATGTTCAAGCTGGTTTTAGAAAAGGCAGAGGAACCAGAGATGAAATTGCCAACATCCACTGGATCATGGAAAAAACAAGAGAATTCCAGGAAAACATCTATTTCTGCTTTATTGATTATTCCAAAGTCTTTGATTGTGTGACCACAATAAACTGTGGAAAATTCTGAAAGAGATGGGAATACCAGACCACCTGACCTACCTCTTGAGAAACCTATATGCAGGTCAGGAAGCAACAATTAGAACTGGACATGGAACAACAGACTGGTTCCAAATAGGAAACGGAGTACGTTAAGGCTGTATATTGTCACCCTGCTTATTTAACTTATATGCAGGGTACATCATGAGAAACACTGGGCTGGAATAAGCACAAGTTGGAATCAAGATTACTGGGAGAAATATCAATAACTTCAGATATGCAGATGATACCACCCTTATGGCAGAAAGTGAAGAGGAACTAAAAAGCCTCTTGATGAGAGTCAAAGAGGAGAGTGAAAAAGTTGGCTTAAAGCTCAACATTCAGAAAACGAAGATCATGGAATCTGGTCCCATCATTTCATGGCAAATAGATGGGGAAACAGTGGAAGCAGTGTCAGACTTAATTTTTGGGGGCTCCAAAATCACTGGAGATGGTGATTGCGGCCATGAAATTAAAAGACACTTACTCCTTGGAAGGAAAGTTACGAGCAACCTAGATAGTATATTGAAAAGCAGAGACATTACTTTGCCAACAAAGGTCCTTTTAGTCAAGGCTATGGTTTTCCCGTAGTCATGTATGGATGTGAGAGTTGGACTGTGAAGAAAGCTGAGCGCCGAAGAATTGATGCTTTTGAACTGTGGTATTGGAGAAGACTCTTGAGAGTCCCTTGGACTGCAAGGAGATCCAACCAGTCCATTCTAAAGGAGATCAGTCCTGGGTGTTCATTGGAAGGACTGATGCTGAAGCTGAAACTCCAATACTTTGGCCACCTCATGCGAAGAGTTGACTCATTGGAAAAGACTCTGATGCTGGGAGGGATTGGGGGCAGGAGGAGAAGGGGACGACAGAGGATGAGATGGCTGGATGGCATCACTGACTCAATGGACATGAGTTGGAGTGAACTCCAGGAGTTGGTGATGGACAGGGAGGCCTGGTGTGCTGCAATTCATGGGGTCACAGAGTTGGACATGACTGAGCGACTGAACTGAACTGAAAAAATACCATATTTATGAATTACCACATGAATTTATAAAGGTATTAGGATATAAAGTCAATATGTAAAAATCAGTCAAATATTTATATTATAAAGAAACAGTAGAAAATGAAAATTTTAAAACAATCTCATTTACAAGAGGATCAAAACTATAAAATACTTAGGGATAAATGTAGCAAAAGATATATAAGAACTCTACACTGAAAATAATGAAAATTGCAAAGAAAAAATAAAGAACATATAAATAAATGAACATTATACCATAACCTTGAATTGGGAGAGTTAATATTTTAAGATGCAAATTCCTTCTAAATAAATAGACCAATAAAATACCAATTAAAATGCTACTGCTGCTAAGTTGCGTCAGTCGTGTCCGACTCTGTGCGACCCCATAGACGGCAGCCCACCAGGCTCCCCCGTCCCTGGGATTCTCCACGCAAGAACACTGGAGTGGGTTGCCATTTCCTTCTCCAATGCATGAAAGTGAAAAGTGAAAGTGAAGTTGCTCAGTCAGGTCCGACTCTTAGCGACCCCATGGACTGCAGCCTACCAGGCTCCTGCGTCCATGGGATTTTCCAGGCAAGAGTACTGGAGTGGGGTGCCGTTAATTAAAATGCTAGCAGCATCTTTTTTGTAGGAATTGACAAACAGATTCTAAAATTTATATGGGAAGCCAAAGGACCTAGAATAACCTGATCTTGAAAAAAAAAATAAATTCAGAAGACTCATATTATCTGATTACGAGATTTTTCACAATTTACAAAAAGGAGAATGCGTGTATTCAGTTTGTAACTCCATAGAAGTTCTTCTGAGTTGTTCTGGGGAGACTCAACTTTATTTATACTCCCATTGGTTGCACACGGCACTGACCACTGGACCAGAACACGATTCAGGCAGAGAAGACGGAAAGGACAAAGGACAATGGACCCATCAGGGTGCTTCCTGAGGGCATGACTGCTGTCTTGACATTGATTTTTTCTGCATTGCCTAAAATCCAATACAGTAACTCAATAAATGTCGACTGTGTCAGTAAGGAAAATTGTAGATTAGTCAATGCATGAGAAAAATGAAGAATGAGTTAACGAATGGATGGATGGATAGGTGGATGAATAGATGGATGGACCAATGAATGACTGGATCAGTCAAGTGAATGATCTAATGGCTGAACAAGCACCCCTCCGTGGAACCAGCAGGAATGTGATGAGAGCAGGAAGAAGAAGCTTCTGCTTTCTTTGATTCTTTTTATCTCTCAGATCACAGGTACCATTTACTTCCCTCTTGGGGGCTTCATCCACTGTGGCTGCCAATAAAACAGGACACTTTGTCTCTTAATTAGAAAGCGAACATTTAAAAGCAGAGCTTCCCAGTGACTGAACACATAAAACAATCACCTTTGCTCTGCACAGCTGTCCCCACACTGAGTTAAAACAGTTCTTGGGTTGCCTACGATTTCATTTCTGATCACACATAAGGATGTATGTCACTGGCTGACATTTACCTCTTGTCTTTTATAGCATTTCATCCACCCATCTGCCAAGAAACAGGAGCCCGGAGCCAGCTTGCCCTTGTCCGGAGCCCCCATGAATCCCAGGCTCTCTGGCTGGGCTGCCCTCTAGCCCTCACTCTCGGTGCCCTTTGCTGTGTTGGCATGCCCCTTTCTTCCACCTCTCAGAACTTGCCACTCGAGTTGGTTCACACATCCATATCCTACAAGGAAGAACATCTGAGGTATACCAGGGATGTGCATTTGTGAACAAGCTCTTTAGGAAAAGGGGCTGGACACACATGGTAGAAGCTTGAGGATTGCTTATTGAACAGAAAGAAAAAATGATAAACTTTTCTTAAACTTTCCCACTACAGGCAAGAAGCTTTACAAGTGGAATTTCTAGAATTTCTCTATCACTGGGCAGGGAAGCGTGCTCCTCCTAGCCTCTGGGCATTTGTACCCACAGAACACACAGACCAGGCTGGCTCTGCATACTTGTGAGTGAGGCTGCTGACTGCACTTCTACCGAGACGTCCTGGGTCCGGAGAGACATCTTCATTGTACCATGCTTGGTGGTTGCTGTTATTCAGTCGTTAAGTCATGTCCAACTCTTTGTGATCCCATGGACTGTAGCCCGCCAGGCTCCACTGTCCATGGAATTCTCCAGGCAAGAATACTGGAGCATGTTGGCATTTCCTTCTCCAGTGGGTCTTCCCAATCCAGGGATCGAACCCTTGTCTCTCGCATGCCAGGCAGATTCTTTACCTCTGAGCCACCTGGGAAGTCCAGCCATACTTGGTGGGTATTTAGGAACCACAACTTCCATGGATACTCATCAACTGTGTCCACTCCCTTCAAATCTATCCATCCATCAAGAGGGAGGTGGTGGGGCTGGGTCTAGGTTCTACCGCTTCCTGTTGCTATGGCTCTGGACGAGGAACTTAACTTCTCTGACTCCAGTTTCTTCATTTGAAAATGGGGCTGAGGGAACATCCTTGAAGGGCAAAAATAAATGAAATACTAAATGTAAAAATTCACTTTGAAGATATAAGCATTATGGCAATATAATTCAATAATTACACAATTGATACTGATTCATATTTTTGACATCTACTTCCCAAGTTTCCAGATGGGCTGGATATTCTTTCTGTCCCCCCACCAAAAGCCACCCTGCTCTGTGTCCCTCGAGGCTGGCTCTTAGGAACTGCATCAATCAGTCTCTTTTTGCCCTCTGCCTCCTAGTTGGCTTCAGCCAGTGGGCAGCAGCAGCAGATGCAAAGGGCAGGAGGAGAAAGAGGTCGAGGTATTGATTCCTCCCACTCCCTCCCTGCTGATCTCCTTTTGGCCATAGCTGTGTCCTCTACTGATTAAAGGATACAGCTTCTGTCCCACCACCCTCCCTACAGCTATAAGTCTTGATGAGTTCTGAATATAGCCCTCTCCCTTTTCAGCTCCAGAAGTGGTAATAATTTGCAATTTTTTTTATGCTGTATTCCTATCAGGATAAAAATTTTTGAGCTAACCAGTAACATGTGTGCAATCATTTATAAATGAATATATGCACAGCTTTAAGAGGTCCTGTTGGTTCTCAATGTCCTACATGTATTAGCTCACTTTCTTCATATTGATAAGAACCTAGAAAGTAGGCACTAGTCTTATCCTACGCTCCCCTTCTCCCCCCCTCCTTTTTTATAGATGTGAACATTAAGGGACAGAGAGATTCAGGACCTCCCTGGTGGTCCAGTGGCTAAGACTCTGAGCTCCCAATGCAGGGGGCCTGGGTTCAATCCCTGGTCAGGGAACTAAGATCCCATGAGCCACCTGGCACAGCCAAAAAAAAAAAAAAAGCAAAAGCACAGAGAGATCTAAATAGTTGGTTAGACCAACCTCAGCACTGCTGACCCTTGGGGCCAGACCAGCCTCTCCTGTGGGGCATCCTATCTTATCCTTGTTCTTTACCCACTAGATGCCGATAGCACCCCTCCCCCGTCCCAGTTGTGACCATCAAAAACGTCTCTGCATGCTGCTCAGTATCTCCTGGGAGCAAACTCACTCCTCACTCCCCCACCATTGAGAACTAACGGCCTAGAGTAACTAGCAGAATACACATTGCAAAATATACACACAGTAAGTTAAAAAAAAAAAAAAGAACAACTTAAAACATAACATCAAGACTTCCCTTCGGTCCAGTGGTTAAGACTCTGTGTTCCCAATATAGGGAGCACCAGTTCAATCCCAGTTCAGGAAACTAAGATCCTACATCTGCCTGGTGTGGCCAAAATAAATAAATAAAATGAAAAAGAGATGTTCAAAAAATAAAATGGTTAACTTTATTTTTAAAAAATCCATAATACTAAAAAATAAATATAAATTGTAGTTTTAAACATGCCCTTCTCACACCCGGGCACATGCCCTCATGTGGCCCCTAGGCATTTGAGAACTTAGCTCCCCAACCAGGGATCGAACCTGGGATGTGCACTCTCTTGAGACCCCTGTCCTGGGGATGCAGAGGGGCGTAAGGCCATCCTCTGCCCTCAGGAGCATAAAATCCAGGCTGACAAGACACATACATAGGAAAGACTCTCAGTTGAAGATAGCAGGTTAGAAAAAACATGGCCACAATTGATTGATTGGACTGGTATTAGTATTTCATAAACAGTTAGCAAGTGGCTTCTCCGAGGCTGGGCTATCTAGAGTTTTAGGACAAGGCCGTGTCACCCAGACCCCGGATGCAAAGGACCAGACAGGAAGAAAGGGCAAGTGTCAGGAACGCTTTCACAAATCTCTCTCTCTCTCTTTTTTTAAAGATATTTTTGATGTGGACCATTTTGAAAGTCTTTCTTAAATTTGTTACAATATTGCTTCTGTTTTTTGTTGGAGAGGGATCTTAGCCCCCCGACCAGGAATCGAACCTGCACCCTTGAATCAAAAGGTGATGTCTTGACCACTGGACTGCCAGGGAAGTCCCTTCGTGAATCTCTTACTTCTTCCTCTGCCTCTCCTTCTTCAGCTGCTGGGAGTCCATTCATTTATTCGCTCAACAAATATTTGCCCAGTGCTTCCTCCAGACCAGGAGTGGTTCCTGGAATGGGAACATCAGCGAGAAAAACAGACCTTGCTGCCCTCGGGGGCTGCCATGCCAGCATCTTTTTGAGTTCAGCTCCGTCTGCCAGCTCCCTGCCTCCAAGCTGCCGCCCACGTCTTACCCCCAGAACCTCTTTGCTATGATGTTCTCCGAGTTGGAATTCCAGACCAACACGATACTGCCAGAGCTGGCTGGACTGGGTTTCCGTCCCTCGGGCCAAGAGTCAGGCCCGGCCCTGGCAGCTGCCCGCCTTCTCCCACTCCTCCTGTGGGGAGCACAGTGGAACCAGAAAATTCGGTCTCAGGCCTCCCTTTTCCAGTGCGATTTTGGCGTCAGGAGCCACACGGATCAAGACACAGCCAGCTCTTCCCTCTAAGTTGTTTTATGGCATTCTTCTAACACGGCAATAAAAATGAAGTTTTTAAAGGCATATTCGCTGGAACGTTGGCCGGGCAGCAAGCCACAGTCCCGCCTGGTGCTGATGTCAGGGCCTCGTTCCTGCTGGGCCAGCCCATCCTCGTCCATCCCTCACCGCTTCGGCACAAGCCCAGCTCTTCCAAGTGACTCTGAGAAGCTGACTGACGCTGTCGCTGCGTTTCTCATATGCGTACCTTCCTAAGAGCTCAGCTGCCCGCTGCTGTGGGCTTCTATCTAATAAAGCTCTATAATGTACTGACCGTCCTCCACCGTGGGCCTCGCTTCACTTTCCTGGGCCATTTACTCCTTTATAGAATTTAATCTGCTGCTGAAATTCACTGCATTATTAATGGAAGCCAGGGCACAGAGCTGCAGTAATTACACCGTTCACTCTGCAAACACCCACGTGTACACACGCGTGGACCCTCTCAGTGGATCTGGGGCTGAGTGTACCCACCCCACCCCCCCCCAGCTCCAGCACCCAGCAAAGGGGTTTCGCTCCTGACTTAAAATCCTCAGTGACTTATCATCCCTTTTAGAAAAAAAAAAAACAAAAACAAATTCCTCCTCAGGGTCTAGGGGTCCTCCTGGACTGACACTGGTACTTAGAGTTGAATCTGCCCTGACCACCCAACTTCAAGGACTCTACCTGGCCCCTCATTTTATCTGACTTAATTTTTCTCATGCCCTTATTGCTGTTCGAAATGGTCTTGTTTATTTATTTGTTAGTCTCTGTGCCTGCTTTTTCTTGCTGGGATTTTAACACAATGAGAGCAGGGATCCACCTGTCTAGTCCCTGTTGAATCTCCCTGCTGACAACAGGACCTGGTATTTAACATGGGCTCAGGAAACATGTCTTGAAGGAATGAAAGAAGGAAGGAAGGAAAGATCTTTTCAGCTGGTAAGTACTCAGGTCCAAGGAATCAGCGGGAGTCGACTGGCTTCTGAGTGATGGGAACAATCTTCCTTCTCTACTTTGAGGTTTGTGGAGGCGGGGAGGGAGAAGAAAGCCAGTCCAGATTCCTTGGAGTCGCGTGTGGAATCAAAAACTCTCCCCTCCAACAATGGTAAATTTTGGAGCAGGCTTGTGACTCACTTGAACTAACACGCAGAAGCAACACTGCATGGCTTCTGAGGCTGGGTCAGAAAAGGCCTCCGTCTTCCTTCTTGGTCACTGGATCACTCGTCCTGGCAGTCCTGAGCAGCCAGGGAAACAGGCCGACCTCCTCGAGGCTGCCATGGTGTGAGAGAGCGCGGGCAACACATGGAGGCCACAGAGGGGAAGTCCCAGCCGACAGCTGGCATCCACCCGAGGGGTATGTGTGCACTCACCCCCAAGCGGATCTCAGCCCCCAGCAAACCTTCCCAGCCGATTGATTCCCAGGCGTTGTGGAACAGAGAAAAGCCATTCCTGCTGGGTCCTGTCTGAATCCTGACCCAAAGCGTTTGAGAGCATAATGCAGTTTTTAATTTAATTTTATTTCTGGCTGCACTGGGTCTTCGTTGCTGTGCACAGGCTTTCTTTAGTTGCAGCAAGCAGCGTTACCCTCAAGTTGCGGTGAGAGGGCTTCTCTTGTTGCAGAGCACAGCCTCTAGGGCTCGGGCTTCAGGAGTTGTGGCTCGAGGGTTCAGTTGCCCCAAGGCATGTGGAATCCTCCTGAACCAGGGATCGAACTGGTGTCTCTTGTATTGTCAGGCAGATTCTCCACAACTCCACAACTGCAGGGAAGTCCTGCAGTTATTGTTTTATGTCGCCGAGTTTTGGGGTAGTTTCTTGTACAGCAATAGTAACTGGAAATTCCCCAACACCCTCTGATATAGCTTGAATTGATGTGATGAGTGTGCTCTGTCGTGTCCGACTCTTTGTGACTTCATGGTAGTAGCCCGCCAGGCTCCTCTGTCCATAGGATTTTCCAGGCAGGAATACTGGAGTGGGTTGCCATTTCCTTCTCCAGTGGGCTGAATTAGGTCTCCCCAAAGTGGTAGGTTGAAGTCCCATCCCTGGAACCTCAGACTGTGACCTTATTTGGAAAGAGGGTTATAACAGAGGTAATCAAGTTGAAATGAGGTCATTCAAATGGGCCCGAATCTGACTAGTGTTCTTATAAAAAGAGAGGATATTTGGATATGGAAATGCCACCCAAGGGAAGGTCATGTGAAGGTCAAGGCCAAGATTGGGGGATGGATCTACAGATCAAAGATGCCCCGAATCGCCAGCAAACCACCAGAAACTGGAAAGGGGCGTGGCACGGATTCTCCCTTATGGCTCCAGAAGGAACCAACCCTACAGGCACCTCCGTCTCAGACTTCAGGCCCCCAGAGCTGGGAGAAAGTACATTTCTATTATTTAAGCCACTCAGTTAGTGGTTCTTTATTATGACAGCCCTGGGGAAGTGATACAGCCTCCTAGGCTCTAATGCCCAGTGACAAGCGACCGATACAAACAGCATTAAACCAACGACACCCTGAAGCTGGTGTGCACAAAATGAGCCATGGAACGCAAGCTTATTCTGCCCCAACAGCACGTGAGCGCCTAAAACACAGAATGAGGCCTCTACCCCTCACCCAGCTCCCACTCAGTGAACATCCCACCTCCCTCCCCCAGGCACGGCAATGCCTGATTGAGGCCCAGGAGCATTGTCCGTTGAGGCTCTTTCCCCTGATTTATTTCCTCTTCCCTCCATCACTACCCAGGCTGCTCTGGGGCTGCTTCTACATACAGAAGTTGGGTTTTGATTCTCCACTCAACATCACCCTTGTTCCTGTTCTGTCGTTCATTATGCATTCAACACGCTTATGTCTCCTCGTGGAGTGGTCTGCAACAGTGCTCTCTTGCATGATTATCTCCATCTTACAGCTTTCTGAGATTGCCCTTTAAAAAATCTTTTGAAGTTTTCATTTTTATTCTATTTTATGGGTCTTGCTGGGTAGCTTCCTTGGCTCTGTGAAAGAACAGCATTTAATTTTAAGAGCTGAGAGCTGGCCACCATGAGAGCCCTAGGAGGACAGTTTACGACCAGGGAAAGAACAAGCATCACAGGGTTGGGATAAGAAGGATGATGCTAGGATGCATTTAGCTCCTGCGGGCCAGCCAAACAAGGCCCTTATCTGTTTACGGCAGGCCCAGCCCTGGGTCTGGAGACGGTACTTTTGAAGTCTAGTGGGTCTAGAGTTCCAGTCCTTATAGTCCTGCCCTTCCCCGTGGAGTGATGGTGTGTTCCAGGCGATCTGGTCCTGATTTCACTGCCAGGGCATTGCAGAACCCCTGGCACACAAAGAGCCGCTCAATAAATGGTCGTGAAGAGAAGAAAGCTCCCCAGGGCTGCTGTAACAGAGGGCCATAGGCTGGGGGGCTTGAAACGATAGAAATGGATTCTCTCACAGCTCTGGAGGCCAGAAGTCAAGGTGAGGGTAGCATTGATCCCTGCTGGCGTCTTTGAGGGAGAGTCCCTCCCAGGCCTCTCTCCAGCCCTTGGTGGCCACCAGCCATCCTTCCTATTCTTGGCTGGCTCCAATGTCAGCTCCGAAGTCACTTGGCCTTATCTGCGGCTCTCCCCTGTGTCTGTCTCCAATTTCCCTTTCCTTTCTCTCACGAGGACACTAGTCACTGGATTTAGGGCCTCCCACCCTCCAATTCAGGAGAAACTTATCTCAGATATTTAATTAAATTCTCTCTGCAACATCTTTAACAAACCTTTGCTAAACAGGGTCCCATTCTGAGGTTCCAGGTGGCAGTGCCTCTGGGGGGACAAGCACCAGCCTAGTGCAGAGGGAGACTGTTGATCACTCCAGGGGAGCTGCCCTTATGCAGAGGGACCGACCGTCCTGAACTGAACCCCGAGGCTCGGCCAGGAAGAGCAGGTGTAGAAGGTGGAGGCTGGAGAGGAAGAGGAGGGAGGGTAGAGGGGCGGGCATTCATGGGGAGCTCTGATCTGCCCAGGGACTCAAAGCTGAGTGAAGAGGAGGGCCTCCTGCCAGCCAGGACCTGGCTTCAGGCCCAGGAAGCCCTGCCCTCCTCTGCCTTGTCTCATGGGTCCCTTCTAGGCCTGCCTCTCACTCCATCTTCATCTCTTCAGGCTCCAGATTTCAACATTCCCCAGTCCAGCAACTTCCCTCACACTGAAATGGGCTCCCAGGGGTGACCCTCTCAGTAGGTCTTTATTCTGGGAATAAAGACATAAAGTGGTCTTTATTCTGGGAAGAATTCAGACATGGAGAACAGGGGTTAGCAGGAAGGGATCTACCTGTGGGCAGAGATGTTTCTCTGGGCATCAGAGTGACTCGCCCAGGTCCTTCATCATCCTCTAAACCAGGGGTCCCCAACCTCTGGGATCTAATGCCTGGTGACCTGAGATGGGGCTGATGTAATAATAATAAAAATAGAAATAATGTACACAATAAATGTAATACACTTGAATTATCTTGAAGGCTTCCCTGATGGCTCAGAAGGTAAAGAATCTGCCTGCAGTGCAGGAGACCCAGATTTGATACCTGGGTCAGAAAGATCCCCTTGAGAAGGAAATTGCAACATGCTCCAGTATTCTGGCCTGGAGAATCCCAAGGACAGAGGAACCTGGTGAGCTACACTCTATGGGGTCACAAGAGTTGGACACAACTGAGCGACTAATATTTTCACTTTCACTTTTGGATAACCCTGAAACCATCCCCTCTACCCCTGGCCCAGTCCATGGAAAAACTGTCTTCCATAAAACTAGTCTGTGACGCCAAAAAGGCTGGGGACCACAGCAGCCATCCAGGAGCTGAAGCTGAACTACTGAAGTAGTTTCAAATTCAGAATTTCCAAAGGGACAGCAGATAAAGGCATTCGCTCTGAGTGTCAATGTCGCATCATCAAAGGAACAGATCAGTTCAGCAAACAATGGATAGGAGGAGGATGAACCATATCCCGGAAGTGGTGTGACCGTCCACTCAGTCCAACAGAGGCAGTGGCCCTAGAGGCCTCCGCACAGAGGAGCCCCTTGCCGGAGGAACCGAAGGCAGGCACTTCCTGGCTTCCTCCCCTTAACAGCCACTTTTCCCACCCCTGGGAAAGTTCTACCCGGGGTATTTTGTGAAGGATGACTGACGACGAGGAATCTTTGTTGTGCTATCAGCTGTAATTATTTTAATTCAAACATACTCCCTTATAGGACTGACATCATAAATGCTGTTTTCTAGAACAAATAGCTGTCAGAGCTGTCAAGCAGAGCTGCTTACTGTTTTACATCATTACAATATTTAATTTCAACTCTGCAATTTTTTTCCCCCCACGCAACACTTTCAAGATTATTTCTTCCACTTTTATCTGGAAAAACTGGAGCCCAGAAGGATGAGAAGGAAGAAGCCATTCTCTCAATCAAATAATTATTGATTTGGATGATAAGAGGAAGGAAGGAAAGGAGGGAGGGAGGAAAGAGAGGAAGGAAGGAAGGAAGGGATGAGGTGGTGTGGGGGGGTGAGTCAGGAGGGAATGACTGGTTCACAGCATGCTAGGGACATTTTTTGGCTGGCCAAGTAGAAGCCCCTAATTGTTGTTCCTTTTGCTACCTGAGTACTTCCAGGAGCAAGCGCAATTGAGCAAAGTGATCTTGGTGAATGATAAATTGCTCCTTTGGACACTTCTTTTTCTTTTTCTTTTTTTAATTAATTTTTATTGGAGTATACATGCTTTATAGGGCTTGCCTGGTAGTTCAGAGGTAAAGAACACGCCTACCAATGCAGGAGACACAGGAAACACAGGTTCGATCCCTGGGTAGGGAAGGTCTCCTGGAGGAGGAAATGACAACCCACTCCAGTATTCCTGCCTGGGAAATCCCATGGACAGAGGAGCCTGGCGGGCTACAGTTCATGGGGCTGCAAAGACTCAGACATGACTGAGCTCACACACACGCTGGCTTTACAATGTCATGTTAGTTTCCATTGTACAGCAGAGTGCATCAGCTGTATATATGCATATGTCCCCTCTTTATTTAGATTCTGTTCCCATGTAGGTCACTGGAACCAGACTTCTAATGATGGTGTTGAAAGGTCATGAACAAACAGATACACTTTCGAAGACTAGGGAACTCAGATCCCAAGTCAGGTCGGTTATGATTCAAGACCAATAACTTCAGTTACACAGTGTGCTGAGCTGCTTTGATTGGTGTTTTTTTATTTGGGGGTAATTTGCTATTTTGAAATAGTTTCCAATGAAGAAAAGTTGTAAGAACAGCACCAGGAACTTCCAATACCCGTTACCAGATTCACTGCACATTTACATTTTGTGTTTTAGCACAAACTCACTCTTTCTCTGAAACATTACTTTTTTCTTGCATCTTTTGAGAGGAAGATGGAGACAGTATGCCCCTGAACCTTAAGAATGAGAATATTCTCTAATATAGTCACAG
Organism: Bos indicus; assembly: GCF_029378745.1. Classification (NCBI taxonomy): domain Eukaryota; kingdom Metazoa; phylum Chordata; class Mammalia; order Artiodactyla; family Bovidae; genus Bos; species Bos indicus. The sequence goes on from NC_091778.1 coordinate 55,668,781, forward strand.
GATAATGATCAAACTCAGGAAATTTATTGTGGATAAAATGTTATCTAATCCATAGTTCATATTTGCTACGGACTGAATGTTAATTTCTCCCCCAAATTCATATGTTTGAAGCCCTAACCACCCCTTCCCCAAGCGATGTTAGTAGAGGGCAGGGCTTCTAGGAAGTCATTGTGTTTAGGATGCAATCCCGAGGGTGGGGCCCCCATGATGGGATTAGTGCCCTAATGAAAAAAGAGACCAGAGAGCCTTCTCCTCACTCTTTCGCTCTCTCCTTCCCTCCCTCTCTCCCAAGTGAGCATACATGTGTGGCTTGTCTGCAACCAGAAGGAGAACTCTCCCCAAAACCCAGCTATGCCAGCCCCCCAGTCTCAGACTTCCAGCCTCTAGAACTGTGAGAAAACAGATCTCTGTTGTTTAAGCTGCCCAATCTATGGCAGTTTGTCACGGCAGCTGGAGCAGACTAATACTCTATTCAAATTTCATCCATTATCCAAAAATATAATTTACTGCAGGGATCCCCAACCCCCAGGATCTAATGCCTGATGATCTGAGATGGAATTGATGTAATAATAATGGAAATAAAATGCACAAAAATGTAACGCCCTTGAGTCATTCCCAAACCATCCTTGCCTCCATGAAAAAATCATCTTTCATGAAAATGGTCCCTGGTGCCAAAAAGGTTGGGGATAGCTACTTTATTGCCATCTGCTGCCTTATCCAGGCCCTAACCTGGGTTCACAAGTTGCATTTGGCTGCCACATCTCTTTTGCTTTCTGTAACTAAAAACAACAGTTCAGTCTTTCTTTTACCATAACGTTGTTGAAGAATACAGGCCAGTGATGGCCTGTATTTATAGATGGCCCCTCAGTTGGGGTTCTCCTGATGTTCCTTCGCCATCGGATGCAGGCTGTGCATTTTTGATGGGACAGCCACAGAAGTGGTGTGTGTCCTCGGTGTGTCATAGCTGGTGGCACACCCCTGCCTGTTGTCCTCATAGTGGTGACATTAGCCTTGACCCATTAATCCAGGAAGTGTCTGCCAGACCTTCCCATTGTGGAGCCACCCTGCTCTCTTTGTATTGGGTTGGTCAAAAAGTTCATTTGGGCTTTTCCATAAGATCTTACTTTGGAAGATCTTTCCATAAGATCCTCCTCTGTTCACAGGGTTTTCCAGGCAAGAATACTGGAGTGGATAGGCATTCCCTTTTCCAGGGGATCTTCATGACCCAGGGATGGAACCTGGGTTTCCTACTTTGCAGGGTGGATTCTTTACCATCCAAGCCAGCAGGGAAGCCATTAGATCTTACAGAAAATCCAAACAAACATTTTGGCCAATCCAGTAGTTGGTATGTAATTTATGGGCAGATAATAAGAAATGGACCCAGACATGCCCATGAGTGCCCAGAAGTCTCCAGCAGGGGTGTGGGCTGGCAGTGCCTGCTGCAGACACTGAGTGCAGCAGCGCGTGCATGGGGCCTTGTGAAGGAGGTCGCCATTATCTTCATTACCTCCACCACAGTTTGGCCTCAGGTCAAGCAATGGGGAGGGAATACAGCCCTGCTCATCAACAGAAAATTGGATTAAAGATTTACTGAACATGGCCCCGCCCATCAGAACAAGACCCAGTTTCCCCCTCAGTCAGTCTCTCCCATCAAGAAAGTTCCATAAACCTCTTATCCTTATCCAGCAGAGGGCAGACAGAAGGGGATCTTCCCAACCCAGGGATCGAACCCGGGTCTCCTGCATTGTAGGCAGATGCTTTACCATCCAAGCTACCAGGGAAGCCTGAATGAAAACCACAGTCATAGAAAACTAACCAAACTGATCACATGGACCACAGCCTTGTCTAACTCAATGAAACTATGAGCCATGCCATGTAAAGCCACCCAAGATGGACGAGTCATGGTGGAGAGTTCTGACAAAACGTGGTCCACTGGAGAAGGGAATGGCAAACCACTTCAGTATTCTTGCCTTGAGAATCCCATGAATAGTATGAAAAGGCAAAATGGTATGACACTGAAAGATGAACTCCCCAGGTCGGTAGGTAACCAGTATGCTACTGGAGAAGGGTAGAGAAATAACTCCAGAAAGAATGAAGAGATGGAGCCAAAGCAAAAACAACACCGAGTTGTGGATGTGACAGATGATGGAAGTAAAGTCCAATGCTACACAGAGTAGTATTGCATAGGAACCTGGAATGTTATGTCCATGAATCAGGGCAAATTGAAAGTGGTCAAACAGGAGATGGCAAGAGTGAACAGCAACATTTTAGGAATCAGTGAACTAAAATGGACCGGAATGGGTGAATTTAGCTCAGATGACCATTATATCTACTACTGTGGGCAAGAATCCCTTAGAAGAAATGGAATAGCCTTCATAGTCAACAAAAGAGTCCAAAATGCAGTACTTGGATGCAATCTCAAAAATGACACAGTGATCACTGTTCGTTTCCACGGCAAACCATTCAATATCACAGTAATCCAAGTCTATGTCCTGACCAGTAATGCTGAAGAAGCTAAAGATGAACAGTTCTATGAAGACCTACAAGACCTTATAGAACTAACACCCAAAAAAGATGTCCTCTTCATTATAGGCAACTGGAATGAAAAAGTAAGTAGTCTAGAGATACCTGGAGTAATAGGCAAATTTGGCCTTGGAGTACAAAATGAAGCAGGTCAAAGGCTAACAGAGTTTTGCCAAGAGAATGCACTGGTCATAGCAAATACCCTCTTCCAACAACATAAAAGAAGACTCTTTTATGGACATCACCAGATGGTCAAGACCAAAATCAGATTGATTATATTTTTTGCAGCCAAAAATGGAGAAGCTCTATACAGTCAGCAAAAACAAGGCTGGGAGCTGACTGTGGCTCAGATCATGAACTCCTTATTGCCAAATTCAGACTGAAATTGAAGAAAGTAGGGAAAACCACTAGACCATTCAGATCAGATCAGATCAGATCAGATCAGTTGCTCAGTTGTGTCCGACTCTTTGCGGCCCCATGAATCGCACCACGCCAGGCCTCCCAGTCCATCACCAACTCCCAGAGTTCACTCAGACTCACATCCATCGAGTCAGTGATGCCATCCAGCCATCTCATCCTCTGCCATCCCCTTCTCCTCCTGCCCCCAATCCCTCCCAGCATCAGAGTCTTTTCCAATGAGTCAACCCTTCCCATGAGGTGGCCAAAGTACTGGAGTTTCAGCTTTAGCATCATTCCTTCCAAAGAAATCCCAGGGCTGATCTCCTTCAGAATGGACTGTTTGGATCTCCTTGCAGTCCAAGGGACTCTCAAGAGTCTTCTCCAACACCACAGTTCAAAAGCATCAATTCTTCGGCGCTCAGCCTTCTTCACAGTCCAACTCTCACATCCATACATGATCACAGGAAAAACCATAGCCTTGACTAGATGGACCTTTGTTGGCAAAATAATGTCTCTGCTTTTCATATGCTATCTAGGTTGGTCATAACTTCCCTTCCAAGGAGTAAGCGTCTTTTAATTTCATGGCCATTCAGGTATGACCTAAATATGACCTAAATCAAATCCCTTATGATTATACAGTGGAAGTGAGAAATAGATTCAAGAGATTAGATCTGACAGAGTGCCTGAAGAACTATAGACGGAGGTTCGTGACATTGTATAGGAGGCAGTGATCAAGACCATCCCCAAGAAAAAGAAATGCAAAAAGGCAAAATGGTTGTCTGATGAGACCTTACAAATAGCTAAGAAAAGAAGAGAAGCAAAAGGTAAAGGAGAAAAGGAAAGATATACCCATTTGAATGCAGAATTCCAAGAATAGCAAGGAGGGATAAAAAAAGCCTTCCTCAAAAAAAAAAAAATAAATAAAAAGCCTTCCTCAGAGATCAATGCAAAGAAATAGAAGAAAACAATAGAATTGGCAAGACTAGAGATCTCTTCAAGAAAATTAGAGATACCAAGAGAACATTTCATGCAAAGATGAGCACAATAAAGGACAGAAATGGTATTGACCTAACAGAAGCAGAAGATATTAAGAAAAGGTGGCAAGAAAACAGCTAAGAACTGTACCAAAAAGATCTTCATGATCCAGATAACCATGATGATGTGATCACTCACCTAGAACCAGACATCCTGGAATGTGAAGTCAAGTGGGTCTTAGGAAGCATCACTATGAACAAAGCTAGTGGAGGTGATGAAATTCCAGTTGAGTATTTCAAATTCTAAAAGATAATGCTGTGAAAGTGCTTCATTCAAAATGCCAGAGAACCTGGAAAACTCAGCAGTGGCCACAGGACTGGAAAAGGTCAGTTTTCACTCCAATCCCAGAGAAAGGCAATGTCAAAAAATGTTCAAACTATTGCACAATTGCACTCATCTCATATGCTAGCAAAGTAATGCTCAAAATCCTCCAAGCCAGGCTTCAACAGTATGTGAACCATCAATTTCCAGATGTTCAAGCTGGGTTTAGAAAAGGCAGAAGAACCAGAGATCAAATTGCCAACATCCACTGGATCATCGAAAAATCAAGAGAGTTCCAGAAAAACATCTACTTTTGCTTTATTGACTACACCAAAGCTTTTGACTGTGTGGATCACAACAAACTGTGGGAAATTTTTCAAGAGATGGGAATACCAGACCACCTGACCTGCCTCCTGAGAAATCTGTATACAGGACAAGAAGCAACTGTTAGAACTGGACATGGAACAACAGACTGATGCCAGATCAGGAAAGGAGAACATCAAGGCTGTATATTTTCACCCTGCTTATTTAAATTCTATGCAGAGTACATCATGTAAAATGCCGGGCTGGATGAAGCACAAGCTGGAATCAAGATTGCTGGGAAAAATATCAATAAGCTCAGATACGTAGATGACACCACCCTTATGGCAGAAAGCAAAGAACTAAAGAGCCTCTTAATGAAAGTGAAAGAGGAGAGTAAAAAAGTTGGCTTAAGATTCAACATTCAAAAAACTAAGAGCATGGCATCCGGTTCCATCACTTCATGGCAAACAGATGGGGAAATAATGGACACAGTGACAAACTTTATTGTTTTGGGCCCCGCAAATCACTGCAGATGGTGATTGCAGCCTTGAAATTAAAAGACGCTTGCTCCTTGGAAGAAAAGCTATGACCAACCCAGACAGCATATTAAAAAGCAGAGACATTACTTTACCAACAAAGGTCCATCTAGTCAAAGCTGTGGGTTTTCTAGTAGTTATGTATGGGTGTGAGAGTTGGACTATAAAGAAAGCTGAGCGCCGAAGAATTGATGCTTTTGAACTGTGGTGTTGGAGAAGTCCCTTGGACTGCAAGGTGATCCAACTAGTAAATCCTAAAGGAAATCATTCCTGAATATTCATTGGAAGGACTGATGCAGAAGCTGAAACTCTGATACCTTGGCCACCTGATGTGAAGAACCGACTCATTGGAAAAGACCCTGATGCTGGGAAAGATTGAAGGCAGGAGGAGAAGGGGACAACAGAGGATGAGATGGTTGGATGGCATCACTGACGTGATGGTCATGAGTTTGAGTAATCTCCAGGAGTTGGTGATGGACAGGGAAGCCTGGCGTGCTGCAGTCCATGTGGTCACAAAGAGTCAGACACAACTGAGTGACTGAATTGACTGACTCAATGAGTTGGAGAATATAATTACACTATAGGGATTTCTCTGGTGTTTCAGGGTTTAAGACTCCAAGCTCCCGATGCAAGGGGCCCAGGTTCAATCCCTGGTCAGGGAACTAGATCCCACATGCCACAGCTAAGACCTGGAGCAGCCAGATAAAGTGAAACAAAATAAAAATTCTAAAATAAGCAAAACAAACTTTCTTAAAAAACAAAAAGCTGTACCACAACTGAACTTAATCATACTCTCAGCCACTATTTTTAGCAGCTGTGGATGATTTTTCTGATGTCACTGCATCATCCCTTTTGTATTTATTAATTGACATCTGCTGTAAAGACTGTCCCTTCACCCTATTTGTATGTGCTTTCATGTATCTCAACAATTCTGTCATCTCTGAGAACTCCTCTCCATAGCAACGCTACACTTAGGAACAGTAAGACAGACTCAGTCATCCAGAAGCGTTCATCCTGGGGGCCTGCCTCCTCCAGGGAGTTAGAAAAACCCAGGATCAGGGCAGGTCACTAATGCAAGAACACGCTTTTACAGACAGCGCCGTTGAGGCGGAAAAGAGAGGACGATGCCTGGAGTGGCACAGCTGCCAGCCAAGAGGAGGCGCTCCAGGACAGAGGCCGGGCATCTGGCTGGCATCGTGTTTTAAGGGGCACCAGGGGCAGAGCTAGCAGCTGCTCAGGATGTATTGCCCTCAACTTAGCGACTGGGTTCCAAGGTGCTGAGAGATGGAAACTCCCAGGTGGGGGCTTTCTGGGGTTCTCCTCTGTGGTTTCAAGGCCGCGTCATAGACCCTTTATCTAGGATGCCCTCCAGCGTGGGGTGTGCGGGGCCAATGGCCAAATAAACACAGGGCTGGGTCAAGAGGAACCGAACCGGTACCTGCACTAAAGCACCAGCTGGTGAGTCCATAGGAAGCATGCGAGCTCCTGGCTTAGAAAGTGAAAGTCGCTCAGTTGCTTCCAACTCTTTGGGACCCCACGGACTATACAGTCCATGGAATTCTCCAGGCCAGAATACTGGAGGGGGTAGTCTAGCCCTTCTCCAGCAGATCTTCCCAATTCAGGAATCAAACCAGGGTCTCCTGCATTGCAGGCGGATTCTTTACCAATTGAGCTACCAGGGAAGCCCCTCCTGGCTTAGAACCAGCTGCTAGTTATCAGGACCCTTTTTTGAGATGTGAGCCCAGCCTACCTCCACTGGACATTCCAACCCCCCACCCCCCAGAAAAATTCTGATAACGTTGTTACTGTTGTTCAGTCGCTAAGCAAGCTCATTAAACACAAAGTCCTCAGGCTTCAGCTTCCTCAACTAAAAATGGCAACAATAGATTTTATTATCTGGAGGTCCCTGCCCCGGCGCTAGGATTCTGGAATCTAAAACTAGCGTGTACTTGGGACCTTCCCAGTTTTAATGAATGCCGAATCCCTTACGTAAAACCAAGAAATAATTAGCCCTGACAGTAGAAGCAGAAACAGAATCGTGATTCATGAATCTTCTAATTGTTCTTCCCTTCTGCACATTTTAACCTCCCCTCCCCAGTCTTAGAGTAACATATGTTCTACACACACACGGACAAATAGAATTACGCTGGCACAAATGAGCGTGATGGGCTGGGGGGTGGCATTCTCAGGCAGCTGCTCGCTCCCTCCGTCTTTGGGTGTCTCTCTGCTCCGGGTATAGAAGCACAGAAGCCTGCCGCCTTGCTCCTCGGCACAAATGTGCTATAAAACACCCATCAATTCTCCTGACATTCCGGTGACCTTCGTGGGGTCTGGAAGAGCCACATTTCACACCAAAGATGGAGCTGTAAATATTCTCTCTGAGCAGTAAACACTGAGCCGACGCTGGCACCTCTCTCATGTCCTCTCTGTGCCTGCCACCTCGCAGAGGAGATTTATTTACTGCCATGGAAAATTCCAGCCTCAAGGCAGGCAGCTTGCCACGACCCAGTGTCTCGGCATCTTGCTGCTTGCGGCTGCTGCCTGCTCTCTCTTACACACACTTACACGCACACACACACACACACACACACTCATATAATTATAAAGCTGGGAGCAGGAAAGGCCCTGAGAAAATCACACTAAAACACACCCCCCCCAAATCTTATCAGTTCTTTCTGGGAGGTGAGGTTTAGAATGATTTACATTTAATTTCTTTTGCTTTCTGCTCAGCTGAATTTTATTTTGCCTTACGGAATACTTACTTTTTTAAATAAAATATTTATTTAAAGGCAATAGTCTCCCGCTCCAGCTGACCCATCTAGGTTATCCTTCTTTCTTGGATGGGGAGATGGCACACTTCCAGGGGCCAACGGACAGAGGGGAGACCTGGTGGGCTCTTGATGTAGCCGTCAGCTCCTACAGCTGAAAGGCACCTTACGGTTTTCAAAATAATTTCATGGGGCAGCTGAGAAAATCATCTGTGCTCCTAGCTCAGTGTGGGCAGAGAGAGCCAGACAGATGGCTGGACCCAGTCCTGTCTCTTGTCCGCTCTCAGAAATCAAATCCCCAGAGGGCAGGGCTTCACTCTGCCCGCCCCAGCCACCCACATCGCAGACGTGGGGGGGTGGGGGTGAACAGAGGCTCCCCACCCACCTCGCAGGTGTTGTTCCCCACCCCTCCCCACGCCCGATTTATTTCTGCAATTGTGATGAAGGTCCTGACGGAGAGGGTTAGCTGCCTGAATTGTTTGTTCAATTCATTGATTAGCTATCTCTCAAGTTCATTGCCATCTCAAGGCAGGAGATGGGGAATTGGGTTTCCATGATTTCTCAAGGCTTTGGCTGCTCCCTATGATTAAATGCAGTCACAACACATCCATCCTGGGCAGCGGCTCTGCCCAAGGTCAAACTTTCATGCAAAACAGGAGCGGAGATCTGCATGTCTAAACACCAGGTGGGAAGGAAGGCCTGAAAGAGAATTTTGAAAACCAGGAGAGGCGGGAGGCAAGAAGGGAGGAAAAGAAAAGGCTCACGAGGGAAAGGAAGGAAGGACAGAAAGGGCCCCATAGGAGAGATTCTTACAGGGGGACACTCAGCTGGAAAACCTGGGGAGCCCCGCCTCCCGACCCCCAAAGGCTACAACGTGGGATTACAGCAGCCTAAGCAACTGAATGCATAAAAAGCCAAGTAAAGTGTGAAAGTCGCTCAGTCATGTCCGACTCTTTGCGACCCTGTGGACTGTAGCCCTCCAGGTTCCTCCGTCCATGGAAGTCTCCAGGCAAGAATACTGAAGTGGGTTGCCATTCCCTTCTCCAGAGAATCTTTCTGACCCAGGGATCGAACACGGGTCTCCTGCATTGCAGGCAGATTCTTTAGCAACAGAGCCACTAGGGAAGCCCAATTACAATGATACTCTGTAATCAAAGTCTTGTGAATGTGGTCTCTCTCTCTCAAAATGTCTCACTGTACAAATTTAGTGCCTTCTGTATCTTAACTAAGCACTTACACTGCACTGTGGCCGTAACGTGTGCAGTTCGAGGTGTGACAGTAACGCTGGCCCAAATTCCTTCTCCCTTCACAATTCCACAGGTAGAAGATTGTGCAGCCTAAGCTACAATGTTTTCCTTTCCTTATTGACTCCAGGACTTTTTACCATTTCACTCAAAGGAAGCATTTGATGTTTCTATCCAAATTGTCAGCCTCGCCAAGTCCTGGGCTTTGGGGCCGTTATTGAGTAAAATCAGGGTCACCCAAACCTTGGCTAATGAATCATGGCTCTTTTTTTGAAAATCAGTGTTTCTTCTTTTTCTATATTTTTCAAAATATCTGCCATGAGGACGCGTCTCCTTTAAAATCAGAGTCACCAAAGTTTGACTTTGTTTCCCTTTTTTAATATATAAAATTAGTAAAGGAAACGCCACTTTTACTGGTCACTTCTGAGGGAAAGAGCTTCACTCGGGAAACATCAGACTATAAGCAGATGGCTCACATCTCTGTCTGCAAGGTTTTAGTTACGAGCCTCTGTCGTCTGTCTGTCTCACTGCCACGTACAGCACCCACCCCCCAACTCCCCGCTGCAACAGGTGAGCTTCGATCGCTGTGTCGCTAAACCTCTCTTCTCAAAGGAGGTCGAATGACTGTTTCCAATACCTTTATAGATCATGAAGGACTCTCCAGCAGCCCCTGAAGATACAATTCAAGTGCGTTTCCCTACAGAAGAGAGCCTGTCACCCAGAAGGGGTCCACTTCTCCCTGGCCCACTCTTAGCCCCTGTGTTCCCGTGTCTCCCGCACCTCAGAGGACCTGTGGACCCCTGCCCCCTCAAGCTTTTCCTCTGTGGCTGGACCTAGGCCCGACAGGGGGACAGTGCCCACAGCAAGTGGCCTGTGGGGCTCACATGGCACCCAGGGGTGGTGCCACCAGCTCTGATGACCCCTTAGGAGGAACGTCCCCTAGCCAACCGGAAAAGGTGTGCCCCCTTGTCTTTCCCACCTCTCCCACTCAGCACCAAGCCTCAGCTGCCCCAGGCCCACTCTTGGCATCTGTAATGAAAATGGTTTCCGCATTCCGATCCTCATCTCTGGGGTGTCACTTTGAGGCCATGCACCCCAAGGTGCCACAGAGGCAGGACCCTTATGGCATCAATGCCTCTTGTATCCTTGATGACCCTGCTCCCATCTTCCTGGGGCTCAAAGGCCTGCAGAACTTGAACTTGTGGGAAGGTGACATGTTGGAGGTCAGCGTCACTTCCCAAAGCTATAAAAACCCCAAAGGAAATGGTCAACCAGCCACGGAGTTACAGTGTCCTCAGATAGAGCCATTTGGCAGGGGTGGCGGGTGGATGGGAGGCCTTGGCACCCAGAGGCCTGGAGGGAAAGAAGAGATGAGGTTTTGGAGAAATAGGCTGCAAAGTTACTCTGAGCATTTTCACTCCCTTTCAAGTATGAAAGCTCAGGCTAGGGACATTCCTGGTGGCCCAGGCTGGTTAAGAATCTGCTTTCCAACGCCGAGGACACTGCAGTTTGATCCCTGGTTGGGGAAACTAAGATCACACAGGCCGCGGAGCAATTAAGCCCATGTGCCGCGACTACTGGGCCCACGCGCTCTGGAGCCCACGTGCTACAACTAGAGAGAAGCCCTGTGCACTGCACCTAAGACCCGACACAGCCAAATAAACACGTAATTTTTTTTTTTTTAAAGAAAGTTTAGGCTTAAAGAGCATTCCACAGGGCTGAGCTGCTGGTGTGGGGATCCCTGCACCCTCCAGCCCCCTCCTGCCCTGACCCCTGGGCGTGGTAGCATCAAACAAGGCCTCTACCATCGTCACCAAAGAGAACGTGTCCTGGGTGTGATTGTTTGTCACCGCGATGGAGTGTATGACGTGAACCATGGCAAACACCGTAAGGACTAATTTCAAACATTTATTACAATTCTTGAGAGACTCGAAAGCTGTCCCCGCTCTTGATTTTAATAAATGCGGTCTTGAAGCAGCCGCTTATCAAAGTGACACAAATTGTGTGGTAAATAGATTATGGTACGGCTGAAATACTGGAAAATGAGATCAGAAACGCTCCTTCTCTCCCGTTTAAAGCTCCACGCAATCCTTCAGCCCCAGGACGCTGCAGTGAGGCGGCCACAGGAAGCGTGGAGGTGAGAGAATTAGTGCCCTGCGAGGCGGCTTTTAATCGGCTTCTCCCCCACGTCCTCCCCTGCAGCAGGACGCTGGGCGGCTGGGCTCCCACGTCCTCAGCCTGTCCTGCCCCAGCCCGTGGGGGCGGGTCCCGGGAGGGAGGGTGGGGACCTGCATCCCGGGACGGAGGAGGATGCTGGAGGGTGGGCTGCGGGCACTGCCTCCCAGGGATGCTATGATAAAGAATGCCAGCTGCCCGCCCTCACCCCCCACACCGCTATCCTTTAAGCCCCACTGCTGATGAATTCCTGAGCACTGACTGTGTGCCAGGCATGTGTTAACGGTTGGGCATGGCTCAAGCGGACCAGGTCAGACAGGTGCCCTCAGGGGACTTCCTGTAAGAGCAGGAGGCCAACAGGCAGGCAGGCTGTGGGATCAGAAGGCAGTGCACCCCATGCCAGCTGCACCGCCAGATGCCAGGAGCTCCTGAGGCAGTTCTGCCCCTGCTCGGCTGCCGCTGACCCGGCACTATGGGTGTGCCCTGGCCAGGACCCTGCCCTGCCCGGGACTCTGGGCACCCGTGTCCTGCTGCCTCGCTCTTCCTCTGAGGATGGAATGACGAGGGAAAGCCCTGTGCATCCTTCAAGGGCAGCAAACCCCCTGAACCAAGGAATGGCAAGGAGCCCCGGGTACCCACAGGGCTAGCCCACCTCAGGTGGTTCCCTCCTAAGGGTGAGACACAGTTAGAGCAGTCCCATGGGTGGTCACTTGGCTCCTAAAAGCAAATGTCTCTGAGGAGACACTCAAGACCCTGTTCGCCCAAGGACAATGATGGGGGACAGAGTCAGCCCACTTTACAGGAATTTCCATGTCAGACTCACAGGGGGAGCAGCTGTCCCAGAACCCCAATGGGAACTAGTTGCCTGTATAACCAGACACAAGTCGTGTATCAGTGCTAATTAATGTTCAAATAAAAAGGGGAGTGAGTCTATGTGTGCGCAGTTCCATATCCCTACAGAAAACCCCCTTCTTAGGACTTCCTTGGGGGTCCAGTGGTTAAGACTTTGCCTTCCAAAGTAAGAGTTGTGGGTTCTATCCCTGGTCAGGAAGCTAAGATCTCACATGCCTCACGGCCAAAAACCCAAAATGTAAGACAGAAGCCACATTATAACAAACTCAATAAAGATTTATAAAATGGTCCACATTAAAAAAAAAAAAAAAAGCCTCCTTCTTGAGACAGACTACTACGACTCCCAGGAGGTTATCCACCTTGCAGGCAGCTACCAGGGAAAATTGCGAGAGAGGGGCCCCAGGGGCAATGGGGCCACTTGGAATGGGTTGGAGTCTGGGGTAAGTGAGGCGGTGACCTCCCAGTCTCTTGGTTTCTCCTCCTTTACGATCAGTGGCTTGAGGACACAGAGACGCGTCCCTGTGCTGGCAGAGAACAGAGGCTGGGGTTTCCATGAGGACATCTTCAGGGTCTCATGGCTCTGAGGAGTAATTCTTACCTGTTTTATGTTTTTAAATAGACATTGAATTAAGAAATTAAATAGTTTGTATATTTAAGCCCCAGTTAATAAATATTAAATTTTATTATTTATTAAATATTAATAATTCATGAGAATTTTAAAATTAAACACCAAGCCTCTAACAAAGTAAATTTAAATAATTAAGTCCATTATTAGTGGAGAGAGACTGCCAGGATGGGGGTGGGGGGAAATGTGTTACAGAAACTATTTTTTTTTTGTCAAAAGGGCAGAGCATTCTATTATGTCCGTTTTGTAGGTGGGGAGAGAGAGATGCAGGAAGTTAAAGGATTTGACTCCCCGCCCCAGAACACACAGCAGATAACATTTCTGAGCTGGGACTCAAGCCCACATCTGTTTATTTCCTAGATCCAGCCCACTGTTTGGAACGGACAAAACATGTTTCCCTTTCCTGACATGAGAACGGAATGATTTCTCAGGCTAGAGAAAGGATGGGATGCTAAATATATTAATTTTATCGGAGAGAAGGATGTGAGGAAACGGGCGATGCTGAGAAGGGGAGACTCAACGGGGGGCATCTACCCAAGATGCCCAAGAAGGGGGTCACTGAACAGCCAAGGAAGGGGTGGGGTGGAGGGGCAGGGAGAGACAGGCTGCTGCAAACTCCCCAGGAGGCTGGCACGTGCCACAAGCCCACCCCTCTCCAAGCCCACAGGAACCTGAGATAGTAGTTCCCGCACCCTGATCCTTATCCAATTCCTGGAACCTGAGAATGTCACTTTATTTGGAGAGAAAGGTCTTTGCAGGTGTAATCAAGTTAAGGATCTCAGATGAGACCATCATGGATTACTTGAGTGGTCCCTAAACCCAATGGCAGGTGTCCTAATAAGAAACAGAGGAAGAGAGAAATGTAGAGATGAAGGTCATGCAAAGACAGAGACTGGAGTGTTGCAGCCACAAGCCCAGCAAAGCCAGAGGCCACCAGAAGCTGGAAGAGGCCAGAGACAGAATCTTCCAAGAGCCACGGAGGCCGGCCCTGCAGGCACCTTGACTGTGAGCAAAGACACTTCTGTTGTCTTAAGCCACCTGCTGCTGCTGCTGCTAAGTCGCTTCAGTCGTGTCCGACTCTGTGCGACCCCAAGCAGCCCACTAGGCTCCCCGGTCCCTGGGATTCTCAAGGCAAGAGCACTGGAGTGGGTTGCCATTTCCTTCTCCAATGCATGAAAGTGAAGAGTGAAAGTGAAGTCGCTCAGTCGTGTCTGACTCTTAGCGACCCCATGGACTGCAGCCTACCAGGCTCCTGCGTCCATGGGATTTTCCAGGCAAGAGTACTGGAGTGGGGTGCCATTGTCTTCTCCGCTTAAGCCACCTAGTTCATGGTAATTTGTTGCAGCAGCCACAGGAAACTTCCATAGCACCAAGGAAGTCACCTGTCCCCTCTTAGTGACAAGGTCATGGAAGGAGGCTGCAGGCAGGGTCTGCCCCACCCTGGTTATGCCAGACCCCGCTGGTCACCTTCCTCTGCAAAAACATTAAACACCTGCTCTTGGGGGGGCTTACCACTCAATCTGGTGGGAGGGAGGGTGGAGGTGCAGTGGAGGAGGGATCCCCATTCCATCACTTGGGGTTGGTCCCAGGGGAGTAGAGAGCCAGTGACCTTGAGGACAAATGCAGACAGGCTCTGATCTTTTTCCATTCTAAACATGGAATCCAAATGTATAAGAAGATGGGTTGGTCATGGTTGGTCTAATTATGAGATAATACTTTGCTTTACAACCAGCCTCTTCTAAATGGAAAACCTCTTTTCCCGTATCAATTGATTTGTGTCTATTGCTAGAATCTCTTACTCCTGATACAGTTTCACCTCCTGGGGAGCGACTCCCCAGTTGTATTTCTCCCCCTGGTTTCCCCCGGCTGAACAGCTCCAGTTGGAAGTCACATCTGCCCTCGGCTCCTCTCGCCTCCTCCCAACAGCTGTCCCCATCTGTCCTACTCCAGGGCTGCCAGTCTCATGCTCAAAACCCCCAACTCCCTGCTGCCTACCAAACTGAGCCCTGACTCATCCACCCAAACTGCAAGGCCATCCATATGCATCCCGAAAAGCCCTCCTGGTCTTTTCTCCTGCCCCCCCATGTTGACACAGAGGTCTGGGCACAGTGAAAGCAGAGAGAGGGAACAGACAGCTGCTGGGACAAGCATGCAGGCCATCGGATATCAGCCAGGGTTTTCCAGAGAGAGACTTATTTTAAGGAACTGGCTCAGGCGACTGTGGGGCTGGCAAGTCTAAACTCCACAGGGCAGGCCTGCCAGGCCCTCTGGTGGGAGGGGCTGCTGCAGTCTGGAGTGGGACTCCGCCCTCCCCAAGAATCCTCGGTTTTTGCTCTTGAGACCTTCTACTGATTGGATGAGGCCCACCTGCATCGTGGCGGGTGGTCTCTTCTTCTTGAAGTCAGCTGACTGCACACACTCACCACATCTACAAAATGCCTTCACAGCAATACCTTGATTCGTGTTTGATTACATAAACTGAGTACTGCAGCCTGGCCACGCACAACTAAACACCCCATTGTGAGTTAGAGACTCTGCATACAGGAGAACTGGAGGATCTGCAAAGTGTGGTGAGGGTTTGGGAAATGGATCCCCCATTATCCCTCTTGGCTGTCAGATCGAGTCTCTCTGAGTGTCTTGAGACTGGGTCCTGGGGCCCTGGCTTCTGTTCAGAGACCTGCCCCCATGGGATGAGGGCTGAGTGGGTGATCCAGTGTTGCTGCCGCCCTCTCTTGGCACCTCAACCCCCTACATTCCCCACACCTGCTCAGGGGTAGCCCACAGCTGGAGGGTAGGCTTCCAGTGGGGACTAGCTCATGCCTGAAAAGACAGGAGAGCCAAAGGAAAAGCCTTCCTCTTCTGTACTGTCCTAAACCTGAGTTTGCATAGGCTGTTAAGTTTGGAAGGTCTGAGTACCAGACCCAGGCTGGGCTCAGTTCTCTGCAGATATCAGATCAGGATTGAAAGCTTCCCTTCCTGGCTCCTTTCCTCCCTCCAGGGCTGCAGACATGAGCGATTCGCGTCCACAGGTAGCCACCTCCCCTTACCTCCACGGAAGCCCCTGTGCGGTCAATAAGGCCTCAAACGAGACACTTACAAGTTCAAAGACAAAACTCACAGCCTCTACCCTCACCTCCCACTCCCCAAATAACAGTCTGGGGAACACCACAGTCTGGGCCCCAGAACATCTTTGGCTGCTTCCTACCAAGGAGATAACTCAAGGTGGTGTCAGGATCCGACTGGCAAAGACAGCCGTCTAACGTGATCATCTTTGACCCTTTCCCTGCCCTTGCCCACTTCCACTTCCTCTTCTCGCTATTTAATCACCTCTGCCTGGGGACTCCATGATTTCTTTCCAACCCCTGACCTGTGTTTGAGGCCAGGCTGGGTAGAGCCTGGGGAGACTTTGGTACTATGATGGAGATGCTCACATGGGCTTGTCACCATGGCAACCTGCTTGGCTGAGCAGGGAGGCAGAGCAGGCTGGGGTCTGTATTCTCCATGCTGTGTGGTGGATTGCTGCTGCTGATTACTCATGAACTTCTCTTGCGAGGGAAGTGGCAGGGAAAGTCCCCAAGGAGGGGCTGCCTTGCCAACCTGACTCAGCTTGGGTCTGGTCCTACCCCCAGGCAGGGTATGAATTCCATGACCTCTCAAGGTTGAGATCAACCAGCTGGAGGAAATTCAGTCTCTAAAACAATTCTCATCTCCCAAGAGGAACAGGGATTCCCATTCCAGGCTCTGGAACAGCTCAGTCCCCAAGGATGCAAGAGGGGCACAGAGAGGCCAGAGACAGGCTGCTCGATCCAACACCCAACCTCTGGGAAGAAGGGCCCCACCCTGTCATTTCCCAGCCGCTCCTCGACTGCCTCCCAGTTCAGAGAGGAGGGCCAGCAGGACTGGGATGGTTTCTGCCTCCTGCAGCCAAGTCCACACGCCTCCACTTCCTTACCTGCGCCGCTGTCCAGCCTGACTGTCACCTGCGTGGCAGGGGCCTGCTGTCTGGGGCAGGATGAGTGTCATATCATTTCCAGTCACCACCCCGCAACCCTGCACTACTACACTGATCCTCCAGCTTTGGTCTCTTGTCCCCAATTCCTGCCTGTGCTCTAGTTAGGAGTGTGGATCACTGTGGGCCTGGGCACTGGAAGTGGGGAGGTGGAAGATGCTGGTGGGAGGCAGGATTCAGGGTCCTCGGAGGGAGGCCAGGCAGGCAGTTAACCAGGGGCAGACGCGGCTCCCCTGCCCTGCCCCAGGGAGACCCCAGCCCTGGAGGAGGCGTATCCCCTCTCACTCCAGATTAGGGCCCTTCCACAACTCAGAATGAAGGCAGACTCCAGAACGTGGCTCTGGAGTCCCCTTCCTAACCTGGCCCTGCCTGTCAAGCAACTCCCATCCTGCCCCATTTCTAGAATGTTCTAATGAAACTGCAACAGCATCACGCTTTCCAGCCTCTTGGCCTTTGCAAATGCTGAATCTTCTCCCTCCCCACTCCAGGTTTCCTTTAGTACTCATGTGTTCTGGAAAACTCTTTGGTTCTGAATAAGGACTAGACCAGGTTGAAAAATGTCTCCCTCAAAATTCACATTTACCAGAAAACTCAGAATGTGACCATGTTTTGAAATAGGATCTTTGCAAATGTAATTTGCAAAATTGAGCAGAACCAGGTCACAGTGGGCCCTAAATCCAGTGACCAGTGTCCTTATAAGAAGGAGATTTGGAAACACATGGGGAAGAAGGCCATGAGACATGAAGCAGAGACTGGAGTGCGGCAGCTACAAGCCAAGGAATGTCAAGAAGTGCCTGGAGCCCCCAGAAGCTGGAAGAGACAAGGAAGGATCCCCCATCTCCACCCCCCAGAGTTTTTGCAAGAAGCCTGACCCTGCATGCACCTTGATTTTGGACCTCTGGCCTCCAGAACTGTAAGACCATATATTCATGTTGTCTCAAGCTCCCCATTGGGTGGGCGCTTTATCAAGCAGCCCCAGGACATTTACACAGGGACCCCTGATAAGAGCACAATACCGCTGGGCACACATGTACCACAGAGGTGGCCAGTAGGTGCACCGCTCATGTGGCCCTCCTAGCACCATCTTTATCCTGGAGCTCCCTGTTGGGTAACCCCAGGCTTTGTCAGAAAGCATCACAAGTTGAGGGAGACTGCATCCTACCCGATCCTGCTCCCTGCTTTTCCACTGACAGGCGTCACCCCCAACGATATCACCCTTCTCGCACTCATGAGTGGCACGAAAGGGCAAGACTCAGGGGTCAGGAAGATCGTATGTGGAATTCCAGTCCCATCCCTCAGCAGCTGTGTGCCTACAGCAGGGGCCTTGCCTCCGGGAGCCTCAGTTTCCTCATCTGTAAAATGGGGGTGAGTCAACATGCAGAAGGCACCTAGCCCCCAGCAGCCATCTGTATGCAGCCTCCATTACAGCATGTAGCAAGCTGCCTTTTATTGTTGCTTCTTTCATTTCTCTTCCCCAGGGTAAGGACTTTTGGTAGACAGGGACTGCAGTTTATCTCTGTCAACTGCGAAATAGAGACTAGATAGCCATGGATGGTGGATGACAACGCTGAGCCAGCTAACAGGAAAGATAAATCTGACCCCAGGGAGATGAAGGGGTTTTTAAGGTTGCAAGCAATTACAGATGGTGAGGAGATAGAGTCTTTCTTGGTGTCCAGCTCAGAACTTGAGTCTTAGTTAAAAATACCTTGATTTGGGAAAACAGTCCAGTCACCCAAACCCACAGCTCACAGCCCTCCTGGATGAACCACTGAATGACTGCAGTCTCCCCTGGGCCTGCCAGGCCCCAGCTGAGCACCCTTTGCACCTGATGAGGGAGGCTCCCATTTCTCTGTCCCCGTCCCTCAGAGGGAGCTGCCCCTGGGGCAGCCTCTCCTGCCTGGAGAACTTCCCCACCTCAGACAGCCAGGTCTCACCTTCCAACTGGAGTGCTGGTAGGACATGGTGTCTCTTCAGAGACAAGCCCATCTCACATGTTTGCTGAGTTCCTAGGCCACCAGGATCAGTCCTTGACCAGACACTTGCAAAGTGAGGCATCATAAAATATAAGCAGCAACATCAGGCATTAAGGAACTACCAATTAAAACCACATCAGATATCACTATGTACCTATAAGAATGGCTAAAATATAGCCCCCAATGCAGATAAGGATACAGAGAATCTAGATCACTCATACATTGCTTGTGGGGATGGAAAATGGTACAAATACTCTGGAAAACAGTTGGAAGTTTCTTTAAAAACTAAATGAGTAGCTACCATACATAACCACAATTGCATTCCTGTGAATTTGTCCCCACAAAAATGAAGACTTTAATTTCACATGAAAATTTGTACCGGAATGGTTAACTATAGAAATATTCAAAAATTAAAATAAGTTAATTAATTTTAAAAATAATGAAAACTGGAAACAACTCAGATTATGTCAATGAGTCAATAGCTAAATAAACTGGGACATCCATACCATGGGAGATACTCACAATAAAGTGAAACATACTGTTAATACACATAGCAAGCTGGGTGAATCTCCAAGAAGTTATACTGAGTTAAAAAAAAAAAAAAGCCAATCCTAAATATTTACCATTTTAAAATATACCCAATTCAGTTCAGTTTAGTCACTCAGTCCTGTTCGACTCTTTGCAACCCCATGCACTGCAGCACCCCGGGTTTCCTTGTCCATCACCAACTCCCGGAGCTTACTCAAACTCATGTCCATTGAGTCAGTTGACATCATCCAACCATTTCATCCTCTGTTGTCCCCTTCTCCTCCTGCCTTCAATCTTTCCCAGCATCAGGGTCTTTTCCAATGAGTCAGCTCTTCGCATTAGGTGGCCAAAGTATTGCACCCAGAATTTGTTTTAATCAGGTATGGCAAGACATACAGATATGAAAAAGATTGTCACATAGGAAGAAGTGTATAGGAGGTGCTGTGCAGGGCTATACCGGGAAGCCCCAGGGTTGTCCAGGAGGCTGAAGGAGCAAGGGGCAAGTATGAGCCTGAAATTTTAGTGCAGTTTTCATGGGAGATGAAAGGCAGGCATGGAAGCAATCTAGGGATTGGCTAGTTTGAATCATTTTAGTGGGCCCTGGGCTTTAGAGGTGGTCCTTAGTCATCTGGTACGTGCTCCTGGGTGGTTGAGAGCAAGCAGATAGCATCCCAGATTGCAGGATTCTGATAAGAGGAGGCAGAGGAGAGCCTTGACTCAGGACTGGTTGGTTTGCATATAGAAGGTACGCTCCCGTTCTTTAGGTTAGTAACCCAGGGAGAGACAGTCCCACCCAGGGTCCCAAAGCCCAGAGAGATCAAAGCATCAGAAAATACAGAAAAATTATAGGAAATTCCCTGGCAGTCTAGTGGTTAGGTCTCTGAGCTTTCACTGCTGTGGGTCCAGGTTCAATCACTGGTCAGGGCGCTAAGATCTTACAAGCTTTATAGTGCAGCCAAAAATAAATTAATTAAAAATTTAATTCATTCATACAGTTACATACTGTATGAGTCCATGTATCTAACATTCATGAAATGACAAAATTATAGAAATGGGAACAGAATGGTGGTTGTCATGTTAAGGTGAGGGTCAGGCTGGAGGGAAGTGGGTGTGGCTGTAAAAAGCGGGAGAGAGGTCCTCCTGTTGAAGGAGATGTTCTGTATCTTGACTGTATCAATTGTGACATGGTGCTATAGTTTTGCAAGGTGTTACTATCCGGAAAACCTGGCTGCCAGGTACACAGGGTCCCTCTGCATTGTGTTTCACAACTGTGAGTCTACAATTATTTCAAAATTAAGTTTAATTAAACAAAATATGGCAGAGACTTCCCTGGTTGTGTAGTAGTTAAGACTTTACCTTCCAATGCAGGGGGTACGGGTTCGATCCCTGGTCGGGGAGCTAGGATCCCGCATGCCAAAAAACCAAAACATAAAACAGAAGCGATACTGTAACAAATTCAATACAGACTTTTAAAATGGTCCACATCAAAAAAAAAATCTTTAAAAAAGAAGTAAAATGGATAATCGAGTTCATTAAAAAAAAACACACACACATGGTAAAATGAACCACCTTCTCCCTATCTTCTGAACCCCAACCCCACCTCTCACCAAAGGCCACTTATATTAACATCTTCTGTGTAACTTCTCCCTGATTTTTCTCTGTATGTATTTATACACATAGGCACTAACTTAGGTGAGTGTTTCACAAATGGAATCAATGGATGGTCCCATGACTTGTGTAATAAGAGCTAGTTGACAACGAAGTGACAGAAGCCCTGAGAAAATGACTCTAACCTCTTCATTTCAAAATGGCAAGGAAAATAACTAGTGTGGACCGCCCAGTTCCCTCAGTTGAAGGAAAACAGATTCTAAAGAGAGACAGAAGCCCGTCGTCTGAGGCTGTCCCAGGACGCGTGACTCATGGAACATTTCTGTAAATGATATCTGGCCTTGCAACTGTGAACCCCCTTTTGGGAGAGATGGGAGTGGCAGTTACAGAAGTGGATGGGGCTGCATGAGGTGCCTGCCTACCTTTAAGAGATGAGCCTGGACAAATCCATAAAGAAAATGTGGTTGTATACTGAATACACACTGTGGAATATTATTTATTCTTAAAAAAGAAGAAAATCCTGACATTTGTATAATAACAACATGTATGAATCTGGAGGACATAATGCTAAGTGAAATAAGCCAGACATAGAAATACAAATACTGCATAAAACCACTTATCAAAGAATCTAAAATAATCAAACTCATAGAACATAGAAGGTCAGGGACTGGGCGTAGGGAGGGAAACAGGAAGACATGAGTCAAAAGGCACGACGTTTGGGCGTGCAAGATGAGTAAGTCCTAAGATCTTCCGTACAGCATGTGTGCTGGAGCTGTCAGTCACTCAGTCGTGTCCAACTCTTTGTGAATCCATGGACTGTAGCCCACCAGGCTCCTCTGTCCACGGAATTCTCCAGGCAAAAATACTGGAGTGGGTTGCCATTCTTTTCTCCAGGGGATTTTCCCAACCCAGGAATTGAACCCAGGTCTCCTGTATTGCAGGTGGATTTTTTTACCATCTGAGCCACCAGGGAAGCCCACTGTATGGCATAGAATTCATAATACTATTGTAGACTTAAACATTTTTTGAGATGGTAGATCTCAAGTGTTCTGATAATAATAACAACAATAATAAAGAAGGTAGAAGGAGCCTTATGGAGAAGATGGGTATATTTATGGCATAGATTGTGGTGATGGTTTCACAACTTATTCCAAGCTTAAGCTGTATATATTTAAAATGTACAGCTTTTTGTATGTCAATCATACTGCAATAAAGTGTTTTTTTTTTTTTTTTAATAAACCAGAAGAGCTGGAGGGAAGAGAAGAGGGTATGTACTTGATGGCAAGCATCAGAGAGCTAGGAACAAATTAGAACCTTCAAAGTACAAGTACACACACACAAATACACAATACACACCTTCTAAAGCAGATCAAGGTGAACAAGGACAGCCAAGGCCCCCCTCAAGAAGAGAGGGCTGCTGCTGCTGCTGCTGCTAAGTCACTTCAGTCATGTCCGACTCTATGCGACCCCACAGACAGCAGCCCACCAGGCTCCCCCATCCCTGGGATTCTCCAGGCAAGAACACTGGAGTGGGTTGCCATTTCCTTCTCCAATGCATGAAAGTGAAAAGCGAAAGTCAAGTCGCCCAGTCGTGTCTGACTCTTCGCGACCCCACGGACTGCAGCCCACCAGGCTCCTCTGCCCATGGGATTCTCCAGGCAAGAGTACTGGAGTGGGGTGCCATTGCCTTCTCTGAGAAGAGAGCACAGAAAAGCTCAATTCTCATCTTGTTTCTGCCTATCCCAGTAAAGAGCACGATCTTCAAACTGGAAAGGGGAAAACAAGGGTGATGCCTGGCATCTTATAGGAGCTGGGAGCTGCTTATTGAATCAAATGCAAAGAGGGGATTTCAACAGACACAGTGAAGAGAGAAAAACAGCCGCCTGAGCTGCTGGAAACGATTCTTTTCCCCAGAGCCTGATGAATCGCATCCTGGTATGTTTAACCAGCCAGTAGCCTTCACCTTCACTTCTCACTTTCATGCATGAAGAAGGAAATGGCAACCCATTCCAGTGTTCTTCCTGGAGAATCTCAGGGACGGGGGAGCCTGGTGGGCTGCCGTCTCTGCGGTTGCACAGAGTCAGACACGACTGAAGCGACTTAGCAGCAGCAGCAGCAGCAGCAGCAGCCTTCATCTCGGGGCTTCCCAGGTGTTGCTCGTGGTAAAGAACCCGCCTGCCAATGCAGGAGATGTAAGAGACATGGGTTCGATCCCTAGGTTGGGAAGATCCCCTGGAGAAGGGCATGACAACCCACTCCAGTACTCTTGCCTGGAGAAGCCCATGGGCAGAAGAGCCTGGCAGGCTACAGTCCATAGGGTCGAGCACAATTGGACACGACTGAAGCAACTTAGCACGCGTGCACAGCCTTCATCTCAGGCTGTTACTGGTAATTTCAAGAAATTATGGAAGGTGAGGGAGGTGTGGGAAAACTGACCATGAACCACTCCTGACCTGATCGTCAAAAAGAAAGGAATAAAAAAAAATTCTAGAAATAATAGGCCAGTGAATGTGGTGCAAATCTTTAGAAAAGGATAAGACCATTACAGTGCTGGCTCATGAATGCAAAAGGAGGCATGACACAAAACTGGGAACGCTCTAGAGCTAAAACAGCCGCATGAATCTCATTTCCATTTTCAATGAGTTATCAGATTGATGGATGCAAAGAATGTCTCAGGCAATACACTGATTTGCATAAATGTGTAAATTAGGTGGTCGGACAAGGACTAGAGGATGGAATTGTAGGGAAATTCACAGCTTGTTGAACACTGCAGAATGAATCGGCCTGGAAGGAGGGCCAGAGTGGAGGGCCACAGGGCTCTGTTCTGTCCTGGAGCCAGTCAGCACTTCTACAGCGCCTTGGATTAGAAGCAGGTCTGTGCTCTTCAAATCTGCAAACGGCATGAGCCTGGGAGGGACGCTTAAAATGAATGACGATGAAATCCCAAATCCAGTGGGTCAAACATTGCCAAGATCATTCGCATTTCCTATTGCGTCATTACAAACCAGGGAGGCTTGGCCTGGCAGGAGGAAGTTGCTGATGATGTACAGAGGGGGCCGCCTTCACAGTGGTCACTGGAGACACTGATGGGAGGTGAAGCCCACACAGCATGGGTTACATTGCTAACACTCCTAGAAACTCCCTGCACAGAGCAGATTGCAGCTGCAAGTGGGCTTTCAGATCTGGACTGCCTCGTTTAAGGGCAGGAGCTAGCTAGAGTGCATGCTGGGGAGAGAACCTGGAAGGTGAAGAAAGCAGGAGGGATGATGAAGAGACGATGTCAGCTGGACCTGGAGGAGAGATGACCGCGGCAGGGAGTGGGGTGGGGGGACCTCATCACAGGCTGCGAGTATATCAAGGCTACAGAGAAAAAAACAAATGGTTATCAAAAAGTCAAAGTGACTGTGGCTGGACCTGCCTCCCAGGGAGGGTGGTGTAAATCCCGTCGGTGGGAAAATAAATCCCATGGGAGGCAGGGCTGGAACACAGGAAGAGGGACGTGGGTGCTTAGGCTGCTGGAGGGGGAGGGCAATGGGGTGGGAGGGGATCTCTGTTGGGAGGGGGGCCAGCCACAGGGGCTCTGTAAGCCTGAATCCCGGTGGTGCTCTGGTGTGAACCGCCCTCCTTCCTTGCTGCCATACGGATGCTCCTGCGATAATGTTTGGAGAAAACGACCTGAGTTTCTGAATCTCGGAGGCTGTGTGAGGACAGTGAGGGGGAAGTTGAGGTGATCGGTTCCCAGGCCCCAGCCAGCGAAGGTAGGGCATCCCCAGGAGGTTCCAGCGGGAGGTGGGGTGCCACCACGTGCCGGAGGGAGTTTGAGGCAAGTTTTTCCAAAGTTCAGCAAACAAAGAGGTTTGACCCGAGTTTGGTGCTGCTCCCTAGAGAGAAGTAGGGAGCAGGAGGAGGGCAGAGCGGGGAGAGCCTTCTGACACCAGGCGCAGGGATCTGACGATGGACTCCTGCGGGCAGCTGTCCATCCTCGTGAAGTTTCAGAAGAAGACGGCAGCCACCTCACATGAATGCTGGAGGGGTCCTTTTTGTTCGTTTCTGAAGATTTTTTTTTTTAATGTGGACCGTTTTTTAAAGCCTTTATTGAATTTGCCACAACATTGCTTCTCCTTCATGTCTTGACACTTTGGGCACAAGGCGTGTGGGATCTTAGTTCCCCGACCTGGGATCGAACCCACACCCCCTGCCCTGGAAGGAGGAGCCTTAACCACTGGACCACCAGGGAAGTCCCAGGAGGAAATTACTGGTGATGAAGGACCAAAGACCCGTTCAATTGGCTGAAGATTTAAAATAAATAATAATAAGGAGGTGGGGAGTGTTGCCTCCCATAACTGGAAGTACAGAATGTCCCACACGACTGGACCAGATGTGCAGAACATACCTTCAAGGACTGCTGTCTGTCTCTCAACTCTGCTTTCCTCTGTCCAGCCTTCCTTCCAGGCAGACCCTGCCCAGGTGCTAGCAGAAACAGCAGCCTCTGGCCCCCATCTCACTGACCCAGCAGGCCCACGTGAAGGCCCAAGGCTTTCTTCTTTGCTTCTCCCAAGGTCCCAAGACCAACCCATACTGATGCCTCCACCTCAAATACATCAGGAGGATGGGGCTCACTGATTGGCCAGTCCTGGGCCAGGGGTTCACCGACTGGCCAGTCCTGGACCAGATCATCTCTGGAGCAGGTGTGAGTGTGAGGGCAGCCCCCTACACCTAGGGCTTGACTGGATGGCACAGGACGAGTTTCCATCTCTGAGTAGAGGACTCTGTACCTCTCGAGTGTTCCAAGACCCAAAGAAGAGCCAAGTGTACAGCAAGACCTGAGCAAATCATGGGTGGTGGTTGTTCAGTTGCTCAGTCCTGTCTGACTCTTTGTAACCCCATAGACTGCAGCAAGCCAGGCTCCCCTGTCATTCACTATCTCCCAGAGTTTGTTTAAACTCATGTCCATCCAAGTCAGTGATGCCATCCTACCATCTCATCCTCTGTCATCTGCTTCTCCTCCTGCCTTCAATTTTTCCCAACATCAGGGTGTTTTCCAATGAGTTGGTTCTTTGCATCAAGTGGCCAAAATATTGGAGCTTCAGCTTCAGCATCAGTCCTTCCAGTGAATATTCAGGGTTGATTTATTTTAGGAAGTACTGGTTTGATCTCCTTGCTGTCCAAGGGACTCTCAAGAGGTTAGCTGACTTAGAAGCACAGTACCAGATTTTCTGTCGTCCCTGTTCACATTCTTACCGGACTTGATCTTCAGATGAGTTAGAGTCTCTTGTGCCTATTTAAATTACTGGCCCTCCCCATTTTAAAAACAGTTTTGCTAAGATGAGGCCAGAACTTTCTTGCTTTGGGCTCAAGGCCATTCCAAAATTCCTGGCACACAGAACAAGCACAAAATACACTTCAGAAGAGTCTTAAGGTTTCAGGCAGGGCAGAGCTAGACAAAGGTTTCAGACTATATGACAGGTGACGTTTCAGAGGAAGGTGGAGGGAGGGTTCATTATGTACCACAGCTGCTTGACTCTGAGCCGGAATGATTCCAGCTCTGACTCTGGAGGCCGAATTGAAAATTCATAGTCTTAACCATGGACTTCCAGGGGAGACCCCATAGGCATTCTTTTGTTTCGTTTGTATCTTTCTTTTTATTTTTTAAATTATGAAAATATGACAACACCTTTATAGGAGACTTGGAAAATACAAATGGGACCTAATTAACCTTAAAAGCTTCTGCACATCAAAGGAAACTATTAGCAAGGTGAAAAGACAGCCTTCAGAATGGGAGAAAATAATAGCAAATGAAGCAACCGACAAACAACTAATCTCAAAAATATACAAGCAACTCCTACAGCTCAACTCCAGAAAAATAAACGACCCAATCAAAAAATGGGCCAAAGAACTAAATAGACATTTCTCCAAAGAAGACATACAGATGGCTAACAAACACATGAAAAGATGCTCAACATCACTCATTATCAGAGAAATGCAAATCAAAACCACTATGAGGTACCATTTCACACCAGTCAGAATGGTTGCGATCCAAAAGTCTACAAATAATAAATGCTGGAGAGGGTGTGGAGAAAAGGGAACCCTCTTACACTGTTGGTGGGAATGCAAACTAGTACAGCCACTATGGAGAACAGTGTGGAGATTCCTTAAAAAACTGGAAATAGAACTGCCTTATGATCCAGCAACCCCACTGCTGGGCATACACACTGAGGAAACCAGAAGGGAAAGAGACACGTGTACCCCAATGTTCATCGCAGCACTGTTTATAATAGCCAAGACATGGAAGCAACCTAGATGTCCATCAGCAGATGAATGGATAAGAAAGCTGTGGTACATATACACAATGGAGTATTACTCAGCCATTAAAAAGAATACATTTGAATCAGTTCTAATGAGGTGGATGAAACTGGAGCCTATTATACAGAGTGAAGTAAGCCAGAAGGAAAAACATAAATACAGTATACTAACGCATATATATGGAATTTAGAAAGATGGTAACAATAACCTGGTGTACGAGACAGCAAAAGAGACACTGATGTATAGAACAGTCTTATGGACTCTGTGGGAGAGGGAGAGGGTGGGAAGATTTGGGAGAATGGCAATGAAACATGTAAAATATCATGTAGGAAACGAGTTGCCAGTCCAGGTTCGATGCATGATGCTGGATGCTTGGGGCTGGTGCACTGGGACGGCCCAGAGGGATGGTATGGGGAGGGAGGAGGGAGGAGGGTTCGGGATGGGGAACACATGTATACCTGTGGCGGATTCATTTTGATATTTGGCAAAACTAATACAATTATGTAAAGTTTAAAAATAAAATAAAATTAGAAAAAAAACAAAAACAAAGTTATATTACTGTTGTTTGTTTTAAGTAGATAAATTAAGATTTTTAGTTGGAGTTTCAATATCAAGGGCTTCCCTGGTGACTCAGATGGTAAAGCGTCTGCCTGCAGTGTGGGAGACCTGGGTTCGATCCCTGGATCGGGAAGATCCCCTGGAGAAGCAAATGGCACCCGACTCCAGTACTCTTGTCTGGAAAATCCCATGGATGGAGGAGCTGGTCAGCTATAGTCCATGGGGTCGCAAAGAGTTGGACACGACTGAGCGACTTCTCTCAATGTCAAACTCTCAGAAATTAATAGAATGAATGTATAAAGAAGTAGAAGACTACAGTAGACCCGAAAAGCATTACCAACCAATCTGGCATAATTCCCCTAAATATTCTTAACACCGTCCTTTGCCGGCAGCCTTCTCCTGGTTCCAGCCTCGGTCTTTCTCGGGTGAGCCATCTGATGCCCCCTCCTGCTTCCCTGCCCCCTCTCCGCTTGTCATCTGCACCACCATTTGTGCGAACTTTCTCAAAAGTCAACGGTGGCCCTCCCTCCTCATCTGAAAACCCTCCTGCGGCTTCACCCCAGCTTCTCTTTTAAACTGAGATGAGATGCATATACGATCACATTAACCACATTAGCCTGTGCAGCCCACCGAGGACTGTGCAGGCGTTAGTACATCACAATGTTGTGCGTGCATCACCACCGTCTAGTTCCAAAACACTTCGCCACCCAAATGGAAACCCTGCACCATTAGCAGCCGCTTCTCCACTTTCTGCTCTCCCAGACCTCAGGCAACCCCCATTTGCTTTCTGTTTCTACAGATTAGCCTATTCTGAACATTTCACACGAAGGGGACCTTACAATATATGGCCTTTTGTGTCTGGCTTACGAATCTGCCTACAATGCAGGAGACCTGGGTTCAGTCTCTGGGTCAGGAAAATCCCCTGGAGGGGGCATGGCAACCCACTCCAGTATTCTTGCCTGGAGTATCCCATGGTCAGAGGAGCCGAGCAGGCTACAGTCCATGAGGTCGCACAGAGCCGGACACGACTGAGCGACTGAGCACGCACACACGTGTGATCTTGGGCTCTGACTTCTTTCAGAACACAGCACTGGCCTGTTGAAGTAGTTTCACTGCAGCATCTCCAGCATCGTCTCTGCGTGGCATTTGGGACGCTGTCTTCGCCAACTGCCAGCAGGCTCAGGGACACCCCCTAACAAGAGTCAAGACGGGTAGTGACAAGGGGTGGTGCGAACGTGTCACCTGCTCATGCAGGTGTCTTGCTCTATAATAAAGAATTGGCTGGCCTTTGTTGCTGGGAGGCAACCTTTGAATTCTTGGCATCTCCTGAGTGGTAGGCATGCCTTCATTATTCATGGTGAGTCCTGATGTTTGTGCCACAGAGCTGACCCTTGGTGAGCACAGACCGAGCCAGAAAGACCAGCCGTGCGGTTACAGGGAGCTTGACTTCCATCCGTCCTGCCTCCATAATAAAGCCCCGGGAGAAGCTCTGGACATCGGGCGAGTTTCCTGGTCAGTGATCATACATCCTCGTGCCTGGAGGGCACAGAAGCTTTGCGTCCGGAACTCTCTGAGAAGACCTCACGCTGAGTGTCTCTCCTTGTGGCTGGCTTTGATTTGAATGCTTGGTAATAAAATTGTAGTCATCCGGGCAGGGCTTTCCCAAGTTCTGCTAGCTGCTTTAGTGAATTATTGAACCTGAGGGGTACATCTCAGATTTGGGGGGCTAGGTGGCCTGAGATCCCGGAGACTTGTGACTGGTGTCCGAGGGGGGCAGTCTTGTAGGACTCACCTCTTACCTGTGAAGTTGGTGTTGACTGTGGGTGGTCAGGGTGACCATCAAACTCTGGGTATCACCCCCAGGTCCCCCTCCCTGAGGCTGTTAACATAAAGCTGCACAGAATGGACGGGGTGGGGGCGGAGAACAGGGGGACGCAGGGGAAGATACTCGCACTTTTTGCCTATTGGCCACTTTGAGAAATCCTTCCTCGTTTGCTAAAAAGCAAACTGCTGGTTAGGATTGAAGAAGAAATCCAGAAACACGTGGACACTGAAGCCTCTGACGTTGGGCTGGGTCATTCACCTCCTTAGGTCAGAAAGCAGAACCCGAGGGCTGGTGACCAGTGTCACCATCGCTCCGTTGACCTCCCTCCAAGCAGTTTATCAATGAGGGGAATTGAATGAGCTCACGTCCTGGTCCTCTCTTGGGCAAGTGTGGGGGATGGTGTGAGAGAGAATGCGTGCCGGAAAGATGACGGGGCGTGCAAAAGCTAATAGGAAACACTCCTGTGCAGATCTTAGCAGTTTGCAGTGGTAGCTTGGTAGAGAGGCTGCCCAGTAAAGTCACCAGGAAAGGTGTTGGAGACCAGGTGGGGCCGCAGATGGAAGAGGACGTTAGACAGAAGGAGGGACTGGGGACAGCCCCGGAGGGAGGGATCGGCTTGATCTAGGCACCCCTGGGAGGCGGTAGACACCTGCTGGCCTGAGGGCTGGTGCACCAGGAATCTGGATTCTTACACTGGCTCTCAGAGCAACCCTGGGGTCCAGCATTATTCCCATTTAACAGATGGGAAAACAGAGGCCCAGGGGCATTAGAGGAAGTCTCCTCAACCGGGGTTCACGCGAGGCTCCTGGTGGACTTGAAACTCAGTAAGATGACATCTTCCTCCTCCATCCGCGACAGAGGGCCATCCTATCAGTCTCGAGGCCTGAACTTCAAAACAATTTCTAGAGCAGAGGGCGTGACTCTCCTTAGCGGCACCTCCAGGGTTAAGAAGGTCCTTGAAAGCTCCTCCAGGGCAATGTAAACAGTCAGAGAAGCAGCCAAGTTCTGGAAATCAGACCTGGGGAAAGGGAAACTTCAAATTACACAAGAGACCACAGAAGGTCTCCACATTTCCCAAAGCCCCAAACTCAGCAGGACCCAGGATGCTTCCTGGATCTCAGGGTGGGACTGGTGAGCCCACCTGATTGAGGGGTGAACTGAATACCATCTGGGGCTGCTAATTCTTCGTTGGCCCGATCCAGCTGTAAGCACAGTGCTGACCCAAGAGGGCTGCTCAGAGCCTATGATTGGGGCCACGTGGAGAGCAAATTAAAAGCTTTCTGGATCTCAAGTTACTCTTACAAAACAATGTTTCTAGGAGTTAAGCAATTAATCCAAACACACATGGGCTCAATTTCCTTGAAACAGAAATGGCTTCAAAAGCAAGAAAGAAAAATGCCCAGGGACAAATTGCCTCTGAGTTTTGTGATCCCCAAGCTTGTGGGAAGGATGGCCAAGCTATTACCCTGCTCCCCATGACACCAGAGCCCTCCCCACACCTGGTCTTGGCAGAGGGAGAGGGGCTCTGGAGTAATCTCCTGCTAACCTGCTGCCCCGCGCTGGGGGTGGAGAAGGGAAAGAGCTCACTTCCCGGGGGGACGGGCAGGGACTCAAGCCCCCCACTTTCATGTGGACTGTCTTTGGGCAAAAAGGATATGAACAAGGACATGAAACAAACAAGCACCCTGGATCCTGGGGCTCTTTCTCTGCAGAAAGCTTTCTTCCTTCTGATTTTCCTGGAGGCAAAGGAAGGGATTTCAAAGCCTTGTCTGTTTTCCCCTTGCAAAGTTTTATGACTTGGCCTCCACGATTCACTTGGGAGACAAGTGTTTTAATAGAATTACGTCGAGACCTTTAATTGACCTCCCCAAACAAAGGAAATTAAACACAAGATGATGTTTGTATAAAACTTCTAAGGTCCAGCGGGAATCAAGCCATCCACTCCAAGTGCAAAAAGAAGCAAGGAGTTCAGGGCTGCCCTCCACGGGGTCATACGTTCTGGTGAGAAAGAGGGAGGTGGGCTGGGGTGCCTGCCGGGCTCCGCCACCCACAAGCCAGTTCTCAGACAAATCATGTCACTCGGTTTCCATCTGAAAGGTTGGGGAAGAGAAGGTGAAGTAATTTTGAGTTTAGAAAGCTAAATGTATATGAAAGATTATGTTTCTGTTTTTTTTTTTTTAATGATGAAACATCGGACAGATGTTTGTGATTTTTACCTGCTGAGGGCGTGGGGCCCATGCGCTCTGACCGCCCCCGGTGATGACAGCCCATGATTTATTTATTTTTCATCCATTCCTTCCTCACCCCGCTCAAGCTTCTTTCCCTCCCTTGGAGAAAACAAGCTCAGAGTGTTTCCGTGAGATACTCCACTTCACAGCTGCGAGGAACGGGACTCAGGGCCCAAGGCAGGTCTGACTCCAAGGCTACGGCCCCGCTGTCCACAGAACTGACCCCACCAGCAACGACTCCAGGCTGTGCATCAGTCACTTGTCCTCTGCCCCCTGGAACTCCAGACTCCCCCATCCAACTCTGTCCTCATCGTTTTTACTTGGATGCCGAGAGCTGTTTTAGATTTAACGCATCCACACTCCTACCCTGCCGCCAGTCCATGCCCATACTCCAGCCTGCTCCACCTGGGTCTTTCCATCTGAATTAACAGCCTCTCCAGCCCCCCACCCGCACCCCCCGCCCACTTGCTCTTTAGCCTTCTCCTTGACTGCTATCTGTCACTCACACCCACAGGCAATATGACAGCTCCTTCTGGAATTCAGGGGCTTCCTTCGTAGCTCAGTTGGTAGAGAATCCGCCTGCAATGCAGGAGACCCCAGTTCAATTCCTGGGTCAATGCAATGTGGGAGACCTGGGTTCGATCCTTGGGTTGGGAAGATCTCCTGGAGAAGAAAAAGGCTACCCACTCGAGTATTCTCGCCTGGAGAATTCCATGGACTGGACTTCCCTGGTGGCTCAGACAGTGAAGCGTCTGTCTACAATGCGGGAGACCTGGGTTCCATCCCTGGGTCAGGAAGATCCACTGGAGAAGGAAATGGCAATCCACTCCAGTACTATTGCCTGGAAAATCCCATGGACAGAGGAGCCTGGAAGACTACAGTCCATGGGGTCGCAAAGAGTCGGACATGGCCGAGCGACTTCCCTTTCCTTTCCTTTCCATACAGTCCCTGGGGTCACAAAGAGTTGAATACAACTGAGCGACTTTCACTTTCACTTTCACACCTGGAATCCAGTCCTTCCTACCTTCCCCACCCTGGTGCAGCCACCACTACCTCCTGCCTGGATTCTCCCAGATGCCTCCTGTGGGTCTCCTTGCCCACCCTCCCCCACCATAGGCTCTTCTCCAACCTCACAGCCAGTTACATCAGACCACATAACTTAATCTCCAGTGGTGACCCAAGCCCTCACCCCCACCCCCGTCTCCCCAGGCCAGGCAGTTTCCTTCCTCTGAGCCATTGTGCTTGCTGTTCCCACTGCCTTGAATGCTCTTCCCCAAAACATCCCACAGCAACTCCCCCAAACCCACCCCATCTCTCAGACCTCCTCAGTAGGGTTCCCTAGATGCCCATCTCAACCCTGCATTCCTCCCCCCACTGCAGCCCCCTCTGCTGTGGCTGACTTTTCTGCATGGAGATGCTCACCCTTGGAGATGTACTGTATTTAGAGTTGCTTCTCACTCCATGGGAACAGGTTTGTTTGTTTTTTATCCTTATTCACTATTGTACCTCATTCATGTGTAGCCACTGATGAGCACAAGCATCTGTTGAATAAGGGCTTCCCAGGTGGCGCTAGTGGTAAAAAACCCACCTGCCAATGCACGAGACATAAGAGACCAGGGTTCAATCCCACAGTTGGGAAGATCCCCTGTAGGCGGGCATGGCAATCCACTCCAGTATTCTTGCCTGGAGAATCCCATGGACAGAGGAGCCTGGCGGGCTGCAGTCCCTGGGGTCACAGAGTTGGGCACAACTGAGCACACATGAATGCACTAACTTCCACCTGTTACCGGGAGGCCAGGTCCGATGGCTGCAGGCATCCCCCAGCTCAGGGAGGAGCAGTCAGGACAATGCCAGGGGACAGAGGGCTTATCCGACAGCCCTTCTTGCCTCCCCCCACCACCTGGACCTGGGGACATGTCTGTAGGGTCAGAAAGAGTCGGACACAACTGACAATGGCCTAGCACTGCTGAATAAAGACTGCGTGAATGAATGAGTGAACAAATGAATGAAGACAACACTGGCAAAGATCTCCTACTCTGCTAGCTATGAAGAGTGCTCAGTTAGGGCCCCGTGCCCTTTGGGGTCCTGTGTCTGCCTCTCGTGGGGTGCGACAAGGGCACAGACCTCAGCTGGTGCAACTCCCCCCAGACGCAGCCATCTCCTCCCCTGGTCGGGGGGTCTGTGCCTGTTCACAACCCGCCGAGTGACCTGGAGCCCAGCCTCCCAGGCAGTGACCGCCCACCTGCATCCTCAGTGCCAGGAGTCCCTTCACCATTTCTGTGCGCTTTGCCTCTTGCTGAGAGGGTTGTCCTCCAGCTGTTGGGGGCCAGATCGCAGGAGGATGGGGAACTTGCCCCCCTCAGCCCCTGACTGACGGGGGAGCTCTACCTCCTCAGCTCCCGAGCCCCTGATCAGGACCGCTCTTGGCCGTGACCATCACCTCCAAACCGTGAGCCTAGCCTAATTCCACGCCGTAGACTGAGCCCCTGATCAGGACCACTCTTGGCCATGCCATCACCTCCAAACCATGAGCCCAGCCTAATCCCATGCCATAGAGCAGCCGCTCCTCCTTGGTCTCACTTCCCACTCCATGGCTCCACTTTCTGGAAACACCTCCTAACAAATGCGTTTCACGTGAATCCTCATCCCAGGACCTGCTCATGGAAATCCCAGTCGAGGACACATCTTCCAGGGTCGTGAGAATTCAAGTGAGACTGGGGGCATGCACACACCAGACACTCTGCTGTGCGCCTTCGCCCATAGTCTCCTCACAGCGTTCCAAGGAAGGGACAGCATGACACCCATTTAAAAGATAAGAGGACTGAGGCCCATGGTCCCATGATAAAGGGCATCACCAGCACTTGAATATATGTACTTTCCTGACGTGAATGTCCTTGCCTTTTACCCTCTACAAAGGATTGGCAGCCTTGAAAGACCACCCTACGTACCACAAGGCATTGGCTCACATTATGAACACAGTTGTGTGCATTCCTTTCCAACCAACACATTTTTTTTCTGGTCACGCTGCCTGACATGTGGGATCTTAGGTCCCTGACCAGGGATCAAACCCTCAACCCCTGCAGTGGAAATGCAGAGTCTTAACCACTGAATCATCAGCGAAGTCCCATCCAACCTAACACATTTTTAAAAAACTACGATGTATTTCACCTTTTCGCAATGAAATGGACTCAAAATTGTACCCCATCCCATCCCTAAAGAATTTGCTACATGCGAAGAAAGAAAAAAAATCACCGTGCCATATTTTTAACTGATTGCTTGCGTGTGCCTGTTTGGTGAGATTTATTCTCTCATTAATCACTGCCCTCCCTTCATTCATGTTAAATATAAAATTGATTAGGAAAGATCCCCATCATGGTTAAAAAAAAATAATTAGCTGCTACATCATACTGCCCACAGTGCAACAGAAAGGAGTGATTAAATTAGGAATATTAAAACCCCATTAATCTGCGCTCAACTTAAGCTCTGCTTGTTCATCTCGTGGTGGCGCTTATTATTTCTGACACTGAAAGATATTTGAATTACCAGCTGCAACAAGGTCACTCGCTGAAAGATGTCAGGTCAGCCATTAGTCAAAGGCTGGAGAGGCGACCAGAAGTGAGGGCTGTCCATGTGTCCGGGAGGCCTGTCCTCACAGATGTCACTCTGAAAAGCGGGAGACACCCCACCTCTGGGCTGGCTGGGGTACAGGCACCCGCAGAGCCTTGATGCACACCTGCTCTCTATCACCCTCTGTGGGTCACCTGTGACTCTAGGGACCTGCCAGGCATCCACTGGGCTGGCATCCTCTGCCCCTGCCCCACCAGGGTCCCTGCCTTTTGTCTGTGGGCGCTTGAGAGCCCTGCTTCCGTGACAGGGATTACACTAAATTGGCCAGTGTCACCTGCTGGAAGCTTGTACCTGCCCAGCCTGTGCTGGACAGTTTTCATCTTACCTCATTTAATCCATCCACAGGCTTTCCAGTGGTAAGGAATCCAACTCCCAATGCAGGAGACAGAGGAGACGAGGGTTCAATCCCTGGGTTGGGAAGATTCCCCTGGAGATGGAAACAGCAACCCACTCCAGTATTCTTGCCTGGGACATCCCATGGATGGAGGAGCCTAATGGGCTACGGTCCATAGAGTTGCAATGGGTTGGACAAGACTGAGCAACTGATGCCATTAATCAGATGAGGGGCTAAGGTCATACAGATGGCAGGTGTCAGAACTGGCAGTCAGCCCCCAAAGGGGACACATTTAGCCACTTTCTAGATACTTCCTCTGCCAACAGACACTGGAGTCCTCCCTTTGAAGGATGCTACAGCGCCAGAGTGAGTGAAGGTGATCAGGAGTACAGTCCCATTTTGCGGGACTTAACCATTAGATCAATAACCGTCACAAACCACGTACCACAGCCAAGCATCAAGTTAGGTGAGCCAGAGCCTCTCCCAGAGCCTAGCAGAGGCCCCACAGAGCCGTTGCCTGGGTAATTGGGGCCAGGTCACCAACAAGGGGAGAGACCGTCTCACCTCCTCGTCTTTCTTTAGAATAAAAACATGCTTAACCTCTGCCTCTAGACGTCTGTGTCTGAATTTATTTCTTCTCTCCCTTTAACATCACTTGCTGCTCTGTAATAGAACCCAAATCAGCCCCAAAACCATTCGTTCCTCAGGCCCTGGAGGGAGGGGTAGGGAAGATTCCTGTCCGGTTGGCAACCTGTGTTCACAACTGCTGTGCCTGCTCTGTGTTTGGGGTTCCCGAACCTCCAACACCACCCTAAGGGACTAGACTGGACCAAGAAGGGGTCTCCCTAGGACAGCTGGAAGTGGCTGCATCAAAAGAGCAAAGGTGAGCAGAGCTGGGGGAGGAAACTCTAGGGTCCACACTGCTGGGGGTGTATAGGGGCCTGAGATGAACAGAGAGTGGGAGGCACTGGATAGATCCTTCCTGAGTGAATGAACAAATGAGTGGATGAATGAGTAAGCGGATGAATCCATGAATGAGTAGGTGAATGAATGAATGAGTAGGTGAATGAATGAGTGGATGAATGAATGAATGAGTGGACGAATGAAATCAGGGAATAGGAACTGGGAAGTCAGGTTTAAGTCAAGGCAGAGAGCAAGAGTCAGGGCCAAAGGTTCAGAGTCAGGAGTCCATAGGGGTGTGCCGGCCTTTCCTATCAAATCATGGCCCGGGGGCTCCAGGGTGAAGGCCTTTGTCCTTGACTGACCTTCGCACATGTCTTGTATCCAAAACTGGGCTGCGCTGACCCTCCACTCAGGCCGAGACTCCATCTCCTCTTCTCAGGCCCCTGAGCACAGTCTCGCTTCCCTCGGAGTCTTCCTCTCCAGGGTTAGCCAGCTGTGCTTATGAGCGAGCAGGCCTCCTTCTCCTGTGAGAGGCACAGCCCTGCTCTGACCTCTGTGGCCGCTCTCCACCCTTGACCTCTTGTCTGCAGGGCCCAGAGCACTCTCTCCTGGTCCCCGCTCCTGGCTGGCTGGGTGCTGGAGTGCCAGCACTCAAGCCAGGCTGTTGAACTGAATCCAAGTGGGGCTGGAGACCTCCAGGGCCGCATCTCTGTTTCACTGGGGAGGACATGAAGCGCGGTGGGTCACGGGTTTTGCCCATATCCCACTTCTGGCTCGTAACCAGCTGCTTAGAAGAAATACATGGAGCTTATTTAAGAGTGGAATTCTGACTTGGTAGGAAGGGTTTTCTTATAAGGGACGCCTGGAATGG
The DNA here is from genome assembly GCF_029378745.1 of Bos indicus. Lineage (NCBI taxonomy): Eukaryota > Metazoa > Chordata > Mammalia > Artiodactyla > Bovidae > Bos > Bos indicus. The sequence continues at coordinate 55,706,269 of NC_091778.1, forward strand.
CCCAGAGTCGGTTCCTGTTATACAGTGTTCTCTATCTCTTTTTGATGCTTACCAGATGTGCTGGTGAGGGACAGGCATAAGGGAGAATGCATGTGGACTTGGGGACCAAACCTTGTCCCACATAACCACGGTCACGAGCTGCCCCCAGCGCCGAACTCAGTCCAGGGCTCATGAGCCAAGCAGCCTGGCAGCCTGGCCACTGAGTCGTCCCTCCTAAATGGCAGGGACAGAGCTTGCCCTGCTCCCCACCCCCTTGTTCTTTGCTTGCAGCAGATGTGGGGTTGTCCCCACCCTAGCCATGGTCCAGGAGTGCTCAGCTGGGTTACTGGAAAGACAAAGACACCAACCTGTGAAAACAGGCCACACTCCTGGTTAATGCCTGAAGCTGGCTATGTACAGGGGTAGTTTGGAACAGCCTGGGGCCCTCCCACAGGTCTCCTCAGAACCACCTCGAAATCAGAACAGGGAGCATGTGACAGCTGGACCAAGAGTTTACTTGGCAGGTAGGCTCCGAAACCCAGGGCCAACTGCCTGGCCATGTGGAGGAGTGGATTCTGTTCAACTTGCCTCTGGCCAGTGTAGCTAAGGGCACAGAGCAGGCGTGCGGGCACCCATTCTCCAGGATGAGGTTCAGAGCAGGGCCAGACCTCAGACCTCTCAGAAAGCTGGTGTTGTCCAGGCTGGAGACCACACAGGGCTGCATTTCTGAGAGTCAAATTTAAGGCCCGTCATCTCTGGCACAAGGACCAGAGGGTGCGTGCTAAGTCGTTTCAGTCGTGTCTGACTCTTTGTGACCCTATGGACTGTAGCCCACCAAGCTCCTCTGTCCATGGGATTCTCCAGACAAGAATACCAGAGTGGGTTGCCGTGCCCTCCTCCAGGGAAATTGTCCCGACTCAGGGATCAAACATGCATCTCTTGAGTCTCCTGCATTGGCAAGTGGGTTCTTTACTGCTGAGCTGGACCAAAGGAGAATTTAAAATGCCCCGAGGACACTTGGCTTGATAGGTTTGTCAGTGGCCTAAAAGATCCTGGAGAAAATGTATGTTGCGGGTGACTTCTGGGAAAAGGACTTAACAAGAATAAGAGACACGTCTCAGCATCTTGGGGAAGGGCCCAGCGGGAGGAGAGTGCGCATGTGCAGCCTGGCTGCCCCTCCACCCCACCTCCCACCCTCTCCTCCTCAGGAGCACAGGGCTGGCCTTGTTTTCTGGCCCTGGGCCTGCACAGAGCATCATATTGTGGGCATCATGAGGCAGCCAGGAGGAAAGGGCAATGAGGCACAGGCCTGAGGGATCCTCCGAGCGGGAACCTGGCCTCCCGGATGGCTCCCCAGGCCGTGTGAAGCCAAAACCAGAAGGAAAAGAAAATGGACACGGTAGCATGCTCCTGGCTCCTCAGATTTGTGAGGATGGAGAATTTGGTGCTTCCATGTTCTCGGCAGGGGGCATGACCTGGGTGGGCAGGGGCAGCCCTGGAAGGCGATGCTTGGTTTTTAGAGGGGAAAGGAGGGGTTAGTGCTGTCATGCAGAGCAGGGGCCCACGACCTCTGGCATCTGATGCTTGATGATCTGATATAATAATAACAAAGTGCAGAGTAAACAGTGTGCTCGAGTCACCCTGAAATCACCCCCCACACTCCAGTCCAAGGAATAATTGTCTTCCACGAAACCAGTCCCTGGTGCCAAAAGGGCCGGGGACCCCAATTTAGAGTGGTGACATGGGGATGGAGTTGTGGGAGGGCTGGTGACCTTGAGAGGATGCTTCACAAGGGGGATGGCAGGGACAGGGGATGGGGCGGGGGGAGAGCTGTGAACCCCACCGACACTGAGGGAGCCCCATGCCAGCAGGGGCTTGAGGAGAGGGAGGTCTGTGCCCAGGAAGGCATCTCCTGCTTGTGGATATCACAGAGAGAGACTAGCCCAGAATGAAGCTGTAAAGTCCAGAGAAAGGGAAGTAACCAGGGCTGAACTGAAAGTCCTGTCTGGGCTGGGGAAGACCAGGGGACCCTCCCCATGAGTCCAGGGCAGAGAGGGAGCTCAGACAGGCCCAGCGGATCCTGAACAAGGGCCTGGGCCTCCAGATAGAAGACCAAGGCCCCGGTCCCCATGCTGCCATTTACCAGTTGGGTGACCCCCTTACCCTCCAGGCCTCAGTTTTAGCATCTGGAAAATGGGTTCATTGTGAGGAATGAGGGAACCTGGCACAGAGCAGATGCCCCATAAATGCTGGGTGAGCCCAACTCATTTGCCTATCTGTGTGTGTGTTGGGGGGGCACATTCAGTTAGAATTAAAGTTATATTTGAAAGTTCCAGAAAGGTGGTCCACAAAGAAAATGGGAGACAGAAATGGACTGGAAATGTGGCCCCAAGTTATAAACCACTTTGGGAAGTGTGCTCTAGAAGGGTGTGGTATGTTGAAAAAATGTCCCCCTGCCCAGCCCCAAGATGTGTCCATATCTTAATCCCCTGATGGCTCAGCAGTGAAGAATCTGCCTGCCAATGCAGGAGACACAGGTTCGAGCCCTGGGTCAGGAAAATCCCCTGGAGGAGGAAATGGCAACCCCTCTTCGATATTCTTGCCAGGAGAATCCCACGGACAGAGGAGCCTGGCGGGCTACGGTCCCTGTGGTCACGTGGTCGGGCACAACTGAGCGCACACACGTGCCTTGCTTGGTAGACATGTGGACGCACCCTGCCGGGGAGAGAAGAGGAAAGTTTGCCCCCAGCAGGTACAGGCCAAGAGGCGGAGCAAAGTCAGAGACACAGTCCTTTAAAACGTCCCAGGGAGAATCCTCCACAACCACCCAGACCAGCAAAGGTGGCTGCTGCAGGAGGCCCCTGGAAGGATGAAGCCAGTGAGCCCAGGGCCAGCCCGGCTCCAGCCCCTGCTCTGTCTTGTTACATACCTCCCCGGGCTCCCAGGCCCCCAGGAGGAGGACGCACGTCTTCGGTAACATCTTTCCTCAACACGACTCTCTCCTGTGTCCAGAATCTGCCTCAGCCCAGCCTGTCCCTGGACGGCACCGTCTCTGCAACCCCTTCTGGTCGCAAAGCCCCAGATGACAAGATTGGCTTGCCTGACCTGATGATGCTGGGGCCACAGCTGTGCAGAGAGGCCTCCTGATGGCCATGGCGATGGGTCAAGACTGGATTCTGACTCCAGGCACCAAACTCGTCCCTGGGGGTTAGCAGCCAGATCGTTTGTTTACTCTGTCACTAGGAGGGGATCCCAGAGGGGCTCAGTTAACACTTGTGGACGGGCTTGGCTCTCGAGGCTGCTTCAGCTTGGGGATCCTAACTGCAGCACCCGCCCTGGAGGATGGAGCAGCCTCCCTCCAACTCAAGAATACAGGAAGAGACAGGTCCTGATGGTGCATCCTGACAGAGCAATGGTCCCACCACCGAGGGTATCGCTCTCTGCTGGGGAACGAGAGCCGCATGGGATTGCCCAGGATCGAGACTCACCTGGGGCTTCCCTGGTAGCTCAGTCATGAAAGAATCCACCTGCAAGGTGGGAGACCTGGGTTCGATCCCTGGGTCAGGAGTATTGCCGGGAGAAGGGACTAGCAACCTACTCCGTTATTCTTGCCTAGAGAATTCCATGGACAGAGGAGCCTGGCAGGCTGTAGTCCACGGGGTTGCAAAGTGTCGTACACAACCGAGCGGTTAATACATACATACAAGGAGACTCCAAGGCTCACCTGACCCAGGAGCAGAGGGCTCGGCCAAGCCATGGGGATGCTGGACGCTCTTGAGACTCTGGGAAAGTGTGCTCCCAGAGGATGGAGTCTGAGAGGGAATCACAGCTCACTCTGCCCCAAAGCAAAAAATTATCCCAGCGCAAAATCCTGCTGGGTAGCCTCCATCAGGGGCTTCCTGGAAATCAGCTCATCCCAGGGCTGTCTGCTTTCCCATTACCCCTGTTTCTCATCCAGAGTAGACCACTAGCCCTACTCTCCTGGGAAGCCTACATCTAGGCTAAATTCATAAAAATTATGCAGCAGTTTATTTTATGGTGTCTACCAACTGCTCACTCAGTGGCACAATGGTAGAGAATCCGCCTGCCAATGCAGGAGACACAGGAGAGATTTGGGGTTTGATCCCTGGGTTGGGAGGATCCCCTGGAGTAGGAAATGACAACCTGCTCCAGTCTTCTTGCCGGGAAAATTCCATGGACAGAGGAGCCTGGCAGGCTACAGTCCATGGGGACCAAGTCAGATACAACTGAGTACACACGCATATACCAACTGCTCATCTCTCTTCCACCTGTTACCAGGAGGCCAGGCCTGAGGGTTACAGGCATTGCCCAGCTCAGGGAGGAGCAGTCAGGGCAATGCTGGGGGACAGAGGGCTCATCTGACGGCCCTCCTCACCTCCCCCCATCACTTGGACATGACATGTGTCCTGGGGAGAGGCAGCTGAAGAGGGCCAAGGCCAGGAAGCCTCATGATCTGTCAAGCTCAGGCCTGCACCAGCCCCAGATGGACACTTTTATTATGTGCCCTCTTTGGAGAAAGAAGAGAAGAAAAAAAAGTTTTGAGTCTCATGCCAGTTTTATATTAAAAAAAAAAAAACCCACCTATGATTTGTGCTCTGTCATCCCAGCTAATCTAGCTCCAGCTGGCTTATTAGACAGAGAGTGAAGTCATAGGGACCACTCCGGAGAGCGCGAAAAGGAGCACCGTCAGTCTATGGTCACCGCTCACCGTGGTCACCTGAGCTCCCTCTGGTCACCGCTGCAGCCCCAGGGCTGCCCCTCCCTTCTCCTCTCCATCACGGTCGCCTGCATGGCCCCTTGGGAAGTGTCTGATTAGCAGGTACCCGCTTCCCTGGCCCCACGCAGGCTGGCTGCAGGAACAAAAAATGGTCAGGCAGATGCGGCCAGGGCTGCAGGCTGAGGCGTTGATGTGACCAAGGAGGGTCTCCTGCACCTCCTCCAGCAAGAGATGCAGGTGCCAGCTGCCGAGGGCGACAATATTCACGGAGGAAATGAGTCTCCCTAGAGAAGCAGAGGTGACAAGATAACACTTGTCATCTTTAATCAGAGACAGAGCCAGGGCAGCTGCTTCCGAAATAACTGCTCCAGCATCATGGAAAGCTGGACGCAGTGTGGCGAGCTGCCCATTTCAGGGGAAAATCGTCAGAGCCCAGACTACAAACAATAGATGAGCTGCCCTCGCGGTCACTCCTGGCTTCCCCCACCAGGTGCCTCGTGAGACCTCAGCTCAGTGGGTCAGAGGAGTGGTTTGGGGGTGAAATAGCAGGGGTGGCTTTGCTTGCTGGTCCCCTTCTGGGGTCCAAGGTTGGTGGCTGGATTCACTTTGACCAGAAATAGAATAACCAGCTCCTTGCCTTGGGGGTGTGGATATTGCTTTTCATCTCTCACTGCTCAAAGTACCAACTGCCAGCATCTTTATCAGTGATGACATGGCAGCTGTAGCTCTTGCTGTACCTCAACTCCCATGGCACAGACCTGCGCGGGACTGGGAGGAGAGGCCCTGCAGGCATGAGCAGCTTCTAGAGCTGCCCTGGATTGGGTGGAACAAGCGCGATGCCTGTGTTCAGTTCCCCCAGGAAGGGTCTCCCCCACGACAAAGGACATTGGGGCTTGATGCGGATTCTGTATCAACCGTCCGGCTCCCCCTGTTCTCCCCACCCTGAACAGCCCTCGACACTTGAACCTGCATTGCCAGCCCTCTTTCTTGCTCAGCCCCTTTACTGCCCCAACTGCTCAGAGAAGTGCCTCTGGCAAAAGAGGACACCTTTATCCCCCCCCAATTTAATTAATTTATTTACTTTTGGCTATGCTGGGTCTTTATTGCTGAGGGCTTTTCTCTAGTTGCGGCGAGCCTTGGTTACACTCTAGTCGTGATGCTCGGGCTTCTTATCACGTTAGCTTCTCTTGTTGCCAAGGACGGCTCTCAGGGGTGGGGGCTTCAGTAGTCGCGGCTACCAGGCTCTAGAGCCAGGCTCAGTGCTTGTGGGTGCAGGGGCTTAGCTGCTCGGCATTTAGGATCTTCCCGGATCAGGGATCAAACCGTGTCTCCTGTATTGGCAGGCGAATTCTTTACCACTGAGCCACCAGGGAAGCCCAGAAGAGGGCATTTTTGTTACCGCAGCTCTGTGTTGCAAAGTGGCTGCCATCTCCTTTAACAGTCCATGTGGAGGCCAATGGAGCAATGGCACCCTGCAAAACCAATCCAAGCCAAACATAAGCCAAGCTGACATTTTTTTTTTTTACCTTAGAAAGTTCGGCAGGCACGTACTACCAATTGGAGACAATGTGACCAGACTCTCTCTCTTCCCATTTTCCCATGTAGAACTGCGCAGGGGGACAGAGCAAGAGGAATGTGGAGACAATTGTGTTAGCCAAGCACCAGAGAAGAAAATCACAAGAATACTTGACTAAGGTTCGGAATAGGCGATGGGGTGTCCACAGCTGGAGGTGCAAAGAAAAGTGGGTGTTTGGGACCCTGAGCAGCAAGCAGTAGAACCAATGGATGTGGCTGGAGGCAAACTGTGGTGCCAAGACACCAAAGCAGGACTCAGCCTGCCACAGCCTGGCTGTGTGGCTTTCTTAAGCCACTTGACTTCTGTGGGCTTCATTTTCCTCTGTGCAATGAGACAGCAGGACCCAACCTCCTATTTTCTTTCCAGCTTGAAGATCTGATTCCAAGACTAGGAATAGATGGAAAACAAGGATCGTTCAAGAGAACACATGAGCCTACCTGCTTGTTTCTTTAAATCCTGCTCACCTGTGCTATCTCTTGATTCGAATAATTAGAAATATCCGTTTAAGTTATTTTGCTGGTCATGGTAAAGAGCTCAACTTTCAAACAATGTCTTCTCTTTTTACTATCTTTGATCTAGTAATTCCACTTCAAGGAGTCTGAATAACAGTCGAGATAGTGAGACAAAGAATCATGTACAAAGATAAGCCACTTATCCTTACTAGCAAAGATAAAAAGATAAAAATAACTCCCCAAATGGATATAACCAAAATCAATTGACATCAGGACTTCCCTGGTGGTCCTGTGACTAGGACTCTGTGCTCCTAATACAGGGGGCCCAGGTTCGATCCCTGGTCAGGGAACTAGATCCCACATACTGCAACTAAAAGTTCACACGCTGTAGCTAGAAGAGTCTGTGTGCCACAGCTAAGACTGAAGCTCCCAAGTGCCTCACCTGAGTAGTTCAGCCAAATAAGCAAAATAAATAAATATATTGGCACAGCCGTGAAAATGTCTTCAGTGGTATTTTAAAACATTGGAAAGTATTCATGCTATAAACACACACATACCCACATATATGACAGATGTTGCTAATGGTACTCAGCCTTCTTCTCCTCTTGGAGGTTGCATTCAGACTCAGCATCCTTCTCAACACAGCTCTCTTAACGGTTGCTATCAATTACAGTTGGCATTCAGATGAAGTCTACTACCATCTCAGTATGAGATCCTTCAGCAATAAGGATAACAGACAAGGTCAGGATGAAAAAAGCAGCTAAGTGGAGATTCAGAGCTCAATTCACAGGAGGTCAAGTGAGGGCATTTACAGGGTTATCATAGCCCATCGGGAACCAGAGATGGGCTGGGATGGGGATGAGACTATTGGAAATTCAATACATTTCCTGCTGTGTTGCTTGGGAACCCCAGGAGCAGAAAGTTGTGTTTTTGAGACAACAAATTGAAAAGGTCTGGGGTTTTCCTTGTTTCCCTCATCCTACAGAGGGCAAAGTATCCTTTGAGATGTAGCTGCTCAAGAATGCCAGGCTCCCAGGGCTGGAGTGGATGAGGTGGAGGGCTCTTCTGAGTTGCCTGAGAATTGGTAGACTCCAGGGAAAAATTCCTTCTGAAATGGGTTAGCTGCAGAAGTGCAGTCACCACGTGACCAGCTTCCACTGATAACTTGGGGTGCTGTCCGAGGGTCTCCGGGTGGACAAATGGGGAATCAGTGGTCCCTTTGGGCATCCCGAGGAGGAAGTTAGGAGGAACCATGTGCCTAGTCCCTCCTCACTGAGGACTGATGCCCTCAGGACAGAGAGACAAAGAGGCTGAGCCATGGACATCTACAGAGCTTGCAGAGGCAGGCAGAGGGACTCCTGCAACTGGGGGACAGTGAGCCCACTGCCCGCATTTCAGATGAAGGAGCCACTTTCCCGGGGGGTGGTGTGGATCGTGTGTCCCTTCCCCCCACCCCCAGCAGAGACTCCCCACTCCCCTTGTGAGACTGTCTGACTGCAAGGACTGGATTTTCTAGATTAGGCCCTTTATTAACCCCAGGTTGGGAGGGGGAGACGGGTGGAGACCTGAGTCTGCCTGGCATCTTCATTTCTTCTCTCCCGTCCTCCATAAATCCATTCCAAGGCAATGACATTTGCGGAGTGTATTTTCACGGGTTTCCGTAATCCCTTCAGAATATTAAGGCCACATTACTTTATCTTTGGTTACATTAACTTCAATTTTCCTTATGAGTTAGTATTTGGCTAAAAATTAATATAGTGAAGTTGAAAAGAATCTTACGATAGGAAAAAGACTAATTTCATCTCTGACTGCTCAGATCCTGGAGTACACCGGGGTTAATGTAATTAACTTACAATTTGAGCCCGGGTTGTGTACATACACTGAATCTCCCCGCTGGAAACGAGATTAGATTTTATTACTCTATATATCCTGGTTATCTTCACCGAGCCTGCTCGGTGCTACAATGAAAACGCAGAACCATCTGGTACTGAGCCCGTGCAGTTTATTTAAGGATTTAATTAAATGCTCTAAATGGAGAGCTTCTCTGAATTAACATTTTAAATGTGACTTATTGCAGGTTTAATATTGTCTTAATGCCAACCTGGGAAACTCCATAGTCAAGTTGTTGACGTTCAAATTGAATTCATTTGGGTGGCTCCGGGGGGACCCATTAATTAATCTAAACAACTAATGGGGATTGGTTCTGACTTTTGATGAAGATTATTTACTGAGACAATTTGCAATGAATAAAGAGTCACAGTAGGCAAATGCTTAATTGAATTCAAAAAAGTCTCATTGTGTTTAATATCATGGATGCATCATGTGAGTAAGCTTTGAAATACCATGAAAGGGGCGATTGCTTCAATCTTCTTAGCTGAGCACTAATAACAAAGCGAATGGGTAATTACATTTTCCTGGGTAATTTGCTGCTTGCAAAAGGACAACAGGTCTGTCTGGCTAATCACTTCCTTGGAAAGAAATTTCTGAACGCATAAACTTGGCCCTTGGATGGCAGGTGGCCTCACTGGCGGCCCACAGGCGTAGGCATGGACAGATCTGGGCTGCACACTGCTGGATTCTCACCCTCATGCGGTCAGGAAGCTGCCTGGATGAAAAGGCCTTCCTCCACCCTGCAAAGGCCCTAAATAGCCACCACTTTCCCTCTGCTTTGCTGTCCGACTCTTGAGTGTCTCTTGTGAATCCGAATGACTCAAGCGAGGAAGAGCTTGTCCAGCCCTTCTTGCTCCAGGTTTCACCTTCTGGATCACACAAGGCAGACCTCTGTTTCCAGGAAATTGGAAGGTTGCCCCAGCAACCAGTACGCCCTCCACCCTGTCCATCCTTCACGGTCGAGGGCAGCATCTCAAGATTGCTTGGCTCACTCTGCCCTTTCCCTCTGTTTCTCCAAGTTCGATTCAGGACCAGCAGCACAGGTCACCAGGCATCTTGGGAATGAGGATTCTTGGGCCTGCCTTGTCCCCCTGAATCAGAATCTGCCTTTAACATGAACCCCAGGGGACTATGTGCACATCCTAGTTGAGACCCTTGATCCACAGCACTCTTTCTGTGAGGGTCTATGCCATCCTGCTGAATGAGCTTTTCTTCTCTCTGGTCCTCCTGGTATCAGCTCCTGGGGACCAGGGCTCAGGTCTCTACTTCTCCTGGATCTGCCGCGCCACCGGGGACCATGGAGAGCCATCGAAAACGGCTGAAGCGATTGGTGATTTCTCCCCAAATCTCTCTTCAGCATGGCCTGGTGGGGAGTCCTGAGAGCCCACTGTATTGCATTGGGCACCACAGAGACCCAACCAGCCAAGGTCAGACAGCACCTGCCTCCACCATGACCCCCTCCAAGCCCAGGGCCTGGGGGCTACTCAGCAAATATCTGCTGGGGTAAACAAGCTATCATTACTGTGGGACGATTCTTTACATCCACATGCTGACCAACAGCCCAGTGTGCACCAGTTCAACAAGATGGCCTGTCCTCAAAGTCAGGGACTTGTGTCCCCAAGAAAGTCCCCGCCACTCCAAGTCCTGCCACCAAGATCTCTCACCTCCCTAATGCAGGTTTGTGAATATTTTCATGGAAAGTACACCTGGATTCTGATTTTGTAAAGCCCGGCCTAAGGTGATCTTACCAAACAAACCATGATGTAAATATGGTCCGGGTGACAGAGGCTTTGTTTGACAAAATCATTCACCGCCCCCGGAGGAAGTGGACTTTCCACGCCTACATTTTGTTTCAGGCCGCTGCTGGCTGAACCAAGATCAGAAGGATACAGGTCATAAAGAAATAAAACAAAAGTGATAAAAAGCCAACTGACAACAAAGAAAACAATCAACAGAGAGAAAGCAACCTAAGGACAGGAGAGGGTACCACGGACCTGACAGGGGGTTAACATCCACAATAAACAAGGAACTCCTCAACTCAATAGCAAAGCAAAAATAAAAAACCCACACAGCCTGTCCTGCCCCAAGGCCACAGAAGCGGAGCCCAGAACCAAGGTCACCTCTGAAGCTGACTGAGCCCCTTTGTGACGGTTGCCAAAAGCCCCCCGATCATCACTAGCAGGCTTCCTGACCCCATATTTGGCAAAAATGCCCACCCCAGTGCACCCTAATCAATCACCTAAGGTCAACCTTCCAGCAGGAATTTTCTTTGTCTTGAGGTTATGGAAATTGGCTACTAAGCCACAAAATCCACGAATCCATAAGCACTCTCCCTGATCTATCAGGAGGTGGGCCCGCTGGGCTCACAGTGCCTTCATAATCTCCACTCTCTGTTCTTCGTAAACTCACTCCCTTCTGAAATTCTCTGTGTTTGGAAACTCTTTTCCAACCCGAGCTTGGACTGCCTCAACACAACCCAAATAGCCCAGTTTAAAAAATGGGCAAATGACCTGAGGAGACCTTTCTTCATTGAAGGCACACAACCAGCCAATGGGGACGTGAAAGATGCTCATCACTACGTCACTAATCGTCAGGGAAACACAGATCAAAACCACAAAGAGATGCCTCCTCACGTCTGTCAGGATGGCCGCTATTAAAATAAATAACAGATGTTGGTGAGGATGTGGGGAAATTGGAACCCCTGTGCACCGTTCCACCTGCCACAGAGAACAGTGTGGAGGTCCCTCAAAAAATTAAAGATTCGGGACTTCCTTGATGGCCCAATGGTTAAGAATCACCTTGCAATGCAGGGGATTTGGGTTCAATCCCCATTCAGGGAATTAAGATTCCACATGTCATGGAGCAACTAAGCCTGCTCACTGCCACCACTGAGCCCACGAGCTCCGGACACTGTACCAAAATGAAAGGTCTCGAATGAGGCAATGCAGATCCCAAGTGCCGACACTAAGGCCAGACACAGACAAAGAAATAAATATTAAAAAAAAAAAACAACACACAACTAAAAATAAACTACCAGCAATCCTGCTTATGGGAATTTACCTCAAAGAATTGAAATCAGTATCTTGAAGAGATAGTTGCATGCCTGTGTTCACTGCAGCATTATTCACAATAGCCAGGATATGGAAGCAACCTAAATGTCCATCAATGGATGAATGGATAAGGAAGATGCGATCTATTCATACTGGAAAAATTACGTACTCTGCTTTAAGAAGAAAGGGAACTATGATATATGCCACCTCACGGATGAACCGGGAGGACATTGGGTGAAATAAGCCAGCTGCAGAAGATATACCATGTGATTCCACTTACAGGAGGGATCTGAAGCAATCAAGCTCACAGAAGCAGAAGGTCAAATGGTGGTTGCCAGGGCTGAGAAGAGAGAAGAAATGGAGAGCTGCTGATCAAATAGCATCATGTTTCAGTTGTATAAGATAAAAGCGTTCTAGGCATTCGACCCACAACTATTGTGCTTATCGGTAACAATTATACGTAGTACACTTAAAATTTTGTTAAGAGGGTAAAAGAAAAAAGCCAACCGATAATGGCATTGCACCTGTATCGGCTGCCTAGTTTTAGTGACTGTGCCCTGGTTATTGTAAGATGTGAATAGGAACGATACTGGTGAAAGGTACCTGGCAGGGCTTCTCAGCCTTGGCACCACTGGTGTTTTGAACTAGATCATTCTTTGCAGGGGGCTGCCCTGTGCAATGAGTGTGTTTAGCAGCATCCCTGGCTTGTATACACTGGATCCCAGAAGCATGCGCCAACCCCCAAGATGTGACAACTATGAATGTCTCCTTACCCTGCCGAGTGTCCCCTGGGAAGAATCACCGGTCCACAGAAACTCTCTGTATTATCTTTAATTTTATAATCTAAAATTATTTCAAAATAAAAAGTTTATATCATAAAACCAAAAAATGAACCATGAAAGAAACCACTGATAAGCTGGATTTCATTACAACTTAAAACTTCTGCTCTATGAAAGGCAACATCAACAGAAGGAGAAGACACGCTACAGATTGGGAGGGAAATATTTGCAAAAGACATGTCTGATAAAGGACTGTGACCCAAAGTATAAAAAGAACACATAATTCAACAATTAGAAAATAAGCAATCCAATTTTTAAAATGCACAAAAGACCTTAACAGAAAGACATTTCATCAAAGGAGATATACAGATGGCAAATAAACATATGAAAAGATTCTCCATATAATATTTCATCAGAAAAATGCAAAAATAACAATGACGTCTACATATCTATTGTTGTTCAGTTTCTAAGTCGTGCCCGACTCTTTTCACCTCCACAAACTGGAGTACGCTAGCCTCCATGTCCTTCACCGTCTCCTGGAGTCTGCTCATCCTCATGTCCATTGAGTCGGTGATGCCATCCAACTTTCTCATCTTTTGTTGCCTCCTTCTCCTCCTGGCCTCAATCATTCCCAGCATCAGGGTCTTTTCCAATGAGTCAGTTCCTTACATCAGATGGCCAAAATATTGGAGCTTCAGCTTCAGCGTCAGTCCTTCTGTGAATATTCAAGGTTGTTTTTCTTTAGGATTGATTGGCTTGATCTCCTTGGGCTGGCTGTCCAAGGGAGTCTCAAGAATCTTCTGTAGCACCACAATTTGAAAGCATCAATTCTTCAGTGCTCAGCCTTCTTTGTGGTCCAACTCTCACATCCACACACCTATTAGAGTGGCCAAAATCCAAAAAAGTGACAATACCAAATGCTGGCGAGGATGTGGAACAAAAGAAACTCTCATTTATTGCTAGTGGGAATGCAAAACGGTACAGCCATTTTGGAAGACAAGCAATTTCTTACAAAACTAAGCATTCTGTTACCATCTACCAGTCATGCATTTTGATATTTACCTAAAGGAACTGAAAACATGTCAACATAAAAACCTGCCCACAGATTTTTTTTTAACAGCTCTATTTGTAATTGCCAAAACTTGGGAGCAATCGAGATGTCCTTGGTGAATGACTAAACTGTGGTACATCCAGACACTGGAATATTATTTAGCACACAAAAAAGAAAGGAGCTATCAAGCCGTATCAAAGACAAGGCAGAAACTCACACACATGTTACTAAGTGAAAGAAGCCAATCTGAGAAACCTACATCCTGCATAATTCGTTCTGGGAAAGGCAGATCTCTCTGTTTGGAGGCAGTAAAAAGATTGGTTGTTGTCCACAGTTAGCTCATCTTAGAACCCTGTTTTTCAGAAAATACCTATTGGGATTCCATCTAGCTTTGATTTTCCAGGGTCCATCTTGGGAAATGCTGTTCTAAACCAGTAATTCTCAACCAGGGGTAATTCTGTCTCCCAAGGGGCTTCTGGCAATCCCTGAAGACCTTTTTGGTTGTCATGTCCTGGCAGGAGGGGTGCCATGGCACACAAAGTGATGTTGCCAACACTTTACAGCAGAGCAACTAAGCCCGCACGCCACAACTCCTGAGCCTGCATGCTACACCTACTGGAACTCATGCGCCTAGAGCCTCGCTCCGCAATAAGAGAGGCCACTGCAAGGAGAAGCCTGTTAACCACAGTGGAGAGTGGCCCGCACTCGCTGCAACTCAGGAAAGCCCACGCACAGCACTGAAGACCCAGTGCAGCCAAAATAAATGAATACATGAATAAAGAAGAGTTCCCACGGTTCAGGGGTTATCTAGCCACGCCAAATGACTTTGGAGGGGCCCTTTTTAGCAGAGGTGGCCATGATGGGCACAATGGAAAGAAAGTTGGCCAGATAAGGTTTTGGAAACTCTTGCCAAACTCTTGCAAAGCAGAGTTGCAAAGGGTTGTAAAAAGTTCGAGCCATGATTGAGGGGCAGAGGGAGAGTCAGTGGGCAGGAGACTTGACGGTGCAGGCTGATGCCTATTATTTTGTTTATTAAAGAGATGTCATGTCCCCCACTCCTATTCACAGGTGTGTGAACCCAACATGCAATAGCAGAGGGGAACTATGGAGCAGAGGTATGACTACAGGGGGCTCCAGGCTGATCTCTGCTCTCTTCACAGGAGTCGGGAGAGTAGAGTCCTAGTGGAGACCCAGCTGAGGACCCTCGCCATCCCTGGGGGGTGGGCAGTCCACGAGCCCACGGAGCACCAGCCTGCCGGTCCAGCCCCTCTCCCACTTCCGTCCTATGACAGCCCCGTTCCAGTGCATTAAAAGGAAGCTTCGCGTGAACCTGGATTTTACTACATTTATCTCATTGCCAACCTTCAAAATGCCAAATGCTGCCACTTGCCCTGGGGGAAGTAATTTCATCTCTTACCCCGAATGTCACCGCAGAAATTCACTTCAAACCCCACTGACTCATTGGTTTCTCCTGCTTCAGCGCCGACTCGGATGCCAGGCATCAGAGACAAAGGGACTCACCTCTTTCTCTCTGCACTCTCGGCTTCCTTTAGTATTAAAATCACAAGCTGCCACTTCCACATCCTGAAAGAGACATGGAAAATAATTTATTCACAGGAAAAGCTTAACAATGATACATCCACATTATAAAATAGTGTGCAGCCACCAAAAAAAAAAAAGCATTGAAGACTATTTAAGGAAATGGAAAAATGCTCACATTATGATGTTAGCTGAAAAAAAAAAAAAAAAAGCAGAATGCAATATAACCTCAAGTTTGTAAAAATAAACAGGGAGAGAAAACAGAGTATAGTGGAAAAGCAGAAAAATATTCCCTCCTATCTCCAGACAGAAAAAGTATAATTTATTCACTTTTTTGTACTATTCTATAATTTTTCAAATTTTCCACACGAGTATGTATTACTTTGATAATACATAATTAAAGGATGATTTTAAAAAAAGAAAGTGTGCATCTTATTTCTCTCTTCAGGCTCAGGGTGATGATGCTTTCATAAAAGTTGTGCGTGCTGTGACAAGTCGCTTCAGTTGTGTCTGACTCTTCGCGACCCTGTGGACTGTAGCCCGCCAAGCTCCTCTGTCTATGGGATTCTCCAGGCAAGAGTATTGCCATGCCCTCCTCCAGAGGATCTTCCCGACGCAGGGATCAAACCTGTGTCTCTTACATCTCCTGCTTTTTCAGGTGGGTTCTTTACCACTAGCACCACCTGGGAAGCCCTTTCATAAGTTCAGTTCAGCTCAGTTCAGTCACTCAGTCGTGTCCGACTCTTTGCGACCCCACGAATCACAGCAAACCAGGCCTCCCTGTCCATCACCATCTCCCGGAGTTCACTCAAACTCATGTCCATCGAGTTGGTGATGCCATCCAGCCATCTCATCCTCTGTCGTCCCCTTTTCTTCCTGCCCCCAATACCTCCCAGCATCAGAGTCTTTTCTAACGAGTCAAATCTTCTCATGAGGTGGCCAAAGTATTGAAGTTTCAGCTTTAGCATCATTCCTTCCAAAGAAATCCCAGGGCTGATCTCCTTCAGAATGGACTAGTTGGATCTCCTTGCAGTCCAAGGGACTCTCAAGAGTCTTCTCCAACACCACAGTTCAAAAGCATCAACTCTTTGGCACTCAGCTTTCTTCACAGTCCAACTCTCGCATCCATATATGACCACTGGAAAAACCACAGCCTTGACTAGACAGGCCTTTGTTGGCAAAGTAATGTCTCTGCTTTTCAATATGCTATCTAGGTTGGTCATAACTTTTCTTCCAAGGAGTAAGTGTCTTTTAATTTCATGGCTGCAGTCACCATCTGCAGTGATTTTGGAGCCCCCAAAAATAAAGTCTGACACTGTTTCCACTGTTTCCCCATTCATAAGTTACATCCCCATAAGAAGAGCCCAGTTACCTTCTCCCCTCATTTATTACAAAGAACCTCTCCCAAATTAGCCCACAAAGGACATCTTCAGGAGTCTTTCTTCTGCTAGCAGGAGTGAGTAGAAGGGGCCACTTGGAAAAACACACATGGCTCATTGCTGCCACGCCAGAGGCACAAAAGTACTTTACCAGCATGAACACTTTTCAATCACAGAATAAGAGCCCCGTCCCACCAACTTTGACACCTGTAGAATCTTCCAGACCCAGAAAGATGCTCCCCAGATCCATGAACAAGTCTTAGACCTGATACCAGAGGTCAATGAGAAAGAGGAACCAGGTAGTCCAGTTCAGGGGGTTCCCTTGGGAGATAAGTCCCTTACCCCAGGGAGGGATTGGGGGGGTGGCGTCTAGCCATGGAGAGCTGGACAAGCAAGACTGCCCAGATCAGAAAGAAAGAGGCTCCGTGAGCCACCTCCGTCTAGTCCTAGATCTTGGACCGTGAGCACCAGAAATCCACCTGCTGTTTGCTCACCACGCCTGTCGCTTTGCACAGACGCTGGGGAGAGGCAGGTGAGGGGGATTCCAAGACTGTTGCCCCAGCTCCAATCACAGCTCCTTTTTATTGGGCACCTACAGTTATGTGGTAGATACGTGCTAGAGATGAAATATCTGAAATACATCTATGAAATACCTGGTCCCTGTCTTTCCTTCACACAGCACTTCTCACACTGGATGGACTCACATCACCCAGGGGGACTCACTAAAACAGGGTGTTGAGCCCACCTCTAGTTTTCCACTTAGCAAGTCTGGAGGGAGGACCCCCAAATTTGCATCTGTTACCACGAGTCCCTAGACAATGTGCTGCTGCTGGTGGGGGTCAGGGGACCCCACTTGGAGAACCACTGAGGAAACAGCAGGGAGGCAGCAAGCTTGAAACCCATCAGTTCTGTGAAAGGACATAGCACGGAGGACTATCCACTCGGGCTCAGATCCAGAGGGGACCGGCCTCACCGCCTTCTGGGTGTGGGGCTGCCCAGGCTATGTGAGGGGCTCAGCGCCCAGAGGGTGAGTCCCTCCGCCAGGAACTCTCCATCTTGGATCGAGAGGACAGAAGCAAGGCTTGCTCTCTCGCCTTTGTTTCTCAGGGGCGTCTGTGCCCTGAGATGGAGATTCTGCCCAGCCCCAGCCGTCTCTGTGGCAGCCAGGTTGCCTGAGACTCATTGGAATTCAGGCGGCTGGAAAACAGTTGCAGATTTTGAGATTTTGCTGAGGTTCAGAGCCTGGGGATTTTGCTTGGGGAGTTTATCAGAGTTAAGTCGGTGTAGGTAAAAAGTGGGGGGCGGGGTGTGTGGTGGACGAGGTGGCGGCGGGGGAGCAGTGAAGATTAGTAAATTATTCACACATCTCTTTCTACCAGGACGAAAGCTCGCCTTCCACTCAAGAATGCTCAAACATTATCAACGCCCTTAGATTTTTTTTTCATCCATTTTTAAAGGAGGTAGAAAAAAATATATGGAAAAATGTTAATTAAGAAATTAAGCCACCCTCTTCCTAAAATATTGGGTTCTGCGTTAATCGCCTCCAGGAGGGGGGAAGGGAGAGTCCAAGCATCGCAGGAAAATGGTTTTCATCATCCGCAAAATCCAATGCCCAAAATAGCCCCATTGTTGCCCTGGCAACTAGCGTTCGCTCCCCCTTCTCCTCCACCCGCCACCCCCCCACCCCATCCCTTTGCATATTGCTGCATATTTCTATCATTCTTTCCAGGCACAGTTCATAAACAGGACGGCATAATAAAGAATGTTATCACCGATGACTTACAGCCCAGCTGCGCCCAGTGAGATAGGAAGTGGCAAGCAAATACAATTTCATGCAGCGAGGGTAACAGATTGATTGTGTGCCCTTCAAATGTGATGCCACTTCTTTAAGTCAGTCTAAATTCAGAAATAAAGTTGGTCTCGCCCTTTTCCTGGCCATGATAGACAATACATGCAGGGATAATGCCCGGGGGTCTCATTAGGACTGGAACGATCTTGCCCCAAGACAAGAGATTATTCCAGCAGACTCTCAGCCCCTCTTCCCTGGCTTCCCCTCCTCTCTCTGTCAAAGGGCCAAGGCCCCGGGATGTGGGTCTTTCTTGAATTAATTATCCTCTCTTTCCGTGGATTACTCGGGCTCTGATGCCAGGGGCAGAGGGGGAGGGGCAGAGACTACAGCAGATGAAGATGGAGTATGATTTTCCTGCGTGTCCGAACCTGGGTCCTCCAGCTCACAGGGTAACAGCGTTGTCCATTGTAGCATCTCTTTCTGTGCTAGTTAATGCAGGGAGAGTGGGCTCTCAGCACGGCCCTCAAGAGCCACTTCTGTTCTGAGAGGCTTCTTTGAGGCCTGGGAGTTAGGGACCTGCCTCTCTCCCTGCTCCCCCTCCCCCAGGCAGGGATGTAATGAAAGAAGGAAGGAGTCCCCAGGGTACAAGGAGCCACTCCAGAAGACTATAATAGGGGACAGGCAGCCGAGATGGGGGTGATGATGGGAGCAGGGCTGGAGGATGGGGGAAGGCAGGCATCCAGGCTGGGTCAGGGCCTGCACACGCCAGCAGTTCAGTGACCTCTGCTTTCTGTTCTCGCCCAGCCCCCACTGCGGACCTGCGGTTCCCCTGGGCCCTCAGGGGGCACTGACCCAGAACTCCAGGCCATCCTGGGACCTGGCTAGAAGGAGAGCACTGAGGAATGGTCCCCGTGGGGGATGAACTGGGGGGAAAACACTCACCATTCCTCCAGGAGAGCTTAGGGGCTGCCCCGGACCCAAGTACCCTTAAGACACCATTTATGGAGCCAGCCTTCGGGCGGCCATGGACCAGCTCCAGGGAGGGAGCCGGGTAAAGCAGGAGGCCCTCCTGGAGCCCACAGATGGGAGGAGACAGCCCGAAGTCCCTGGCGGGGCTGAACAGGCATTGCATGTGCTCAGCTTCCTGGGGTGGTGCCCCTGCCAGCTTCCAGCTCCCTCACCTGTACCGGGCGCCTGCTGATGGGATTGGCGGAAGGCTTTGGCAGTGCCGGCAGGTGTGCGCCTGGGGGTTGTGGTTGGGTGGGGACTTCGCTACAGGAGGAATGACCAGTGTTGGGGGGTTGCCACTCTGTGTCCCCTCCCAGGTACTTGGCTCTGTCCAGACCGGATCCCAGAATTCTCCCAAGGGAGAGTTTACCGATTATCTGACGCCCTCCCCGAACCATCACGACTGAGATGCAAGAAACGAGAAATTCTAGAGGAGGTCTCTTCACCCGACACCGCAGGTCCTCTTGAGTCAGCCTGACACTGAGGCTGCTTCTTAGGCCCCGCCGCACTTTTTTAGACACACCTTTTAACTGGGATGAATTGGTGGTGGTGGTGGTTTACTCGCTAAGTCGTGTCCAACTCTTGCAACCCCATGGACTGTAGCCTGCCAGGCTCCTCTGTCCCTGGGATTCTCTGGGCAAGAATACTGAAGTGGGTTGCCACTTCCTTCTCCAGGGGATCTTCCCGACCCAGGGATCGAACCCGGGTCTCCTGTACTCCAGGGAGAGTCTTTACCAACTGAGCTACGAGATGAATTATGTAACACAAAGTTAACTGTTTCAAAGTAAATAAGTAAATCAGAGGTTTCTAGTACATTCACCATGTTGTGCAACCACTCTAAGTAGTTCCAGAACATTCTATCATCTGAAAGGAAACCTCCTCCCAATCCTGTCTCCCCCCAATTATTGAAAATCACCAAGCTGTTTCTACAGAGTTCCTGTTCTGGATATTTCATATAAATGTGATCACACTGATTTCTTTGACTTTTAGGATAGGTGACATCCTATCCTAAGAAGGCAATGGCACCCCACTCCAGTACTCTTGCCTGGAAAATCCCATGGATGGAGGAGCCTGGTAGGCTGCAGTCCATGGAGTTGCTAAGAGTTGGACACGACTGAGCGACTTCACTTTGACTTTTCACTTTCATGCATTGGAGGAGGAAATGGCAACCCACTCCAGTGTTCTTGCCTGGAGAATCCCATGGACAGAGGAGCCTGGTGGGCTGCCGTCTATGGGGTCTCACAGAGTCGGACACGTCTGAAGCGACTTAGCAGCAGTAGCACCAGCAGCAATATTTGAGGTTTGTCATGTAGCAGAACTCCATTCCTTTTTCATGGCTAGATACTATTCCACAGGACCATAAAGAGGGCTGAGCACCAAAGAATTGATGCTTTAGAGTTGTGGTGCTGGAGAAGACTCTTGAGAGTCCTTTGAACTGCAAGGAGATCAAACCAGTCAATCCTAAAGGAAATTAACCCTGAATATTCATTGAAAAGACTGATGCTGAAGCTCCAATACTTTGGCCACCTGATGCAAAAATCCAATTCATTGGAAAAGATCCTGATGCAGAAAAGGTTGGGGGCAGAAGGGGATGAGGGAAGCAGAGGGTGAGATGGTGAGATAGCATCATAGACTCAATGGACATGAATTTGAGCAAACTCCGGGAGATAGTGGAGGACAGGGGAGCCTGGCCTGCTGCAGCGCATGGGATAGCCAAGAGTCATACAGGACTTAGAGACTGAACAGCAACAACAACACTATTCCGTTGTGTGCACAGGTCACATTTTGCTTATCATTCATCTACTGACAGACACTTGGATTGTTTCCACCTTTTGGCTTTTGTGAACAGTGCTGCCATGAACACGCGTGTACATGCATCTGTTTGAATACATTTCTTCAGTTTTCTTGGGTTTGTATCTAGGAGTGGAACTGCTGGGTTCTGTGGTAATCCTGCCTTTAACTTTCTGAGAAACCACCAAACTGTTTTCCAAAGCAGCTACACCGTTTTACATCCCCAACAGCAACAGGCAAGGGCTTCAGTTTCTCACATTCTGATCAACACTTGTTATCATCTGTCTTGACTCTGGCCATCCTAACGGGTGTGAGGTGGTTTTGACGTGCATTTCCCTGCTGATCAATGGTGTTGACCATCTTTTCATGTGCTCCCCGGCCCCTCCGTAGGTGTGATATTGGTTTCTCTTTTTTACCCTCGTTCCCAAAGAAGAGTGGTTTGTCAATGATTTTTACTCATAGCGTCAAGAACTACAAACTGGACTCTGGGGGCACTTGTGGCCCAGAACAGGATCTGTCGAAGAGAGAGCACTTTCTGTCTCTTTCCTCAGACTGATCACTGAGCCAGGACAGGGAACTGCAGCAGAAGAGCCAAAGGTTGTAAATACAATATGTAGCATCAATTTCTCGGTTGTTCCAGTGAAAAGTGAAAGTGAAACAGTTGCTCAGTCATGCCCCACTCTTTGCGATGCCATGGAGTGTCGCCCACCAGGCTCCTCTGTCCGTGGAATTCTCTAGGCAAGAACCCTGGAGTGGGAGCCTGGATGAGAGGGGATTTGGAGGAGAATGGATACATGTGTATGTGTGGCCGAGTCCCTGCGCTGCTCACCAGAAACTACCACAACCTGGTTAATCATCACCACCCCAGTGGAAAATAAAAAGTGTAAAGTTAAAAAAAAGAAAACTGGAGTGGGTAGCCGTTTGCTTCTCCAGGGGATCTTCCTGACCCAGGAACTGAACCCAGGTCTCCTGCACTGCAGGCAGATTCTTTACTGTCTGAGTGACCAGGGAAGCCACAAACCTCTGCCTGAGGGGTGTGAGAAGATGCATCCCTGCTTTCTTCCAAGCCAAAAGGAAGTTTCTAGAGAAGAAGTTCCTTTCCATCTTTTTTACATGCAGAAGGAGGTTCGTAAATCCTATTTATCTTTCTCACCTTGAGTACATATCTTTAAAAAAGCAAAACAAAATCAACTTGGTATTCTACAGACAACGGGGGTCTTTGTAGGACAGAAAGTTCGCAGTTAATTCTTTCGTCTCCTAAAACCTTACACCCTAACACCATAAAGCATCTCTATGGGCCATTGGATGATCAGGCCCTGTAATCTATGGGAACATTAAATGGAGGAAAATCATGCTGAAAAATGACACTAGGTCTCTGTCCCCTCCCCACCTTGGCGGGGGGTTGGGGGAGGCTTCACTGCTCTGCGTTTTTGTCATCCCAGGTCAGACACCTGCCTCCTCTTCATCATTCTCCAATGTGACAAATGCCCCTGGACACTGACTCGGGGTGTCTTGCCGTCTGCCGGCCGGTACAGCCTGGAGGCTGGGCTTTGTCTGGGGGAAGACAGAGCCTGGTGGGGCACAGCCTGGCCTCTGTATCCTGTGTCCTATGAAGGTGCATCAGACTGCGATTCACTCCACCCCAGTGTCAGACAGGGGCACGGGCTCTGATGCCCCCGAGGAGAAGCCCGGGGTGTTGGACAAGTATGAAAGGGTTAAATTGGGTGGGTGGGCCACACGACTGCCTCCTGACCTTGAACCAGGTGGGCAATCTGAGACCTAGTCACATCCCTAATGAGCCCCTTCACCCCCACCACTGAGGGCACATTTCTCCTGACGCCTCTCTTCTCTGCCACCCCAGCCCCCCAGGACACGGAGCTCACATATGATGCTGCTTTGATGAGGGGAAGGGTCAGGGTACCAAGGAGGGGGCACAGGAGGAAGAGAGGGTGGCCAGGCTGAGCCCTCGGCTCCATCACAGAGGATCGACTGTGTGCCCAGCATTCTGCTAGGCACCAGACTCCTGGAAGGCAGCAGTGATTTATAAGGTGCCTACTATGTGCTGGGCAGGGTTAGGCACTTCCCCGAGCCTAATAAGACACACACGTCACAATCCTAGAGGACGATGAGGTGGAGCAGACATGGGTGGGCGAAAGCGCCACCACAGAGGCTGGGCTGCCCATCATGACGGTCGTTTTAAGGACAAGACTCACGGGTAGCACGCACCATGCACTTGCAGCGTGCCAGGCGTGGCTCTGAGTGCTTCGTCTGTGTTGTCTCACTTTCGGCCCACAGAAACTGATGAATCGGAAAACACAGTTGCACCAACTGTAAAGGTGACGTCACTGAGCATGATTTTGAGAATTTGGTCATGGAGATCGCAAGGGAGTGAGCTGGGACTTGAGTTCTAGAGCCTGTGGCTTTATCTACTAAATTACTGTCCTTCTGATGGATGGAGGATGGGGAGTAGGGAGGGAAGAGGGAAAAGAGCTCGCAGCCCAAGGACAGACCGTCTCCAGGGTGACCTCAGAGGATGGGCATGGACAGGGGCTGCCAGCTGTGGGGTCCTTTCCAGCAGCTGGAGTGGGAGGGGTGTTCCTGATCTTTGAAGACAGTCTGGCTGCTGACAGGGGCAGTGGTCACCTCTACGTGGCCACAGCTGCTCCCGAAACAACCCACCCTTAGCCTGACCTCAACAGCTGGGTTTTTTTCTTAATATATATATTTTATTAAAGTATAGTTAACTTACAATGTTTCAGGTCCACAGCAAGGTGATTTAGTTAAGCATAGGCACATGTATTATATTTGAAATTATTTTCCATTAGAGGTCATTACAAGATATAGTTCCCTGTGCTATACAATAAATCTTTGTTGCTTTGCATATCAGCTTTTTTTAATTAGAAATCTAGCATTCTATTCATACTAAGTCAAACAAGCAAAATCAAAATGTCATAAAAATTTTAGTTAGGTAAATATTCATAAGTTTTCTGAAATATATATTATACATATTATGTGTATGTATGTATACAAAAGCTTTTCCAATTTCTCCACCTCTTCTCTTTTTAAAATGTTCTTTCTCAAGCCTTTATCAAGTGGAGCAGCAGCTGGTTTTGAACCTGCCCTGTGGAGCATCTCAGGAAAGCAGAGCTGGGGGAGGAGGTGAACCAGAGGCCTCTGGAGAAAGCTGGACACGGGCCAGAGCCTCGGGCTGCAGCGCCCATCCGTCATCCCTGGGAGGCCCGGAAGCTGGTCAGCAGGACGACCTTCCTGGAGCAGCTACACGTGGCGGGTCATGAGGACTCACATAGGGCACGCCTGGCCCAACCAGCCATCCAGCAGCTTAGCAGGCACCTGCTAGTGGCAGCAAACTGTTTGGGGTCTTTACAGGTAAAGCTAAACCTTAGCAGGCCCCAGGCTGAGGGGCGAGTGCTGTGATGGCCACAGAGATGGGCCAGCTGCCTGGCCCGGGGGCTTCAGCCAAACAAATAGCTGCCTTGGATGTCCCTGTGAAGACCACACAATCACGCAGCGCAGATGTCATTGACGCTGTTGGAAGGGCACACAGTGTCCTGAGGGCAGAGAAGGGAGGAGATCTCCATGGCGGAAAGGGACGGGGAGGTCTCCAGGAGCAATAATATTTGCAGAAGGTTGTGGGGTAAGCACAGGACCTCCAGAGACCAAGAGGCAGGGGGCAAGGGGATATTATGAGGGGAAGCTAAAGTCTAAGCAAGGCCCAGGGGGTGCAGGGGGGTCTCGCTGGGCACTGGCTCCTCACCAGGGTGTGGGGCAGGTGTGGGGTGCCCGATGGAGGTGGGGTCTTGCCGGTTCATGAAAGTCATTGTTGTTTAGCTCCTAAGTCATGACCGACTCTGAGACCCCATGGACTGCAGCACGCCAGGCTGCCCTGTCCTTCACTCTCTAGGAGTTTGCTCAAATTCAAGTCCATGGAGTTGGTGATGCTATCTAACCATCTCATCCTCTACTACCCACTTCTCCCTTTGCCTTCGATCTTTCCCAGCACCGGGGACTTTTCCAATGAGCCACCTCTCTGCATCAGGTGACCAAAGTATTGGAGCTTCAGCTTTAGTGTGAGTCCTTCCAATGAATATTCAGAGCTGATTTCCTTTAGGATTGACTGGTTTGAGCTCCTTGCTGTCTAAGGGACTCTCAAGAGTCTTCTCCAGCACCACAATTGAAAGCATCAGTTCTCCGGTGCTCAGCCTTCTTCCTGGTCCAACTCTCACATCCATACATGACTATTGGAAAAACCATAGCTTTGACTATACGGACCCACATGTAAGGCTAGAGGCTAGCAGCTAGTTCTGATCTCTGCCCCACAGCCATGAAGGTGTCAGCCTGATCAAAAAGGAAGTGTGAGAGGCCCCCCAGCTGTGACCTGGTGACAAGCAGTCCCGTGGCTGAGGTCAGCTGGCAGGGCTGTCACTGTCCTGTGCCCTGGGGAGCACTGAACCCTGAGTCCCAGTGCCATGTGGGGTGCCCTCGGTTTCCCTGGGACCCTGGGATGCTGGGCTACCTCCCTGGGCATATGGGTAACCTGACCTCCCAGATATGATGCTGTATCTGCTTGGTCTCCTCCTTCTCTGGCCTGATCTGTTTCTGCCTGCCTCCAGTTTTGTCTCCTGGGACATGAAGATGCAGTGTATGGTAGAGGAGATTCAGACCACAGTGAGTGGAGTCTGTGTATGTCTTCCCAACTCCAGCCTCAGTGAAGGCCTGTAGCTAAGCTTGAAATGGGCTTTGGTGGGAGTATCTACACCAGAAGAATTGGCAAACATCAAGGTCCCCCCCTACCCCTGAGAGCTGGATACACAGATGTTAGCAAGCTTCTTACCCTGCTGGGCTCAGGATGAGCAGGGCAACTGATCTGGCAGGGCAAGGGAAAGACCCTTGGGCTGGGTCAGAGGGTCTTCCCAGAGAAATGGCGTATCAACCTAGATCTTCTTCATGAAAGAGCTTTGCAGGTTCTGACAATATTTGCAGGTTCTACAGTAGTCTGAGTCCCTGGAAGGCAGAAGGTCCCAACTGTGCCGCTTCACTTCCCTGGACCTTCACCCCATTGTCCACAAAAGGGAAGACCGGCTGCTACATGAGTCCTTCACAAACCTGTGCCTGTGAAACACCAGGGCAACTTACTAAATAAAAATGCAGATTCCCAGACCAGACTCAACTAATAAAATCCAACTATTGAGAGGCAAGCCTGGGAGTCAGCCCTGAATCTGGCGCAGGGGCTCTCAGAACCACTCCGGGGGGCTTCCCAGGTGGCGCCAGTGGTAAAGAATCCTCTGGCTAAAAGAGGAGACATAAGAGACGCAGGTTTGATCCCCGGGTCAGGAAGATCCCCTGGAGTAGGGAAATGGCAACCCACTCTAGTATTCTTGCCTAGAGAATCCTATGGCCAGAGGAGCCTGGCAGGCTACAGTCCATGGGGTGGCAAAGAGTCGGACGTGATTAAGTGACTGAGCGCGTATGCACACACTACGCAACTAAAGAAACCCTGCTTGCTTGCAGCAAGGAAGACCCAACGAACAAACAAGCTTTTTTAAAAAAACAAAGCCACTTTGAGGAGCACCATGCAGTCAGGCCCATGACACCCCCAGATTCCAGGGCAGTGATGACACAACCTGCTAGTCAGATATCCACGTGAGAATTTGTTTTCTCCGCCCACAGACGCTACAAGTGCAACAGCTGCCTGGAGGGACTTGAGCGTCTTTGGTGTTCAGAGGAGCCACGGCTTCTAAGATCCCCGCCAGCCCGCTGCTCAAAGATGCCACGACTAATCATCGCCATGCCCTTAGTATGCACTGGCCCCTCGTGGGGGCTGCATGAGGACCTGCTGGTCCATGCGCCATATGTAAAACACTTGGAAGGAACAAATAATCCCCACGCAAACAGCAAAAGGAGAGGCAATTTTCATCAGCCGAGACACCATAAATCTTCATATGTTTTATGAATCTCACTTACATTTCTTGTCCGACTTGTGCATAAAACTTCTCCAGATTTATACAGCCAACTGCATAAGTCATTCCCTTCCCCAACGGGCTCTATATCTTGATGACCTTTTAGAAACCAATGACTGCTTTTCTGTTGTTATCCATAATTGGAAAAGCACTGGAGATAAGAAAATTTATGGCAATGAATGATCTACCTGAGCAAAGCTATAAAGAATGCTGGATATCTAAAAGAGGGGCGGAGGGGACAGCCCACTCTCCCTGTTTATCAAGTGTTATCTCCACCAGCCAGGGTCCTCTGCAGGCACAGCACCCACAGCGGACCCTGGAAACTCGGTGGGGCTCTTGGAAGGCTGGTCAAGTCACTGCTGCTTGACACAGTGGTCCAGTTCTGCTTTCTGTAAGAGGAGGTCAAAAGACACAGTCCCCCTGCCCCCCGCCATCCAATTTCACTCCCATTTCCATGTTGATATAGACCGTGATTCAATGGCAGTACAAGACAGGCAAAAACGGGCAGCAGACCTAATCAGACTGTTCTCCAGAGAAGACCTGCAGACTGTCTACAGGCACATGAAAAGAAAAGATGCTCAATATCGCTAATTATTAGACTATTCAAAACTACAATAGGGTATCATGTCCCAACAGTCAGAACGGCCATCATCAAAAAGCCTGTAAGTAACAAACGCTGGAGAAGATGTGGAGAACAGGAAACTCTTGTGCGTTGTTGGTGAGAATGCCACCTGGTGCAGCCACTAGGGAGAACGGTATGGAGGGTCCTTAAGAAACTAAAAACGGAACTACCAGCAATCCCACTCCTGGGCATATACCCAGAAAAGATGAAAATTCTAATTCAAAAAGGCTCATATACCCCCGTGTTCATTGCAGCATTATTACAATAGTCAAAACATGGAAGCAACCCAAGTGTCCATTAAAAGATGAATGGATAAAGAAGATGTGGTATATATTCATACAATGGACTATCAGTCGTAAAAAAAGAATGAAAAGTTGCCGCTTACAACAACTTGGATAGACCTAGAGATGATCATACTAAGTGAAATAAGAAAAGGACAAATGCCATATGATATCATTGTATGTGGAATCTAAAAAATGATCCAAATGAACTTCTTTACAAAACAGAAATGGACTCACAGACATAGAAAACAAACTTATGGTTACCAAAGGGGAAATGTCGCGCCAAGTCGCTTCAGTCCTGTCTGACTCCTTGTGATCCCATGGATCGCAGCCCACCAGGCTCCTCTGTCCATGAGACTCTTCAGGCAGGAATACTGGAATGGGTTGCCATGCCCTTTTCCAGGGAATCTTCCCAACCCAAGGATTGAACCTGTGTCTCTTAAGTCTCCTGCACTGGCAGGCGAGTTCTTCTGTTGGGGGAGGGATAAGTTAGAAATATGAGATTAACAGATACACACAAGGATTTACTGTATAGCACAAGGAACCGTATTCAGTATTTGTAATAAGCTATAAGGGCTTCCCTGGTAGCTCAGATGGGAAAGAATCTGTCTGCAATGCAGGAGACCCAGCTTTGATCCCTGGGTCGGGAAGATACCTTGCCTGGAAAATTGCATGGACAGAGTCTGGTGGGCTGGACTACAGTCCATGCATGCTAAGTCTCTTCAGTCATGTCCAGCTCTTTGCAACCCTATGGACTGTAGCCCATGAGGCTCCTCTGTCCACAGCATCTACCATACAAACCCAGCTTCCTTGCAGTGTTCACCCCCCATCGAGGAGAAGACAGCCTCTTCCCAAATATTTCCTGCCATGGACACTTTCTGCCTGACACGTGAAGTGCAGTGAGGGGCTGCAGGAGTCGGGGGAGGACGTGAGGAGGGGGCAGGATAGGTGTGGAGCCCCCTCCCGTGTAGGTCTCACTGCCTGCCCAACCCCCAGCAGGCACAGCTCTGGACCAAAGCCCCCAGAGGAGCAGAGATGCTTCCAGACTCTGCGCCATTTCATCTGCACACCGGCAGGAGCCAGCTTTCCATCCAAGAGCCCGTAAACAACCTCCTCAATCTGCTGCCTCGGCAGACACCAGCCCTGCTCATCTCCCTTCCCCCGGGGTGGGGGTGGGGGGCATCTCTGACCCTCCCTTTGTGGGGGCGTCTGAGCCTGGGGGTGCACAGGGGCTATGGGGACAGCAGGGGTGGGGGGACAATGACAGCTCCCTGTGGCACTCGATGTTCCAGTGGGGAGTGTGCATGCATGTGCATGTGTGTGTGTGTGTGTGCACGCATGTGCCACTGCGGAATGCTGCCAGAGCAGTTTGGTTTCCAAGGCAACGGTGTGAAGGTGCACAGGCTGCTACCCATGCTCAGCGAGTGAGAAAGACGTGTCATCGTAGCCCCGGCTCCCAGCTGGAGCCCGGCCAGTTACTGCCCATTTGGTGGAGCAGAACCCGGAGGGGCTGGGCTGCCGTGGAACTGGAGAGTGGCCCCGGGCCCGGGAGCATCAAACCGCCCCTGGAGAGGGCCTGGTTGGGTCAGTGGGGCCGAAGGAAGGCTGGGTCGCAGGATAAGGATGAATCCTCAGCCACCAATCCCCCCCAGTGAAAGCCAGCAGTGTCCCCACCCTCTCTGCAGGGCTGGGGGAGCCAGGCAGGCAGGCAGCAGGCCATCCTGGGCCCCACTGCACTGCTAATTATTTTCCATGATGAACATGTTATTATGTCTTTCACTCGAAATAATCAATTTGGAATCACCACTCTGATGAGTTAATGGGCACTTGGTGGGTGTCATTTGAGAATCTCTCTGCAAAGTACAATTCTATTTTTAACAGCGGCTACACCAGGTACACAAGAGGACAGGAAAAGTGTGCTCAGGCTGCCAGCTCCCAGGCATGCGCGCTCTCTCTCTCTTTCTCTGTCCAGCTTGCCCTGCTCCTCTGGGCTTTGGCCCCATGGACTGGCAGTG
The DNA here is from genome assembly GCF_029378745.1 of Bos indicus. Classification (NCBI taxonomy): domain Eukaryota; kingdom Metazoa; phylum Chordata; class Mammalia; order Artiodactyla; family Bovidae; genus Bos; species Bos indicus. Next base: position 55,736,186 of record NC_091778.1, read on the forward strand.
GCCAGTGAAGTGGCTCCACTTCCTCTGCTCAATACATGGGTCCCTTCAGCTCCACTAAGCCCTTGATGTGTGCTATAGAATGCAATTTGGGTCCCACCCCCAAATTCATAGGTTGAATCATAACCCCCAGTGTGATAGTATCAGGAAGTGGAGCCTTCGAGAGGTGACTAGGTCATGAAAGTGGAGTCCTCATGAATGGGATTAGTGCCCTCATAAACAAGACCCCAGAGAGCTTCCTTGTCCCTCCCACCATCCAAGGACACAGCAAGAAGATGCCTATAAAACTGAAAGTGGGACCTCATCAGATACTGAATCTGCCTGCACCTTTGTCTTGGACTTCCCAGTCCTCTGGAAGTGTGAAAAATAAATGTCCATGGTCTATGGCATTCTGTTCATTGGAAAAGACCCTGGTGCTAGGAAAGATAGAAGGCAAAGGAGGCCGGCAGAGGATGAGATGGTTGGACGGCATCACCGACTCAGCAGACATGAACATGGGGGAACTCCGGGAGATGGTGAGGGACAGGGAGCCCTGGCGTGCTGCAGTCCATGGGGTCGAGAAGGGTCAGATACAACAGCGACCAAACAGCATGGTGTTCTGTTCCAGCAGCCCAAACACACAGAGACAACGTGCCCACTGAATCCTCCAAACGTCCCCAGGAGGAAGTTTGGACCAATACTTCCATTTCACAGGGAGAGCGCTGGGGCCCTAAGATTTGAAGCCAGAGAATCTGACCTCCTGCCAAGCAGATGTCTGCATTATCTGCCCCACTCGCATGACCTGATGATGATGAAATAAGAAGCAGAGGAATGTCGGTAGGTAGCGTATTTTCATTGCAAAGACAGCCCGTGGAAGGATGAGACGGTAACCGTCAGGCATCTAAAGGAGTGTGAGCAGGGGTGGGCGGGCAGGCAGACGAAACCTCGCCATCCGCAGCCAAGCCTCAGACGTTTGAAGCTCAGCATCCAATTTGGAATCAGGGAGGGAAACACTGCAGAAGGAAGTCTTGATGAGGGTGAGGGAAGGGGGAGGGGGCCGTGTTCTCATCACGGGCTCCCCTGCACTGGGATTTGTTCCTATGCACAAGTATTGCTTTGACTAAGAGACACTCTCTCAGCAGGGAGGGACAGGGCTGCTAGAAGTCGCGTTGTTGGTGGACAGAACTGTGGATCTGAGTGGCCCGGGAAAAGGACATCTCATCTTCCCCAGGGCACCTTGGATGAGCTCTCTTGAGGCAAACACAGTTTCCATCTATGTGCTCTTCCTTACCCCACCTGCACAAGGTCACTGGACCAAGGTCATCTTTATGACGGTATTGAATGGATGACGCTCCGACAGCCCATGGGCTATAGGGTACCACACCCCTCGCATCCCACAAACTCACCAATATCCACTCTTCTGAAACTACCCCAACTCCTGTGGTCACAGAACTAGCCACCTTTGGTCTTCCTAACCTTAGTAAGACGGACACCTGTTGGTTGCTTCCCTAGCATTCGTATACCCCCCTAACCCAACAGACTTCACCTCTCAAGTCGGGGGTCTATGCAGGTCCCAGGAACCCAACTCCATTCCTGGGTCCAGGGAGAATGCACATGATGTAAGCTAAGCCAATGAGTGTGTTTCCCATCACTTTGCCAAGTGAATGGTCCCAAGGTGGGCTCATTAACCAATCCAGGCTAATTAATGCAAACTCAGAAGCTTTGCTTGGAATGTTGGAACAAGAGCCTCTCTTTCTTCCTCAATGTGTGTGACCAAGGAAGCATGGAGCCCTGGGGAGAAGTCATCTGGGACCTGCTGGAGGCAGAACTGAGAGATGGAAACATACTTGCACGCACACACGCATGTTTGTGACCATGGGTTTTTTTGCATTGGAAGGTTCTGGTTGCAGAATACGCAGGCTCTCTCCTGGAAAAGTGGCCAGCAGATGGCTCCAACTCAGCCTGCTCCTCCAAAGCTGGGCAGCTCCTAGATCCATTCTCTCTGTTCAAAGACAACAGGAGACATGTAGAGAGGCCGGAGCGGACAGGTCTACTATTGCAGCCAAGCTTTTAGGAAGCCAGGCTACCAGTGCCCTGGCAAGGAGAGGCCAAGGGCTCCAAGGCAAATCCCAGCCCTCTCTAGAGGTGGAGAGCCAAGATGTCTTCATTCCCTGCTTCATTTCTGAGTCCTCTGGTCACATCCCACCCAGGAGAGAGGAGGGGCGTGGAAATTTTTGCAGAACACCCTTCTCCAGGGTGACTGAGCCCTTAAGCCTGCAGAGCTCATAAAAGTCCACACTCAAGTGCTTGCTGGGCACTGACAAGTTCACAGGCATTTGTGGAACTCATGGGAGCCAGAGTACAGCGAGATCCCCAGGGCACCTTTCCAAGAACTGAGGTTCTGTCCAAGAGAGGGAAGGATCCGGAGAACAGCAAGTTTGCACTTGGCGTTGTGAAGTCTAGTGGCTCCCACCCAAGGGCAGTGAGAAGATGCTGCAAAAGTTCGCAAAGTCACTTCAGTCTTGTCCAGCTATTTGTGACCCTATGGATCATAGCCTGCCAGGCTTCTCTGTCCATGGGGATTCTCCAGGCAAGAATACTGGAGTCGGTTGCCATGCCCTCTTCCAGGGGACCTGCCCCACTCAGGGATCAAACCCGTGTCTCACATTTCCTGTACTGGCAGGCAGGTTTACCACTACCTCCATCTGGAAAGCCTGCGGTAAAGGTTTGCAAGCCTCTAATTCAGGCTGTGACCTATGAGAAACCCAGGAGGGTATGTGGGTGGGTCATGCTGGTGCTCATAGGTAGTCTCACTGAGGAGCCTTGTTTCTGCACCTCAGACACCCAGGTGCAGAGGGTGTGGCTCTCAGTGAGGCTGCCCCAGGGGCACCAACTGGAGTCTCCAGGGCTCCTTCTGCAGGACTGGTAGCTCTCCAGTGCTTGCCAGGTGAGAGAACAGACCTCTGTTGCCTGATGCATCTCACTTGGCCATCAAAGACAGCCTCCCTCGTGTTTCATAGAAGGCTCTCGGGTCAAGCAAGGAGGAACAGACCAGGATTCCAAGAAGCAAGAGCCTCAGGAACACACAATCTCCCAAGGAAGGACCAGGAGAGAACCTGGGAATCTCTATCCAGAACATCAGACTCCCAGTCTCCATATTCGGAGACTCAACCTGTGTCAGTATTTGATGGGTTGGAAAAATAAAAAGGCTATGTGTTGAATGGAAAATTCAAATGCTCCAAGTGTGGAACAAGTCACACTTATAAAGAACATAGGTACCCCTGTTACTGATCAGTGCTTGGGTATTAGCACCTTGCCTTATTCAGGAAAGGTAGACAGTCCTCAGTCTACCTGAGCCAGACTGGCATCGTTATTACTAAAGCAATTCATCATCTGTGTAAAAGAGTTTTCATACCTTTATATATGACCCGGAAGTAATATCCTAACACATTTAAAAAAATATTTCCTGTGAAGAGTTTTGTGGATTTTGAACTCTCTTATTAAAGATATGAAAGTATAATACTTTCCAAGACTGTAAGAATGACTGATTGGCATAAGGAAAGACAGAAATTAAGCCACCAAATTTCAATTTTAAAAAACTTTACACAATTGTCAGATGGGGTTGAAAATCAAGTTTCTTTGTTCATTAGCAGCAGCCATCAACTCACTTCCTCTAGATGGATCTACAGGTCTTTATGAGGTGTCATTTTCACCTATGATCACCTGAAAAAAGCTTTCAAATAAACAGTTTAAAAGTAGACCCTCAAGTCACACTATGCATGAAGCCAAAAATTTCAAAAACCAGTATGGTCTACTTATTGTCCACAAAGGCACAAAGGTATTCCAGTAGAGAAAAGAGTCTTTTCAAGAAATGGTGCTGTAAAAAGAAAGAAAGAAATGCTGCTATAAAAACTGGATATCTATATACAAAAAAAGATGACTCTCGATTCATGACTCACACCATATTAAAAAAAAAACTGAGAGTGGAACAGAGACTGAAAGTGCTAAAAGAAAACACGGGAGAAAATCTTGGATCGGGGAAGATCGCTGAGATGCAGATGAAATGCACAATTCACTAAGGAAAAAAATGATGAACTGGACTTCTTCAAAACTAAAAACTTCCACTCTTTGAGAGACATTGTTAAGAAAACAAGAAGACAAACCTCAGACTAGGAGCAAATAGTCACAAAACACATATCTGCGTAAGGACGCGTATCTGGGGTACTCAAAAAACTCTCAAAACTTAATAATACAAAAAGAACCCAATTCAAAAAGAAAGGCAAAAGATTTGAAAGACACTTCACTGAAAAAGATATACAATGGCAAGTAAACACAGAGAAAAAGATGATCAACATTATTAATTATTAGGGAAATGTAAATTAAGACCACGACAGGATATCACAACACAGATGTTAGAAGGGCTAGAATTTTTTTTAGTCTGACAATAGCAAAATGTTGGTGAGAATGTGGAACTCTCACACAGGCTGGTGGAGATGCAAAATGGTATAGCCATGCTGAACGACAGTGTAGAAGTTGAGCATATGTATTTATTACATAATCCATACTGGCTACGTGTGTTCCCACAAAAACCTGTATGTGAGTCTTCACCATAGCTTTATTCATCATTATCCAAAACTGGAAACATCTCAAATGTCCTTTCACTGAGAGCAAAGAGAAGAAATCATGGTGCATCCACATGATGGAACACTATTCAGCAATAAAAAGGAACAGCCCATAAATGCATACAACATAGATGACTGACTTTCAGATGTATTACGGTAACTCAGGGAAGCCAGGCTCAAGGGGCTACATCCCATCTAATTTCATTCATAGAACATTCTGAAAGGCAAAATTATAGGGAAAGGTAACAGATTATTAGTGTCCAGAGACCAAGGGGAGGGGAGCACTTGCCCACAAAGAAGCATAAGGGAAGGTTCGGGGCTAAGGGAATTCATGGCCACACACCTAAATCGGGGTGCTGGTTGCAACCCTGTACACAGTTACCAAAGCTCACAGGACCCTCTACTAACAGGTGTAAATTTTATTGTATGCAAATTCTACCCTCAATTTTTTAAAAAGGATACAGTCAGATTAAAAAAAAAAGGAAACAGTCCATCAGAGTGACTGCATTAAAATATACATTTGCAGCAAAAATATTACCAATGTTTTATCAATAAAGGTGGCATGTGGTCAGATCAGGGTGCTGATGCCAAGTCAAATTTTAGCAGTACTAGAGTTATTTTCAAAACAGTTTGCCCTGCAGTTGTACCGTGTGATCTCCACAGCCTCAGAGTTTTCTTCCTTCTAACAGGAGCAAATGTTGAAGGCAGGTGGGTTTTGCACTGGGAGATGGTGGGCAGGAGTCAGGGGAAGGGTGGGACGGCCCATAGCATCTCCTTCCGTGTGGTTCCTGCCGTGGTTTATCTGAGACGGGGCGAGCAGGGGAGAAGGGGGAGTCTTCACCTGCCAACATCCTGAAGGTCGTCCACAGGGCCAAGAGAGACTCACCGAAGTCCCAGGATTGGTGACAGCCCGGGGGGCCAGGGGTGTCAGGTGCGAAGGTGGGAGCAGAGGGAGCAAGCAGAAGGGACAGGGAGCCTTAAAGAGGAGAGAACACGGCTGAGGCATGTTGGGGGGATGGATGGAGACCACCAGAGGGATGCCATTCAGCAGCCCGCCCCAGGCTGTCTATTCCCTCCTTGGTATTCTGTGAGCAGAGCTGGTAAAGAGTTGAGATCTATCTACGAGGAGCTGGTTCCCTTCCCCCAGCCCCACCAGGGAGCAGCCTGGCCCAGGAGCAAATCATCTCGTGACCCTGTCACTCCAACTAAGAGGGGGTCACCAGGCCCTTTGACCTCCGTGTAGCTTGATCAAAGACAAATAAACTCTCCTGTTTGTTTAGGGAAAAGTCTGCAAAGCCCAGAGCCCTGGAAGAGACGTCCCTCCTCTTACCTAGAGGAACAGATTCCCCTCCCGCCCCAGTGCCCAGACGGGGTGCAGGTGCTGGCAGAGCAGGCAGGAGGAAGCCCAGATCTCTCTCGGTCAGCATTGTGGGCTCACCATCTCCAAACACAGGCGTCTTGCTTTTATTAAAAGCTTCCATGGGGAGTCCCAGCATCTGGGGACACACACCTGAAACACTGGAGCCAGGGCAGACACTTTTCTGGAACAACAGGCTTTTGTCTTAACCAACTACTTCTGACTCCAGGGAGGGTTGTAAAGACAGGGTCCTGCTAACTTCTTTAGGGGCAGATTCTCATCTCAGTGGGACCCTCGGGGGCGGGGTGGGGCGATGCTCTGGAACATTCAGGAAGCTGTAATCCACCCATATATGAGGTTGGGAAGCACCTATAAGTGTCTCTACTGCAACGATGGCCCACCCTTTTGGGCTCTTGATTGGCTGATACAGTTGTCTGTCACCAACCCAGGGAGCCAATAGGGTGGCAGTCTGTGGTCCAGGTGTGAGTGCTTTGGCTCCTGGAACAAATGCCCAGGACTCTGTTCACAGGACTGTGTACCATGTAGTGTCCACACTCGTTGTTGTGACTTTGATTCCTGGTGGAAGGAAAGTGCACATTTCCTGACCGTGTTCCCATTCACCAACGGAGTGAGTGATGTGGTTCCTGTAAGGTCTTGGGATGCACAGGTGGTCTCACTGGCCCCAACCCTCAGGAAAGGATCCACGTCCCTCATGGATGAGGTCTCCCTCCCCGCAGAGGGACTGGGCGAGACACCTCCTCTTTGCCAAGTGTTTGCATTCACAGTTGGGCAAAGAGGGACTGAACCAGCTCCTCCAACACAGCCTCCTTTCTGGGGGCCAAGGCCAGGGGAGTCCAAGCGGGAGAGCCCTCAAGCTGCCCTCATGGGTGTAGAGACATCCGCTTCTATTTGCACAAGCAGCCCAGCACCAGAAACAAACACAGCATTTCTGTTGCCCCGCCCTTCATAGCAGCATCTTTCCATTCCCGGCGCATTGACATCCTTTGCAGTCTGCGTTTCAAAACCCAGAGGAGGCATTCATGGAAACCCCACCGATCTGGGCCCCGTGGGCACTCTGACTCAGCCCCAGTAAGCCCGTGGCCTTGGGAAAATCCTCGCATCTCCCTGAGCCTTTTCCGTGAGGGGAGTGGGGTCAGGCTAGATGGTTTCTATGGTGTCTTCCAGCTCTCCGTGCATCCATGTCTTAATATCTCTCTGTACATTCTCCCCGAGTCCACACCTGGGAGAGTACAGTACGCACGCTCGTGTTTTCCAAAGGGACTCTTTCCATTGATGGCATCCTTTTCGCTGCTATTTCCTACTTGTATCTCCTGGCTCCCGCTGGAGGAAGAACGGTTTAACCTCGTTGTATAGCATGGTGATTATTAGCTACACTTTGGCCATAGAAGAGATTCCAGCCATAAATAATAATGCTGATGATGGAAATAACAGGCACAATCCCCTCCCTGTGTCAAAGTGCTGGCTGTTGCTTTTTTTTTTTCCTCACTCCACTCTGTGCCAAAGGCCTTCAGAAAAGGAGTTAATTAATATCCCTTGCTGTGGACTAATTCTCGTTTCAACATGTGGCTGTCATTTCCCTGTCATCATAGCTGATTTACAACAGGGTTTAATTAAATTCTCAGTACATTATTCAGCATTCTCCAAAGACAACACCAGAGAGGCTGGGGGTATTTAAAATGTCACCTGCTGAGACATATCACCTCTTCTTAAATAAATATGACAGTGATCAAACTTTGGCTAATTACAGTGACTTAGTTATTTGTTTGTATGTTTTAATATTTAATTGCTTTCATGTTCATTCAATTATCAAGCAATAGCAAACAGAAATTAACTTTTTATCAGTGCGTTCCCAGCCCAGAATAAGCGCCCCAGAGCCTCAGTACAAAGGCAGCCACCCAGAGTGAGAGGATGGCGGTCTTGGTCTCAGCTCAGTGCACGGGTCGATTAAATTAAAGGACAACCCTGCCCGCTTCTGCCCCAGCTCCCAGCCTGCCTGCCTTCAGGAGCATCCAACTCAAGACCGCAGGTTATTTCCTGAACATAATCAGGGATTTGGTTCCACACTGCCACCCCATGGCCACTCAGCGCAATTGCCCCATCTCCTTCAGATGCTTTGAGTCCCCGGAAGGAGGTGAAAGATAACCACTGGACACACACACCTTAGCCAGTGTCTTCGAGCTCTCACAAGGGCAACCTGCGTTCTCCTCACCATGGGAGCGCTGTCTTCATGCTCCGCCAGCTTTGAGGGCCTTCTGCTCCTCGTTAGACATTCCAGCATCTTCTGCCGAGTTCCGGGGACAAAGGCAACACCAGACAACGTGTCGACTGTGTGCCCTTTATACCTCAAATTCCAGCAGCCAGATATACTGGCAGCTAAGAGATAGGAGCCAGGATGTGCTCATCACTAGCGAGGTTCTACCAAACCCTTACCCAGACCCCAATACGGCCCAGCACCCCACGGCATTATCTCCAAAATTCCCATCAGCTCCCTCCAGCACAGCATTTGACACTTCGACATTTACTTTTCTCCCAAGCCTAACTTCAGCATCTCAGAACCTCTGCAGCATATGTATAAATATACATATATATATATATATATATATATTTTTTTTTTTAATGGATGGAGAATTAAGCCCTTTCTGGAACTCTTCAGTGATTCCAAATTGGATAAGTAAGCATGGTCTACCTCTAGCCTAACCCCACAGTCTCATGGGATGCTGGCTTAAAACGTTCAACCTTCCAAAAATAAAAATAATCTTTCCAAGGACTTATATCTTATCTCCCCAGCTCAGCTATAAGCTCCTTAAGGGGCGGACCCAGAAACTAGCAGAGAGACAAAATCACGGTAAGAGTGAAAGAAAGTACCCACTGGCCTTCCGCTGAATGGCCGAAGGGTGGCCTTTGCGGAGTGTCTAGCTCATGAGGGGGCAGATGGGTGTCATGTAAAGAAACTGGTGTGTTCATTGAGCAAATGCTGCCTACTATGTGCTGGGTGTTGGGTGTTGGCTGTATAACGGTGACAACTCAATGCAAAGTCCCTGTCCTTGGTGCTGGAGTCTGAGAGTGAACATGAATTATTATGAGTGATTGAGATGTTGTTGGGGGAGGCCACAGGAGTGCAGTTAAATGAGGTGACCCAGTCTGAGGAGCCAACAAAAGCTTCCTAGGGATGTCACGTGTGAGCTGACAGCTGGGGAGAGAAAAAGAACCTTTTTCATTCAGCAAAGAATAGGATATCTTCAGGAAATTTTTTCCTGGGGGCCCAGAGTTTATGCAAATGAACCCAGTCCAGAAGGAAGAATTCTAATTGGTCCCAGCAGGTGCTTCCCTGGTGGGGCCAACACAACAGCGTGGGGCCTGTGTGAGCACCTCCTTCAGGGTCCCCGAGGCCAGAGCGCACTGTCACACCCGCTCTCTTCAGATCCGGGGGACTTTTACATTCACATCCAGCCCTTATTTCCCTTTCCTCACAAACGAATTCCCCTTGGCAGGCAAGTCCTCGGAGAAAGTGACAAGGCTTTAACTCCCATGGCTTGGCCAAGAACCACTGAGAAGCCAGGACTGGGAGTGGACAGAGAGCACAGAGCGGTGGATGCAGCAAGGCCGGGTATCAGGGAGGGTGTGGGCCTCGGGTCCACGCGGCTGCACTTGTTTGTAAGCACCCAGTTACTGCTCAGGTCAAATACGGGCTCCAGGAGTCTAGAAACTCTAGCTGGCCTTGTCTAGGCTCTGTGTGGCCCAGATGATAATGTCCACTGACCTGGGGTGCTTGACTTTTGTGGAAGGCAGCACAGTGTGGCACAAGGGACCAGTTGTCCAAGGGGTTGGGCTTCAATCCCGGTTCTACCACTTCCCAGCTATGTTACCTTGGGCATACACTTAAAATAGACCTCAGTTTTCCCATCTGTAAAATGGGAATAATTTGAGGAGTAAATGTATAGGGTTGCAGGAGGATTAAAAGAGATAACCCACGTAGAGTATCATGTAGCGCCTAGTACTGGTACTAGCTCTTTTCATCACACCAGCCATCTTGTGGGGTGGCTATCGTTCCTGTTTCCAGGTGAGCAATCTGAGCACAGATCAGGCAGCTATGCAGTGCAGCTATGAACTTTCTCCAAACCCAGACATGACACAACCTCAGATGTGCCCACTTGCTGTAGTGCACACCAGTGGTTCTTAACTGTAGTTCTGCTACGGATCCCTTTGACTTCTGGTGAAGTCTGTTGTTGTTCAGTTGCTAAGTCCTGTTGGACTCGTCGATACCCCGTGGACTGCAGCACGCCAAGCTTCCCCGTCCTTCACTATCTCCAGGAGTGTTCAAACTCATGCCCATGGAGTCAGTGATGCTATCCAACCATCTCATCCTCTGCTGCCCGCTTCTCCTTTTGCCCTCAATCTTTCCCAGCACGAGGGACACTTTTCCAATGTGTCACCTCCTTGCACCAGGGGGCCAAAGCACTGGAGCTTCAGTTTCAGCGTCAGTCCCTCCAATGAATATTCACGGTTGTTTTCCTTTAGGACTGGCTGATTTGATCTACTTGCAGTCCAGGAGTCTTTTCCATCACAATTCAAAAGCATCAGTTCTTCGGCACTCATGAAGTCTATGGGTGTGTGCAGGCTAAGTCGCTTCAGTCGTGTCTGACTCTTTGCAACCCCATAGACTGTAGCCTGCCAGGTTCTTCTGTCCATGGGATTCTCCAGGCAAGAATACTGGAGTGGGTTTCCATGCCCTCCTCCAGGGGAGATCCTCGAACCATGATTCGAAACTGCATCTCCTATGATTCCTACATTGCAGACGGATTCTTTATGGCTGAGCCACCACGGGAACCCAAGAATACTGGAGTGGGCAGACTATCCCTTCTCCATGGGAATCTTCTTGACCCAGGAATCGAACCAGGGTCTCCTGTGTTGCAAGTGGATTCTTTACCACCTGAGCTACCAGGGAAGACTCGTGAAGCCTATGGACCCATTTAAAAGTATATAAATACACAGAATTAGAGACTTCCCTGGCAGTCTGTGGTTAGGACTCCAAGCTTCCACTGCAAGGGGAGCAGGTTCCGACCTCTGGTCTGGGAATTAAGATCCTACATGTCATGTGGTGTAGTCAAAAAATTAAATAGACAAAAACAGGATTATAATGGTAACCAACGATACTGAACACCAGTGCTTAAGATACATTTTTCAAGAGCAAGAGATAATAATATGTGCTTCTTTATTCATGCACTAAATAAAGCAAAGTTGCTGATTTAAACCCACCATAATTTCTAAGTCATGATAAGTGTTAAAAGTATTTTGAGGTATCTACAACAATTTTAATGTAGTGGAGAAATAGCTGTGAACACCACAGGGCTGTGTTGATTCCATTTATTATTGGAGGAAACGCTCAATTTCAATAGAAGTTTCCTGAAACTAAAAGCTGTGAATTTGCCTCACTCAAGCTCCTGGACTTCCTGAATTCACTCCGCAGACCCTAACGGGTCATGACCTCAGGTCTCTATCACTTCTCAGGAAATGCCAGCTACTGTTCTTTGGGACATGAATCCTCCTTGTACATCTGTGAAGACTGATGACTCACTTCCTCAGGGAACACAGATCTATGTATGCAGACATAACGATGGCCAGACAATTGTAGGTGGTCCCCAGAAGCTCACAAGTCCCCTTAGGATCCCAGAATAAAGAACCTTGCTTCCTAAACAGACGTCAGAGTCCTTATCCATTTAGCAGTTTCCTTCAAGAGGAAAATGATCATGCTATCCCCAAACATGCACAGTCCTTTGGGGAAAAAAAAAAAAAAAAGGACAAAGCAATGAGGAAAACTGACCACGGGCTTTCCAGGTAGTGGAGTGGAATAGAATCCGCCTGCCAATGCAGGAGATGCAGGTGACACGGATTTGATCCCTGGGTCAGGAAGATCCCCTGGAGGAGGAAATGGCAACGCCCTCCTGCGTTCTTCCCTGGAGAATCCCCTGGAAAGAGGAGCCTGGCGAGCTGCAGTCCATGGAGTCGCAAGGTGTCAGACACAACTGAGTGATTAACACTTTCTTTTCTTCTTTCACTTTGCATAGTGTTTTCAAGGTCCATGTTGTAGCCTGTGTCGGTATTTTATTTCTTTTTAAGGCTGAGTGACATTCCACTGGGTGTGCCTACCACAATGTGCTGATCCACTGATGGCTCCGGACAATCTACGCTGTCCCTGACTTGTTCTGATACACCGCGCCCCCGACTTGAAGCTCCCATATTTTAAACATCCCATGTTTTCTATTTCATTCCTCTCTACCTTTACACTGCTCCCTCAGCCTGCATTTGCCCAGCCAAGCCCCCTTGCCTACTAAGCGAGTAAGCACACACACACACAGAATTGACCATTCAGAAAGAAGACATTTTTCTCAGCCATCCGAGTCATCAGGCAGCTTCGACCCATCACATCCCATTTCCAGGTCTGATTACTTCACAGAATCCAGTGCGGAACAAGACATAGGGGCGAGGCCAGCAGAGAGATGGAGGTGGGGGTGGGAGGGACGCGTAACGGGGGTGCGGTTTGATTACACTAATTACTAATAACGGCCCAAACCAGGAACCCGACCACAAGTCAATTCATTTTTAAAGCCGTATAATAATGTTTAGGATAAGGAATTAATTTTTATAGCCACTGGAGCAGTGGAATTTCCACTGCAATACAGATTTATTACAAATTACATTTTCCCCTTAAGTGGTTAACATAAAGACAAAGCAGAAAGGACTCCTTGGCCAGAGCCCCCTCGGGCTAGACTGGAAACCAAGGGTGGATGTTAGAGGGGCAGCCACCCCAACCCGCAGACCGCACTCCCCGAATGGCAGATGCCTCCGATCCAGCTCAGCACCTCTCGTTCCAGGGGGATGCGAGTAGCATCCTCTAAGCTTCCCGAGGACACCAGGGCACTGTGGGACCCCCGGCTGCCTGGTTGACAGCCTGGAAGGGGAACAGCAATGCAGAGTTGGGGAAGTAATTGGTATGGCTCCTCAGGCTCCAATTTTCGGCCCGAGGAATTCTGCCTTCAGAGCATAATTCTTGGTTCACTCTCTACCCGCAAACTCCCCGCCTTTTCAGACTAACCGTTGTCAGGTAGGGCAACTATGGAGACCCTGAGGTCCTCAGGAGGGGCAGACTTTCCTACCCTCCATCTGAGACAACCAAGCCACAGGTTTCCTGGAACGATCCCAGGCAAGGTTTGGGGTCTGTGCCCCCTCCCCTGTCTGTCCAGCTCACACTCCAGCCTCCTTGCTGACCGCAGCTGTGCTCCGGTCAGCAGAGCAGCGTTGAGAGGCAGCACCCCAGCCACGCCTTGGTGCTCTTGTTGGGCAGGGGGCATGGGGCCTGGGGATCTGCGTGTTAAAGCACTTCTGGTTCTGATTATGAGCCTCTATGTGATTCCCTTCCCTGGAAAAGGCTCTCAGAACCACTTCCACATGCACCCCCAGGGCTAGTTGAAATGATCCACTTTGAGCCCTGAATAAATCAGCTTTGATCATAAGGAACCACGAACTCTGACACACCTGGAAATAGGCAGGGGGGTGTGGAGCAGACAGTAGGGTGTCAGGGACTCCTGTGCTTCCAAAACATCAAGGTCACTTCCTTCCGCAAGCCACGGGTCTTTTGGGGCAGAGCTGTAGGGCTCTGCTGCAGGGGTGGCTCTCGCCCAGACTCTGACCAGGCAACAGGGAGGTACTGCAAACCCAGTACCTAAGCACAGAGGGTCCCAGCTGTTGGGTGCAGCCTTTCCAAACATCAAGGCCCCTGACCTCACTCTCTCCCATCCACCGGTCCAGCCATCCCTCCCAGACATCTCACGAGATAACTGACCTAGGGATTTTTTTCCTATTTTAAAAAGTTATGATAAGATATACATAACATAATATTCATCATTTAGCCACTCATAAGAGTGCAATTTGGGGTTTCCCTGGTAGCTCAGCTGGTAAAGAATCCGCCTGCAATGCAGGCAACACCAGTTTGACTCTGGATCGGGAAGTTCCCTTGGAGAAGGGATACGCTACCTTCTCCAGTATTCTTGGGCTTCCCTGGTGGCTCAGACGGTAAAGAATTCACCTGCAACGCAGGAGACCTGGGTTTGACCCCTGGGCCAGGAAGATCCCCTGAAGGAGGTCATGGCAACCCACGCCAGTATTCTTGCCTGGAGATTCCCCATGGACAGAGGAGCCTGGCAGGCTACGTCCACGGGGTTGCAAAGAGTCAGACACGACTGAGCGACTAAGCACACACACGAGTGCAATTCAGGGAATTCCCGGGGAGTCAGGGGTTAGGACTCTCTGCTTGCAATGCAGGGGGCACAGGTTCCATCCCTGGTTGGGGAACGAAGATCCCACAAGGTGCAGCCAAAAATGTAAAAAGTGCAATTCATTGGCATTAACCACATTCACGACGTCGTTCACCATTACCTGAGGTTTTCTCATTATCTCACCTGAAACTGTCCCTGTGAAACACTAACTCCCCCACCCCCATGCCAGCCAGCCCCTGAGAACCTCTATTCTTTTCGTCTCTATGAAGTTAACAATGCAGTTTCCTCATATAAGTGAAATCATATGATATTTGTCCTTCTGTGTCTGGCTTATTTCACTTAGCGTAATGTTTTCAAGGTCCATCCATATTGTAAATATGCCAAAATTCCGTATCCTCTTATATTCGAATAGTCCATTGTATGTTCATCCATTCATCCATTCATCTGTCGATAGACACTCATGTTGTTTCCACCTTTTGGCTGCAGTGAATAATGCTGCTGGTGTACAAATATCTGCTCTAGTTCCTGCTTTCAGTTCCTTGGGGTGTATACCTAGGAGTGGAATTGCTGGATCACACGGTAATTCTATATTTTGGGGAAACCAGCAAACTGTTTTCCATGGCAGCTGCATCATTTTACATTCCCAACCTCCAAAGCACAAGGGTTCCAATTTCTCCACATCCTTTCCCACACGTGTCATTTTCCGTTCTGTAAATAACAAGCCACCTTAGTAAGTGTGAAACGACATCAATTTTTCATTTTGCTGTGGACTTCCCTAACAACCAATGAGGCTTCAGTCCGTGGGGCCCCACAGAGTCAGACATGACTGACGCGACCAAGCAGCAGCAGCAGTGACCAAAGGTGCTGAGTGACCCGGGTTTCTCTGTGATGAGTCGGACTTTGGGAATACCTGAGAAAGCCCCCAGAAGTCCTCGGGAGCACTTGGCTGATGTGATGGGTGGGGAAGGACTTGCTCCCCAGCCTCCGAGATGCTGTCGGCGGGGCCCACCTGTGGGTGCTGGGCCGGCCACGTCCAGCCCAGCCTGCTGCCTGGCCACCTCTCCCGGCCTGGTTGGGACGGGGCCAGACACTTAGACACGTTCATCTCATTAGACTTCCCGAACTCTCTCTGGAAGCCTTCAGTGAGATTCCCTCAGCCTCCAAACTGGCTTGAACTTCGATTCCAACTGGAGCATTTTCCTCCTTTACCTGAAAAAGTCTAATTAAGCAGAAAAACTGGAGGGTTTTTTTCCTGCCTGCTTTTGCCATAAGGAAAATTTCCCCTCCATTTCCTTTGACGTTAGCGTTTCTGGTTCATATCATAATCAATTTGCCTGAGAAAGCCCAGATAATAAGAACTAACAGCACCTCATCTGTATTCTTCTCCTCTGCCCCCACCCCGCCCACCCCCCGCCAACACACACACATACACACACATGCTCAGCTAGCCCAGCCAGGTAGGAGGGCATTCCCTCCAGCAGGCTGGGTGTGACCTCAGCCATCGAAGTCCCTTGAAGGGATTCATCCTCTCAAGGCATCTTAGACATATGCTTTCTGAATGAAAGCAGCCATCCCTGACCTACTTGGTAAGTAGATTCGGACTGGACGTTTTCTTAAGGCTAGATAAGGCTAGACACCCACAGCACACTCCTCCCAGATATATGACCCCATCATCAAAGGGCTTCGCCTCCCCAAAATTTCCCTTTTTCTTTAAAAGGTTTTTCTTAATGTGGACCATTTTTGAAGTCTTTGTTGAATTTGTTACAATATTACTTCTGTTTTATGTCTGGGTTTTTCACTGTGAGGCATGTGGGATCTTAGCTTCCTGAAGAGGGACTGAACCCTTACCCCCTGCATTGGAAGGTGAAGTCTTCACCACTGGACCACTGGGGAAGTCCCTGTCCCAAAATTTCCAATGTGGAATCTTTTGGGCGAGCGCCAGACAGCACGAAAGTCACAAATGCCTAACCGGGGCCATGTCACCGAACTTCTCTGCGTCTCTCTCTCCCCATCTGCAAAATGGATATGACAGGACCTTTTGTTTCCTATGATAACGTGAATGAAGGACAGGTGTGCTGAATGGCCAGGGCTGCGGACATAAGGGGACCCCAAGCCTTTCAGTATCACACGGTCTCAATTGGTCCTCCTTACCCCCAGGTCTCGGGAGCTCTGGCATCTAGGGTAAGCCGTAAGGGCCCAAGATCCCGAGAGGTTTGGAAGTTTGAAGGAAGTCAAAGGGCTCAGCAGGTAAAGCATCCACCGGCAACGCAGGAGACATAGGTTCAATCCCTGGGTCAGGAAAATCCCCTGGAGGAGGAAATGGCAAGCCACTCCAGTATTTTTGCCTGGAGAATCCCATGGACAGAGGAGCCAGGTGGGCTACAGTCCATGAGGTCACAAAGAGTCGGACAAGACTGAGCCACTGAGTACGGCACAAAGGGCACCTCTGGATGTGGAATCCTCCGTGAGGAAAGGAGGGAGGCTGTGAGGACCAGCTGAGACCGGAAGATTGGGCCATGGCTCAGAGGCAGGACTCTGCCGGCTGCCCCGGGCCCCTGGTGCTGTCACGCTCAGCTGTGGCTCACAGCCCCTGTTCCCTCTCCAGTGACCACACAGGTGGCAGGGCCACAGTCTCTGGTCCCCACCAGGAGGCCCCATCGGGAAGTGGGTCGCAGACCCGACAAGCTGCAGGAGGAAGGGTGCGTACAACTTCTCACATTCACCACCACTCCCCAGGTTTGGGGGAAATCAAACCTCAGAATGGGTGGGTGGGAAGTGGGTCATTTCTCTATCAACTCATTCCCCTGTCTTTTGCTGGAATAACTTCATTCTCATTAGCAGCTAAAACTGAGAGCGATGTGACATTATCATAAAGGTAAATACATAATCACAGCAGGGGCAGGTTTCAGAGCTGATTATTTATCCAACCAACCGGAAACTTGTGAGCGAAACCATCCTTCTCTGACAGGTGGGCAGAATCAGAATTGCGTTGTCAGTGTGTACTTAAATGTTGATCTGTTGGGTTGGTGGCTCAAACAGTAAAGAAGCTGCCTGCATTGCAGGAGACCTGGGTTCGATCCCTGGGTCAGGAAGATCCCCTGGAGAAGCGAATGGCAACCCAGTCCAGTATTCTTGCCTGGAGAATCCCATGGACAGAGGAGCCTGGTGGGTTACAGTCCATGGGGTCACAAAGAGTCGGGCACAACATACTTGGGTCAATACCTTTTTAAAAGAGCACCTTTTAAGGAGCCGTCGTTAGGTGGGGGCATGTTGGTTGGGGCGTGGAGCATGAACACCATTCCTAAGAGCCTCTTGGTGCCTCTCAACCACACATTCACAAAGGGTTTCCCCTGTGATCAGAGAAAAGGTTTTTAGGGACCTGGAATGTGTCTTTAGAAATACATTTGGGGCTTCCCTGGTGGTCCAGTGGTTAAGAATCTGCCTTGCAATGCAGGGGACACGGGTTTGAGCCCTGGTCCGGGAAGATCCCACATGCCAAGGAGCAACTAACCTGGTGCTCCGCAACAGCTGAACCGCGAGCCACAGCTACTGAAGCCCGCGCGCCTGGAGCCAGCGCTCCGCAACAAGAGAAGCCACTGCCATGAGAAGCCACACACCGCCCCTGGAGAGCAGCCCCACTCACTGCAACTAGAGGAAGCCCGGTGCCACAACAAAGACCCACCTTGGCCAAAAAATAAATAAATCTTTAACTAAAACAGAAATACATTTTGGATTCGTTTTCTCCAACAGATCCTACACGAGCTGGCTCAGCTGTCCTGACGAAGCTCCACGGATGGGGCGGTTCAGACGACAGAGATCTATCGTCCCACAGTCTGGAGGCTGGACCTAGGTGTCCTCAGCGTCGGTGCCCGCGAGACCCCTCTCCTCGGCTTGTTGTCGGCCACCTCCTCCTTGTACGTGGTCATCCCTCCGAGTGCCTGTGTCCTGACTTTCCCTTTTCATCAGGACAGCGGTCCTGTTGCCTTACGGCCCACCCTAATGGCCTTATTTAACCTAGTCACCTCTTTAAAGACCCCCTCTCCAAGTACAGTCACACCACATGCAGACAACCCTGGGGATTACTATGTGAATATGTGAATTTGGGGCAACATCACCCAGACCGTAATGGAGTCCTGCAAACACACATTACCCAGGCTGGGGAGGGTTTCCTGAAAACAATGTCAGACACACTTCCGAAAGCTCTCCTGGTTCTAACCACTGGCTTTATTTATTTTTAAGGAGAAATAGACCAGAGGGTGATTTAAAAATAATAACATATGAAATAAATGCCTCAAAGGCAGAAGGAACATTCCAGAAAGTCCCAGACTTGAAGGATTGTCCTGATAAGAGAGGAAGCAGATAGTTTCCAGGGACAACCCTAGACGCCCCAAGAGGTGGCCAGGAGGGCAGGTGGAGGGGGCAGCCTGGCCACAGGGCGCAGGGGTGCCACTCTGACCCTCTCTCCTGTGCCCCCGTGGGCCGTCCCTCCGCGGCCTCATTAGCAGGTGTCCCAGATCCTGGGGGGCGGCTCTCCTGCTCTGGGAGCCTCGGCAGCTCTTCCCTGGGGGGACGCAAGCAGGAGGCCAGTGTCTGTCTGACATGTGTCAGGTCAAATCAGCAGCTTTCCTGAAAATATCTTCCTTGTCTGTCATCCTTGCCTGCAGCCACCCCAGGCCAGCGGTGGACAGAGAGACAGACAGCCCCCCTAATGATGCCAGGCAGGCAGGCAGCCCCCACAGCACTGTCCTCCCGGCTCTCCAAAGGCCAGTGGAACACTCACCATGAAGGGCACGGGCCCTAGGGACCGCACCCCCGCTTTACAACAAAGCACCGCCGAAAGCCAGGAAACTAGGGTGGTGTGGCTGGGAATGGGGAGGATTTGCACTTTCCTGCCGGCCCGTCCCTTCCAGGCCGCAGAAAGAAAAGGAGGGACCCGCCTCCTCTGGGGCATATATCCTTGCAGCATCTCTGAACCCCCGGTCCACGATGGCCTCCCCCGTGTGTGCAGCACGTGGCCCTGTTTTCTGTATCGCTGTCACCAAATTTATTTCATTTGTTACTCTCATTGTTGCCACTTCGGCATTTCAAGCTCTGCACCAAGACAGAGACGTATGCTCTAGCCCATGCCCCCTGCCCAATCCTGAGTGCTCTCTGCTGTTGTATGAAGCCTTCCAGAAGATTCCTCAGCCGGCCACACTGGCCCTGGCCCTCCCACTGGCAGCTGGAGGGGCGTCCAGGTGCTCTGTACCCTGGCAACTGCTACTGCGGGGCCGGCGGGTGGGCCTTCCTTCCTAACAAAGGCCGCTCTGCCCCCACCCTCTCCCTCCCTCGGGGTCCATACTCATGGGAAATGGTAGGAAAGGAGGCTGGTGAGATGAAATGATAGAGAAAGGGAAGAAATGACAGCTCCTGGGCATTAAATGAGGCTCCGTGCACAGTGGATGGAGAAAGAGGGGCCCTAGCCCTGAACACCCGGGATGGTTTTTGGGTTCCTCCCCCACTGCCTGGAAGTTCAGTTCAGTTCAGTTCAGTCACTCAGTCGTGTCTGACTCTTTGCGACCCCATGGGCTGCCACATGCCAGGCTTCTCTGTCCATCACCAACTCCCAGAGCTTACTCAAACTCATGTCCATCAAGTCAGTGATGCCATCCAACCGTCTCATCCTCTGTCATCCCCTTCTCCTTCTGCCTTCAATCTTTCCCAGCATCAGGGTCTTTTCCAATGAGTCAGTTCTTAGCATCAGGTGGCCAAAGTATTTTCAGCTTCAGTATCAGTCCTTCCACTGAGTATGCAGGACTGATTTCCTTTAGGATGGACTGGTTGGATCTCCTTGCAGTCCAAGAGACTCTCAAGAGTCTTCTCCAACACCACAGTTCAAAAGCATCAATTCTTTGGCGCTCAGCTTTCTTTATGCTCCAACTCTCACATCCATACATGACTACTGAAAAAACCACAGCTTTGACTCGATGGACCTTTGTTGGCAAAGTAATGTCTCTGCTTTTTAATATGCTGTCTAGGTTGGTCATAGCTTTTCTTCCAAGAAGCAAGCGTCTTTTAATTTCATGGCTGCAGTCACCATCTGCAGTGATTTGGGAGCCCCCCAAAATAAAGTCTGTCACTGTTTCCATCGTTTCCCCGTCTATTTGCCGTGAAGTGATGGGACCGGATGGAAGGACACACACAAAAGATGGCACCTGCGGGCGGTGGCCGTGGCTGGCCTGAATGCCTTGAAAGTGCAAGTCGCTCAGTCGTGTCCGACTCTTTGTGACCCCACAGACTGTCCATGGAATTCTCCAGGCCAGAATACTGGAGTGGGTAGCCATTCCCTTCTCCAAGGTATCTTCCCAACCCAGGGATCGAACCCAGGTCTCCTGCATGGCAGGCAGATTCTTTACCATCTGAGCCACCCAGGGAAGCCTCAACTGGCAGGTGACTCAGAGGCCAGGGCACTACCGCAAACAGCCTTGCAGAAAGAAAGACGTTATAAAGCAGAGGGGCGGGACTTTCCTGGTGGCCCAAGGGTTAAGAATCCACCTCCCGATGCAGAGGATGCGGGTTCGCTCCCCCGGTCAGAGAACTAGGATCCCACATGGCTCGGAGCAACTGAGTCCGTGCCCCTCAACCAGAGAGAAGCCTGCACACCACAACTAAGACCCAACACAGTTATAAATAAATAATTTATTTTTAGAGCAGAAGGGAGGGAAAGGTTAGGGAGGGTAGGAAGCAGGGAAAGAAGAACTCCTCTATGGCAACATCTGAACCCCAGAGAGGAGCAGAGGGGCAAGCAAAGGCAGGGCCCTGGCGTGACCTCCCCCACCTGCAGGGCGCTTTGCCATTGCCGGGCACACCTGCTCTTGGGTGACTGTGGGACACGCTTCCTGACCACTGCCACTCAGAGTGCCCCCCCATCCCGATTTTTGTTCTTCTCTTCCCAAAATAGCCATGCTTTGTTCTAAAGTAGGGGCAAGGGCCCCAGAGACCATGCAAGGGACAGAGGGGTTTCTGCTTGGAGGATGTCAGGGAGAGGCTTGGTTGAAGCAAAAGCCCTTGACTGGCCCCTTGGTTCCCCCGCCCCCTCCACCACCCACCGCCCAAGACCGAGCATAAATGCACAAGCATGGCTCAGGCTCCCAGCCAAGCAAGGAGCAAGCGCACTGATGCTCCAGTGCCTGGATGGTGCCCCTGGGCACACAGATGGGACTCACTGTCCTAACGCCCTCCATAGCCCAGCCCCCACCAAATTGGTTTTCTGAGTTCTTTTGTCTCCAATTAAAAAGCAAAATCTACACCCTGAAGGGGAGGCTTCTTCTCTTCCCATTATCCTGCAGGGTGATCGGCACAGAGGAACCCTCAGGCTGCATCAGAAAAATACCTGGCCCAGGGGAGGGGAGGAGCAGGGTGCAGGGCAGCCCAGATGACTCCACCATAAACGGCCGCGCCCCTGTCACGCCGGGCATGGTAGCATCCCGGGGCCCTCAGCTGGTGGCGATTACCAACTGCATCCCCAGGAAGGGCGCCAGCAGTGGTCTTGGCTTCAGGAGGGAGGCTGTGGTGCTTCTGGGCATGGGAGCAGCAGGGAGGGCACTTTCGGTGGTAAACAGTCCTGCCCCCTGGGATGGGGAGGCTTTGGGACATGAAACACTATTATCACGGGGCTCATTAACCTGACTCCCAGACAGAAAGCCAGGGCCTGTTACTGTTCTCTTCGTAGGATTTTTTTTTTAATCCTCACATATTACAAGAACATGAATTAAGCTCTGATGAAGGCGATATTAATTAATTACATGAAGATCCACGTGGGAGAGGGGAGGTGGTATGGTGGGGGAAGTCTGCTCCGAAGATCCTAGGGAGGAAAGGTTGCCATGTAAACGCACTTCTCATTGTTTCTGCCTCTTTCCAGCTGCAGATGTGGCTCCGAAGGCTTTAAGCTGTGGCTCTGAGACAGAGGAGGAAAGCAGGGGCCCTGGGTGGTGGCATATATGAGGGCAGAGGGGTGGGGGGACCCTAGCACAGGCTGCCATCTCCTTGTACCAGAAGCATGGGACAAAATCCACTTCACATGTTCTAAACCGGCTGCTCCCAGCCCCAAGCCCTGCAAGGCTCGAGCAAGAAGAGCCCTCACTGCTCTTTTTGGCTTCCCTGGTGGCTCAGAGGTTAAAGCATCTGCCCCCAATGCGGGAGACCCAGGTTCGATCCCTGAGTTGGGAAGATCCCCTGGAGAAGGAAATGGTAACCCACTCCAGTATTCTTGCCTGGAGAATCCCACGGATGGAGAAGCCTGGTAGGCTACAGTCCACGGGGTCGCAAAGAGTCGGACACGACTGAACGACTTCACCTTCACCTTCAAGAACAATCTGGCTACAGGCAGACTGGTCTCCAAAATATTTTGCAGGGGACTCTTTAACCTCCTTCTCCAACTCTGAGTCCCAGAAGTGGGGGCCACTGCCACAGAAGCCCGCCCCCTTCCCCCAAAAAACACCCTTCTAAGGAGAAATGTAAGATTGAACTTGACAATCAGGAGGGGGACCCTGCAGCCTGAGCTTTAAGCAGCTTGGATGTCAGTGGTCACTTCCCAAGTGGCTCTTAGATACCAGCACCTCACCCCCATACCCTTGAAGTGGGACAAGTCAGGGATTTCCAGCACCCCTACCTTCACTGGAAAAGACCCTGATGCTCGGAAAGATTGAAGGCAAAAGGAGAAGGGGGCAGCAGAGGATGAGATGGTTACATAGCATCACATGAATTTGAGCAAACTCCGGGAGACAGTGTAGGACTGGGGAGCCTGGCGTGCTGCAGTCCATGGGGTTGCAAAGAGTCAGACCCGACAAGCTCCCTGGGGAACTGAGCAGACCCTCAGGGTAAGGGGTCCGCCAGAAGGATCTGGGTCAACTGGGGAGAGATGAGGAAGCTGCAGAGAAGGGAGCCAGGAGTCGGTCCAGAGACACCCAGAGGCATGAGCTGCGCATTAGGCCCATCTGAATTAGGTCCTCCCCCCGGAAGGTGAGGGAACCAGGAGGCCGTCACACTTCAGTTCAGCGGAGGGGAAAGCCCACAGCAAGTACCGCTGAGCTCTCTCCCTGGTGCTGTCACAACCATCGCTTCAGGGACAGGCCAGACTCGAGTCTAACATCAAGGTCTCCCCTTCGTTTATTAGATATTCTGCTATAGACAGAGTGGGGCTTCCCAGGCGGTGCAGTGGTAAAGAATCTGTCTGCCAATGCAAGGAGATGCAGGAGAGGCGGGTTCGATCCCTGGATCAGGAACCCCCTGGAAGAGGGCATGGCAGCCCACTCCAGTATTCTTGCCTGGAGAATCCCATGGACAGAGGAGCCTGGTGAGCTATGGTCCATAGGGTCAAAAAGAGACACAACTGAAGCGACTTACCAGAGTGGGTAGCCTTTCCCTTCACCAGCGATCTTCCCGACCCAGGAATCAAACCAGGGTCTCTTGCATTGGAGGTGGATTCTTTACCAACCAAGCTGTCAGGGAAGACAAAGCAACTTAGCACGTGAGCATAGGTGGAGTATCTGTGTTCCCCTCAAATTCAGCTGTTAAATTCCAGTGCCCAGGGTGATAGTATTAGAAGATGGGGCCTTGCGGAGCACGGGGGTGGGGGAGGGGCAGGAAACCAGGTCAGAAGATGATGAGATTATTAAAAGGACCCCTTGCGTCCTTGCCCCTCCAGCCCTGTGGGGACGCAGTGAGAAGACACCTTCCAGGAACGAGTAAACAGGCTCTCGCCAGGCACCAATTCTGTCAGCATCTTGACCTTGGACGCCCAGAACTGTGAGAAGTGTCTGCTGTCTATAAGCCACCTAGTCTATGGTATTTTTATTAAAGCAGCCCGAACAGACTAAGAGAGATGCTTTCTGCCAGATTGAACCAGGCTTAAACATTCTGAAGCAGCATCCGTAAAATGTCAGACACGGAGTGGATGTTACAAGCCATTTCCCTTATTCACCTGGGCTGGGGGCCTGGGGAAATTCAACACAGATTTGGAGCTAAAGCAGATCCTATTATTCTCTCCACAGACCAGAGGAGAGTTTTTTTTGTGCGTTTGTGCAGGGTATTCTCATTCAGCATCCACTCCCATCACTTTGCATCAGGGGAGCTAGAACGCTAAAAACCACATCTCCCAGAGACCTGCCTTTTACAAGGCATCAGACGTGATTTAGGGTCTGCCAACAGATGCACCTGTGTAATATCTGGACAGGGATGTCCTGACTCTTCTCTGCAGGGGTGGAGGTTCACGCGTGAGTTTCCAGGCTCCTGACCCCGCCTTTCACTGCCTTGTCTCCAGCTCCACACTCACGAAGCAGTGGCGATGCCTGGACCTCTGGATCACAGCTGCAGTGCACGACCTTGTAATTAGCAATGGCCCCCTCATTTCCATTGTGTTAGCGTTCCATTGACCCCATGAGCGCCTGCTTTCCCATATTCAATCTCTTTTGGCTTAAAGCTTTAAAGACACAGCTTCTAACATTTCATCAGTAAGTACAACGCTTGCTGTCAGCTCTTGGTAGACACCCATTACTCTTAGATTAAGGCTTTTAAAATTATTTTCCAAGAGTGGCCATTGAATTGTATCAGGTACCTTTTTCATATCTGTTGAGATTGTTCAGCCCTATGGTGTTTGACCCTTAATCTGATGGAGGTACTTCTGGGCTAGTACAGGGTTCAGGGCTTTACATATTAAACTGAACAAAATTGTCAAAAAATCAACAGGGACTTCCCTAGTGGTCCAGTGGCTAAGAGTCCTCATCCCTAATGCTGGGGGCCCGGGTTCAATCCCCGGTCAGGGAACTAGATTCCACATACTGCAACTAAGACTCGGCACAGCCAAATAAACAAACACACAAGCATTTTTAAATATAAATAAATAAATAATCAACCTTCTGAGAGGCACTGGGAATCAACCAAAGGCAGACAATAAGCTGAGAAGTTCTTGCTCTTAGAAAACTGCCATAGCTTCAGGTAAGAACAGCAAGGGCTGCAGTCTTCTTACTCGGGGCTGCCCCAGCCTCCCCATATGAGGTCAGCAGTACAGGTAGATCAGGGGTGGGGATTGATTAGGGGCAAGGGGGGAAACCCCAGAGTTTTGTAAGCTCAAGGCTGTTTGCTGAGACAAGCAGCAAACCAGTCAGAAATTTACCAGGGAGAGCCTGGAAGGGAAAGAGTGTGTAGAAGTCCTGAAATCAGTTTTCAAAATTACCTGGCTGCCTGGGGAGCTACGTGTACGCGGGACACCCAAGAAGGAGGAGGCCGGCATAAAGGACGAGCCAGGGGAGGCTGGGCTTTGAGTCTGCACCACAGGGAGGAAGGTTAGGGCTCCAGGAGCTCGAGCACAGACTGTCAACATCATTGGCATCCTCTGAGCCATGCAGACGCGGGGGCAACCCTGAGGAAGGCAGGCTGAAGAGTCAAATATTCAAGCCCAGATATGATGAGCAGCCACACACCACAGTGGGGATAGATCCTCCAGACAAGACACCAGCAAAAAAACAAAACTTAAGACATCCAACGTTTAGGATTCTGCAGTTTCACCTCCATGGACCCATGTTCAATCTCTGGTTATAAAACTAAGATACTGCAAGCCCTGCAGTGTGGCCAAAAAAAAAAAAAAAAGGTAATACACACACAAATGAATATTTCTTGGAATTCCTTGGTGGTCCCGTGGTTAGGACTCCACACATGCCCTGCTGTGGCCAGGGTTCATTCCTGGTCAGGGAACTAAGATCTCTCAAGCCAAGAAGTGTGGGAGGAAAAAAAAAAAAAGGAGGTGCTTCCCTGGTGGTTCAGTGGTTAAGCATCCACTCTGCAATGCAAGAGACACCAGTTCGATCCCTGGTCCTGGAAGATCCCACATGCTTCGGAGCAAATAAGCCAGTGTGCTACAAATACTGAGACAGCACTCTAGAGCTCAGGGTTGCAACTTCTGAGTCCGCGCACTGCAGCTACTGAAGCTCCAGGGCCTAGAACCTGTGCTCCTCAGCAAGAGAACCCACTGCAATCAGAGACCTGCACACCGCCGCAGAGTGACCCCTGCTTGCTGCAACTTGGGAAAGCCCGTGTGCAGCCACACAGACCCACCACAGCCAAAAAACAGAATAAATAAATAAACCTTTTTTAAAAGAGAGAAAGAAAAGAAGAAAAAAAGAGAACATGGAGATACTGTAATACATTATTGTAAATGTCCACTTTCGACCAAAAATTATGAGACATTCAAATAAACAGGGGAGCGTGAGCCACACCCAGGAAAATACAGCAGTCGAAAGAGACTGACTCTGCCCTGATGCTGGAGTTAGTTTCCAGGCCCCTATTAGAAATCTGTTCAAAGAACGGAAGGATGCAGACACCGTTAAAATGATAAATTGTGTGTTACCTACATGTTGCCCCTGTTTTTAAACTAAATACGAGACGGGGGAAGAAAGAACTAAAGGAAAGTATGTCCACAGAATTAGGGAAAACACGATGACCACTCAACAAATAGTTTCAGTAGAGAAACAGGAATGATCATTCTAGAGATTAAAGGTAACATAACTGAAATGAAGAATTCACAAGACGGGCTCAACAGCAGACTTAAGATCACAGAGGAATCCAATAACCACTTAGAAATGAAATTGCTGATTCACAGAGTCGGTGTAAGATTAAATCCATATGAAATTTTCAGGAAATTTAGCAGAGTTCTGCTTGTTCCTCATCTTTGCCAATAATTGTGATTATCAGAACTTTAGTTGTATTGAATATGAATCCATGAATATTCATGGATATGAAAGTGAAATATGAATTTCACTTTCACTTCCCTGATGACGAATGAGGTTGAGCAGGTGTTGATGAGTCACCTAACCGTTCCTGCATCTTTTTTTGTGTAATAATTGTTTCAGTTGTTTTATCCACTTTTGAATGCTTTTTAATTTAATTTTAGTAATTCTTTATGGGGCTTCCCTGCTGGCTTAGTGGTAAAGACTCCTCCTGCCAATGCAGGAGATGCAGGCTCAATCCCTGGGTTGGGGAGATCCCCCTGGAGAAGGAAATGGCAACCCACTCCAGTATTCTTGCCTGGGAAATCCCATGGACAGAGGAGCCTGGCGGGCTGCAGTCCATGGGGTTGCAGAGTCGGACACGACTGAGTGACTAAACACCAACATTTCTCTGTGGATTCTGGGTTCAAGCCTTTTGTCAGATGTGTGTTTTGCGGATATTCTCTCACAGCCAGCAGTTTGCAGTTTCGTGGTCTCAGTGATACAGCACGGACTGTGTAAAGCTAATGTAATTAGACATTTTCAAAATTGACAAAGTCAACATCACAGTGGGAGACTTCAACATGTATCTCAGGAATTGGCAGATCAAACAAACCAAGAATAAATAACTCCATAGAGAATTTCAATAGCAGCTGTAACCAACGTGACGGTCCCAGGGCGGCTACTCTGATAGGCTTCGCGAATTCTCACTCTATGCAGAGGCTGCCCAGTCATCCAGGACCTAAAGGCTATTTATACTCAGCTACAGAGTAAATCTCAACATTAAAATACCATTTTATGCCAAGTTTGGCAAATTATTCTTTAAAGGAGAATATCCAGGGCAATAAGAATACAGAAAGATGAACTGTCCTATCCGTTTTGGGCATAAAACTTGGTCCAAGCCTTTGGAGAAGAACTTGGCAATATAGAATTACAATATGCAATATGCAATTACAGAGGCATGCCCTTTGGCTCAGGTACTCCACATCTAGAACCTACGCTCCTGAAACATTTGCACACCTGTGCAAATATATGTGGTTCAAGCATGCTTTTGCAGGTGACATTAGGTGTGGCAATGCCATGCAATTTGGTTCTGAGCAATTCATCTCTCATCCATCTTTGGGCCTCTCCTGGTGAGCTCCCTGACATTTCCTTATGTCTGCCTCCAGGGTTAGGGCAGCTCTACTCTCTGAGACTGGATTAACACTTGTTAAAAATGTTTTATGAGTTGTTCACAGTAGAATCACAAGTATACCGCCCACAACAAATGTTCCTTCTCATTTTTTAGAAACCCTCCAGGCACTTCACAATGTGGTCCTGCCTGTGTATTATACCCTTGTGTGTGCGTGATAAGTGACTTCAGTCGTGCCCAATTCTTCGTGACTCCATGGACTATAGCCCACCAGGCTCCTCTGTCCATGGGATTCTCCAGGCAAGAATACTGGAGTGGGTTGCCATGCCCTCCTCCAGGGGATCTTCCCGACCCAGGGATGGAACCCGCATCTCATGTCTCCTTCATTGGCAGGCGGGTTCTTTACCACTAGTGCCCCCTGGGAAGCTCCGCGTGCTACCCTCTCACCTGCCAATTTCCAGCTGTGCCCTCCAGCTCCATGGACTCCCTCAGCTGACCAACTTGTGCTGCTTCCCACCTTCGGGTCCTAAGGGGAAGGGTCCCGTCGCCTTCCGCCAAGCGCTGCCCCCTCCTCTGCTTCATCTCTCTACCCTCCTCTTCCATCCTTCCATCCCGCATCGCTGCTTGGCACAGCACAGCTCCAACCGATCTGGGTGCCATGCCGTCGGCTCCCCAGCCCTCTGTGTGTGCCAACTCCATCCGGAACTTTAGTTATGATACAGTCATCTGTCTTCCTCACCTTTTATGACTTAGGTTCCCCATAGGGAGCATAGTGTCTGGCACATGGAGTTTCACTTACCCCTGAAAAAAATTTCCTTTTTTTTGACTTGCATTTTAAAATTTTTTGAATAATTATTAAAAAAATTTTTTTATCAGAGTATAATTTTTTTACAATGTTGTATTAGTTTCTGCTGTACAACAATGTGAATATATTCTCTCCTCCTTGGACCTCCCTCCCACCCACCCCCAATCCTGCCCCTCGAGGTCATCACAGAGCAGTGAGCTGAGCTCCCTCTGCTGCACAGTCGCTTCCCACTCTTACATATACTACCATATACACGCCAATCCCAATCTCAATCAGTCCCACCCTCTCCTTCCCGCCTTGTGCCCACAAGTCCATTCTCTACACCTGCATCTCTAGTCCTGGCCCGCAAATAGGTTCATCTGTACCATTTTTCTAGACTCCATATTGTGCATTAATATACAATATTTATTTTTCCCTTTCTGACTGACTTCAGTCTGTATGACAGACTCTAGTTTTATCCACATCACTGCAAATGTCAAAATATTTCTTAAATGTACAGCCAATCACATGAGTGAAGAGAGAGGAGCAGGACTTCCCGGGAGGTTCAATGGTTAGGATTCCTCCCTTTCGCTGCCAAGGACTCAGATAGGATTCCTGACTGGGGGGAACTAAGAACTAAAATCTTGCCAGCGTGGCCCCCAAAAAAAGAGAGAGAGAGAGAGGACAGAGGAGCAAAAGTGGGACATTCGTGCGTCAGGGAGCAGTAAAGAGACCGGCTGAATAATAGCACCTGGGGAGGTGGGTAGATCACGCCTGTCAGCAGGCTTCTGTCCACACGGATGATCAAATTAGCTGAATTCAGAGCTTCAGAGGCAGGCACGGTTGCAAAGAGCAAGTTCGGTTTCCTTTGGGAGCTGCCGAACTTTCAATTAACCTTTTTAATCCCCGAAAAGCAGAAGAGACCCCCATCCGCACACTTTTGTGTGCTCTGCAGCCGACTGAGGGGTGAGGGCGGAAAAATACCAGCCTCCATTTGGAGCGTTAAAGAGAAAACTATTAAAGCGGCATTTTTTCCTTTTTTTAAGACAGAGTACAAAGAAGAATTACGAGAAACCCCCGAAATTACAAGTGTGGGTTACAGTAATTGCTAAATTGCAGAGCTCCAACTTCATTAGACACACACCCCCTCAGCTTGCACAGTTTTCCAGGGCTGTCTCGAGCTGACAAGCGCCAAAAAGCTCGGTGGGAAGTCTGGCAGGGAGTTGAGTGGGACTCACGGGGGCCCCATCCTGGGCGAGGCTGGAATGCAGAGATGGGCCAGAACTAGTAAGTTTCTGTTCTTTAGTCCTGAACTCCTGTTGAGGGACAATACAGCCTGCGCAGGGGGCAGCAGGCAGAACTGGGAGGTTAGCAGGGTTTGTTTTTTTTTTTTTTAATTCTGCAGAAACAGCAATGATCTGTGGCCAATTGATTTGGAAGCCCCAAGAATTTGCCTTCAAAGACCCTGGATTCAGGCCGGTCTCCAGCATCATTTTCACCATTCCTAGCTGTGACATCTACAGTTTCAAGGATAAATTCTCTCCTCCTCTGAGGATCATCACCCATCTCTGCACAAACATGGTCTCCTTTGAACAGCATCCTCTTCCATGTTCGTATCCCTGGCACCTCAGACACATCAGCTACATACAGATGTGTTCCACTTATTTCTTTCTCTTTTTTAATGAGTGAATGAATTTGAGACTGGGCTGGGTCCTCGTTGGGTGGCAAAGGCTTTCTCTAGTGGTGGTGCTCGGGTTTCTCACTGTGGTGGCTTTTTCTGTTGCGGAGCCCAGGCTCAGCAGTTGTGGTACACAGGCTGAGTTCCAGCACAGCATATGGGATCTTGCCCCACCGGGGATCGAACCTGTGTCCCCTGCATTGGCAGACCGCTTCTTAACCACTGAACCACCTGAGAAGTCAGCCCACATCTTTCACATAGACACACCTTATGCTTTTCACGTTGCCTCCAAGCGCTTAAGGCAAAGACCTGAGTCCCACCTTCAAAATTTCTGAAGTGAGCCAGGAGATGAATCTACAGCTTCGTCAGAGCCCAGAGACAGATCAGATGCATATTAGACTGATGGCCCTTCATAGTCATGGCCTGAAGGAGGAAGGGGCATGTTCTTTTCCAGGGGAAATGTATCCATTTTACATACGACTGTTTTTTTTTTTTTTTTCTTTTTACACACAATATTTGGAGAAAATAAAAAACGGCATGCAAGGAAGCAGTTCACACGCAGGAGGGTGGGGGAGAGGTTCAGGTCACAGCTTCCCCTGAGGGGCTGCCCTGTGGAACCTGGCCCCACCCACTGGGTCCCTGCCTGCTTCTCAAGACCCATGCCAGCAGGTCGGCCTCCTCTAAACCATCCTAGCAGGGCCTCCCCTGGCAGTCCACTGGGTAAGAATCCACCTTCCAATGCAAGAGATCCCTGGTTGGGGAACTACGATCCCAAGTGCCATGGGGAACGATCATGGGGAACGATGCCCAAGCACCGAAATTGAGACCCGAGGCAGTCAAAAGGACAGACCACCCTAGGCCCTAAGGAAGTGGCCTTCTTGACCAATTCAGTTAATTTCTAGACTTCCCTGTGGTCCAACGGCTAAGACTCCGTGTTCCCGATGCAAAGGGCTCGGGGTCGATCCCTGGTCAGGGAACTAGATTCCACGTGCTGCAACTAAGACCCAGTGCAGCCAAATAAATAAATATTTTAAAAAACTAACCAAGTAACTCATATGACATTTCCATGGGTCCCGCAGGTTTCTGCCCTCATGAGGCTTCTGTTCTAGTGCAGGGGCCTTGGGGCCTCTGGTGAGTGTGGTCAGCCAATGTCCTCAAAATTCACGTCTGCTGGAATCTCAGAATGTGACCTTATTTGGAAACAGAGTCATCGCAGATGTACTTAGTTAAATCAAGAGCAGGTCCCACTGGATTAGGGGGCCCTAAATCTAGTGACAGGTGTTCTTATGAAAAGAGACACACAGGAGAGACTGCAGCAGCCACAAGCCACACGACGCCGGGAGCCACTGGAAGCCGGAAGAAGGGAGGAAGGATCCTCCCCTTGAGGCTTCAGGGTGGGTGGGCCAGCAGACCCCAGATCACCTCACCTCTCTTACCAGCGCTCTCATCTTCCCCAGAAATTACACCCAAAACTTACATTGCCAGACAAGACACAGGCCACCCAGTTAAAGCTGAACTTCACATACATAAGGGCTTCCCTGGTGGTTCAGACAGTAAAGAATCTGCCTGCAATGCAGGAGAACTGGGTTTGATCCCTGGGTTGGGAAGATCCCCTGGAGAAGGGAAAGGCAACCCACTCCAGTGTTCCTGCCTAGAGAATTCCATGGACAGAGGAGCCCGGTGGGCTACCATCCATGGGGTCGAAAAGAGTTGAACTCGATTGAGTGACTAAGAGTTTCACTTCTCACATGCATGATGAATAATATTGTAGTGAAAAAAAGTTCCATGCACTATTTGGGACATACTTACATTTAAAAAAAAATCATCTGTGACTTACCTGAAATTCAGATTTAACCAAGCAACCTGTGATTGTTTCCAGACTCTGGCAGCCCTAGGAATGCAGTTGGGAAGGACTCATTCCCCCACCCCACCCTGGTCACCCCTCTGCTCCCTCAATCTCTCTGTGCCTGGCAGGGACCCTGTGGCTTTGCCAGCCCTGTTCTCAGCAGCCTCCTCTATGGCCCCCGTGGGTTTGGGCTTCTTTTTACTCTGGGATAGGCCCCGTTCCGCTCTCACCACATCCTGCCGAGGTGCAGGGGCCCCCTGCCTGCCCCCCGTCTCTCCGAGGCACACACCTGGCACCACATCCGTTGCTGTGAGACAGGCCAGGCCCAGAAGGGCTGAGACACAGACATTGCTTTCACACTTAACTTTCAAGATTGCTTTAAAATGTACATAGGCTTCCCTGGTGGCTCAGGGGTAAAGAGTCCAGCTGCAACGCAGGACACACATGCAGGAGACACGTGTCCACTCCCCAAGTCCAAAAGATCCCTGGGGAAGGAAATGGCAACCCACTCCAGCATTCGTGCCTGGACGGAGGAACCTGCTGGGCTACACGGGGTCGCACAAGAGTCGGATGTGACTGAGCAACTAAACAACAACAAATACATAATGGAGTTTACCATTTTCGCTCTTTTTAAATGGACAGGACTTCCCTGGTGGTCCAGCCGTTAAAATTCCGCACTTTCAACGTAGGGGGTGTGGGTTCAATCCCTAGTCGGGGAACTATATAAGATCCCACAAGCCACGTGGCATGGCCAAAAAATATATATACAGCTCAGGGGCATTAAGTACATACGTGTTGTTGTGAAACCATTACCACCATCCTCCTCCTGAACTATTTTTCTCCCCAGACTGAAGTTCTGTTGGCATGAAACACACCTCCCCTTGCCCGCTTCCCCAGCCCCGGGCACCCACCACTCTAGCCAAGGATGTTCTAAGGGTTGTTGGCTTTCAGTCGCTCAGTCCTGACTCTCTGCGACCCCATGGACAGCAGCATGCCAGCCTTCCCTGTCTTTTACCATCTCCTGGAGCTTGTTCAAACTCATGTCTATTGAGTCAGTGATGCCATCCATCCAACCATCTCATCCTCTGTCATCCCCTTCTTCTCCCGTCAGTCTTCCCCAGCATCAGGGTCTTTTCCAGTGAATCTGCTCTTCACATCAGGTGGCCGAAGTATTGGAGCTCCATCTTCACCATCAGTCCCTCCAACGAATATTCAGGGTTGATTTCCTTTAGGATGGACTGGTTGGATATCCTTGCAGTCCAAGGGACTCTCAAGAGTCTTCTCCAGCATCGCAATTTGAAAGCATCAATTCTTTGGCTAAGGGTAAGAAGTTCTACAGATGGCAGCCAGCACCAGGCTATGAAAGCTGCCATGTGGTACGTATCCCCAACCCCCCCCACCGTGGGGCCCCTGAGGGGATGCAGGAGCTGGGCAGAATCCTGATTCTAGCAGTACCCACCCTGGCTGGGCCAGCAAGGATGCCCCTGGGGCTTGCTTCCTGAGTGTCACGGCCCTAGACTCAATTCCACCTGGGCGGTGTCCTCAGTCTCCCTCCCACGGGGTCACTCCACATGGCTGTTTCCTACAGGGGACTTAATACTGCTTCATGGAACGGGCTCTGATGCTGTCACTAATCAGGGAGATGGAGAGGCCATGGCTGTTCTCCACATGTTGGGACTGCCTGATGCTGATGCACCTGGTACCCAAGGGAGGGAGGGGGAGCGGAGAAGGGGGGAAAGAAGGAATGGGGGGAGGGGAGGAGGAGAATGCAGTGATGTGGGCGACGACGGGCCCGCATCTCCCTGGCAGGGCCGACTCTCCCAGTAATTAGTTTTTGAATCAGCCAGATGGTTCAAGCCCCACTCACTCTGAGCAGCTTTAATAATTTCCACTCCCTTTTCATTCTCATTATTCACAGCCGTCCTCTCTGAACTGAAAGGAAGATGCTTTCTCTGCTGGGGGACTCGGCCTTCCTGCAGCTGTAGCTTCCCCAAGGCCCAGAGGAACCCCCTGTATACCTGGGAAGTGGTGGCTACACAGCTGGGCAGGGATGCCTACAGAACCCTGCAGGGTCGGTGGGGCCCTGAGCATGGAGGGCGGCCCGCAGCCGGTGTGTCCCCCGGGGCCAGTCCTGGGAACCCCGAGGCAGAGGCTCTGGAGGTGGCGGGGCTCACACAGACCCGTGAGGGGATGGAGTGCAGGGAGGTGCCCTTGGGCCTCCAGGGTGCTGCCTCCGGGGTGCAGGGAGGAGAGCTGGTACACGGGTGCTTACCGGCCTGCATCGCAGCCTGGCCTGCTCCCTGCCCCATCTCTGCCGGCCTCCTTCTCTCTCCGGCCTCCTGGCTCCTCTGGCTCCGAGTCCTCCTGGCTCAGAGCTTCGCACATAGGAGGCCCTTCCCGACACCACCCCGGAAAGTGTTGGGTCCCCATTATGTGACCCTGCAGCAGCCATGTTCCCCGTCTAGCACTTGCCCCCATGGACAGCACATCACCGATTGGCTCTCGGGGCCTCCCCGCTGGCATTTTCCACCTGGTGTATGTTGTATGTGCTACTTTTATAGTCGGAAGTGGTGTTTACAAACAGGAGAGGCACACCCATAAACAGACCCAAAAGGAGAGCTCTGAGTCGGCTGATTTCCAGCAGGCTTCCTCCCCAGGTGGGGCCCGCCTGCCCTGGGTCCTCAAAGGATGCACACGAGGCAGGGCAGGTCTGGGCAAGCCCGTAGGCTGCCAGTTGATTCTATTCTCTGGCTTGTCCACATCCTGCAGCCCAGAGCAAGGGAGGGGCCGACCCAGGACACCTGGTCCTCCCAGCCCTATTGGGACACCCTCCTCCCCACCCCCAGCAGGAGGCTGTGGCCCATCCTTGGGGCTTCCTGCTCACCCTCTGGGATGACTTGGTGACAGCCCCGAGTGGATCTTAAAGGTCTTTGAGGAGCTCCCGGAGTTGGTGAGTCTGAAGCCAGGGTTCCGAGGGGCAGGAGAAGGCCATGTGGGGTCTACGTGGGGATCAACTTGTCCGGGCTTCCCAGGATCTCCCTGGGTTTAGCACTGAAGTCCAGAGTCCCTGGAAACCCGTCATTCCCAGACAAGCTGGGACACTCAGCTGGATCTACAGCAGGGGATTTGCTCGGTTGGGCAGGCCCCATCACCAGGCCGTTCCTCCTTGGATGGGAGGGGCAGGTGAGCTAGGTGGAGAGGATGGCCTGGGCCCCTCTTGGTCCCAGAGCAAGGCTGGCTGTCGTTGGACAGGACAGCAGCGTTAAGGGTCAGGGAGCAGGCTGGACATCGTCAGTGGGCCCCTGGGGGGACGAGCAGGATTTCTGAGCCAAGAGCAGGGCTTGGAGAGGGTGTCGGCCCCAGAGGGTCAGGGCCAGAGAGAGATGGTGCTGGACAGGGGTGGCCGGCAGGGGTGGCAGCGGGGACTGTTTTAGTATGGAGGAGCGAGGTGGGTTTCAGGTTCAGGGACTGCCGAGAATTACAGGGATTGAGGGCCGGGCAGAGCCAGGATGGCCTTGAGATGCCAGCCACCAGGGCTGCAACCCTGCTGGTGGGCCAACCCCCACAACCCCTGCCTGGGCCCACAGCACACATGGGTGTCGATGACACATCTCAGATCCTGAAGTAGAGGCTCCATGTGGTCACGGTCCAACCGTTCATCTGGAGATGAAGTCCACTTGCCTTCTCCCGAACGAGCCAATCTGCCCAACCGAAGGGGTAGGGAGGCCCCCAAGGGGCAGAGATGGTCCTGAGGCCACCCCACCTGGCCTGTTGGTGGCAGAGGCTCGAGCCCAAGTCACCCAAGTCCCAGTTCAGGGCTTTTCTACTTCCCCTGAGACTGGATCAGGGCAGGAATGGGGGTGTCATGGGTTGAAGAGTGACCGCTCCCAATCCCCCAAATCAACATCCACTTGGAACCTTATGTGGCCTTACGTGGACAGTCCTGGCAGTGTTAAGGTAAGAACCGAGACGAGGTCACCCTGGATTAGGCTGGGCCTGAGATTCAATGAAAAACACCGGAAGAGGACTGAAGCACAGACTGAACTACACAGCCACCGAAGCTGGAAGAGGCGGGAAGGTTCCTCCCTGGGCCTTCAGAGGGAGCCTCGTCCTGCCGACACATGATCTGGGATGTCTGACCCCCAGACTGCAAGAAAATCCATTTCTGCAGGCCTACACACAGCTAAGAAATACCCAGATCCCTGGTCTAGATGCCCCACTCGGGATGCAAGAAAAAACCTTGCAGGCCAGCCTCTTTTATTCCAGTCTTTTGGTGACTGAGTTCTCTTGGAATAAATTGGTATGAAATGATTGTCAAACACTGACCAGCTCATAGGGTTCACTGCAACAGACTTCAATTTTAAGAAGAAAAACATTATTTCCAGGATACAGTCATAGAAGCAGTGCACAGCACCGCCCGGTGGAATGCCTTCAAAGCCTCCTTTTAATGAATAAATTAAGACTCTGTTCGCTTTTCAATCATCCCCTTAAATCAGTGCTTCTAAGTCCCTGAAACCTTTCTTCCTCCCGAAAGGAGATGAAACAATTCCCCAGCAATCACTTCCACGCTATCTTCATACTCATCAAAGGAGTGCCGTGCTCTCGGGGTCAGAAAAGAGGGGATAAAAAAAAAATCCCCACTCCAGAGTCTTCCGGGTTTGCATTTGGAACATTTATTTCAGGAAATACATTTTCAACACTTTGTTATTTATACAAAAAGAGACAAATTTCTCAGGAGGCACATAGCGAAAGGCCACTGTGGAACAGATCCCAGTGAAACTAACAAGTTTTCAAAATCTGGCTACAGAGAAGGAAGCGAAGGCGTCCCAAGACGGGCCGGGACCCCGACGCTGGCGACGGATGCATCCTTCAACATCTCGGTTTTGGCAAAAATGGCAAGTCGGCAAGTAAACTGTTTCTGCTGAGGGTTCTTCCTCTCTCAGGTGGGGAGGGAGTAAACACACGAAGCAATGACCTACACACACACACGCACGCGCGCACACACACACAGACACACCGGTTGTCCACACCCACCCCTCCCACCTTCTCATGGGCCGCAAGAAGCCAGCCTGGGGCCTGCAGACAGTCACGGATCGTTGTCCCGAGTCTGAGCTCCCCGGCCCGGGGCCGTGAGGACATGAAGCCCGACTGTGGGCTGTGGACACCTGAGCCCTGATCAATCCCTCTCTGGGGGTCTTTATGATGGGCTCTGGGGGCAGGGGAGGTGCAGGGCCCCAGGCGCCTCAGGGCAACACGCAGTCAGGCTTGCCTGGCCTCCCATCTCCCTGTTTGTGGCGTCAGCTAGGCCTCCGTCGGAGGGCTGTGTGTCTGGGGCGGCCAACTGAGCCTTCACTTAACCAGAGCATCTCGGGCCGAATGGGTGTCTAAACAGACAGACAGACACGCTTCCCTGGTCACACGGGGTGGGGGCAAGGCTGGCACTGAGCCCACAAGAGCCACTCAGAGCACCCCCAGCCGTGGTTCACACAACCCATGGCCCCCCACTTCCTTCTAGCACTTCACTTCCT
Organism: Bos indicus; assembly: GCF_029378745.1. Lineage (NCBI taxonomy): Eukaryota > Metazoa > Chordata > Mammalia > Artiodactyla > Bovidae > Bos > Bos indicus. Next base: position 55,774,143 of record NC_091778.1, read on the forward strand.
CAGCTCCTCTACCAGATTCACTCGCTTGGACCTTCCCAAAAATCAGGGCGGGGTAGGGTGCATCTTTTGCTTCCTTTGAATCCTCAAATTCCAGCAGGGGTGGGGGTGGGGAAGGGAGCGGGACATAAGGGGAGATGAAGACACATCTCCCTCTCTCCACCTTGTCCCAGTTCCCCGCCCGAGGGGACAGCTGGGGAGAGCTGGTGGCTCGCGTGGACGGCTGAGATAAAGGCACTTTCTGCTCCAGGACAGGCTCGCGGGTGGGTGGGCAGCAGCCAATGGGCAACTTGGGTCTCGTGGAATGAACTGCTCTCCCCCAGGGGCGGGCTCAGGGGCTCCCCCGCAGCGTGCAGGGAGGCGGGGCCAGGAAGGGGCCCCAGGTCCACTGGCAGGGTCCCATCCTCCCGCGGGCACCACCCCGCCATGCTCCAGGGGCTCTAGGAGCTGGGGGCCACTCCTGGCCCCGGGGAGCTGGGCCTGGAGTGGGGGCAGGGTTGGGAACTGAGTCACTGGTCCTCCCGCCCCTTCTGGACCTCAGGGATGGCCAGAGAGCCGCCCCCCAACTCCAAGCTCCCCCCCCACCCCCAGTCCTGGTCCCCGAAGTCAGTGGGCTAATAACAAACATACTCAGAGGGCACTCGTCATCTTGTTACTTGGCAGGTGTGAAGGGGCGGAGATCGAGGACACAAGGAGAAAATTGTATAAAATAAAAATGGGGCGGGTGGCGGGAGACGGTAAAGACTCGGGGTAGGGTCCCGGGGCGGGCGGTGTCTACATCTCCTGGGCTTCGGGCGCCTTCTCCTCGACGCCGTTGGCCACGGCGCTGCTGCCCTCGTGCAGACGCTTCACGCGGTAGGCTTCGAAGTGGATGGTGCTGGTGATGTCTTTGATGTTCTGCATGTGTGTCCTGGGAGGGGCACGGGGGAGGAGTCACGAGGGGGGCCAGGAGTCAGTCAGGGCGGGGGTCCTGCTCACTCAGCCTGCCCTCCCCACTCCCAATCCCCACTACACAGTTCCCCAGGGGGGCGGTTCCCCAGCACGGCGCTTTAGCCCCACCAAGACAGACCAAGCCTGGACAGGAGCATGTGGGGGTGAGGAGGTGGATCTCCATGGCAACCCCTGCCTCTCTCAGGACCACGAATTCCAACACAGCCCCCTTTCTGTGACAACTCAATCGCCAGTTCAGGGACAGGCTGAGCACAGAGGACCCCGGCGGTGGGCAGGGCTGGAGCGCCCTTGCCCTGGTTCAGAAGAGCCAGGGCAGCGGCCAGGTGTGCTGGCAGGCGAGGGGCAGCGGCCTGCAGCAGGCAGGTGAGGAGCCTGGGGGTGGCGGGTACTGGTACCCTTGCTAATCATGTGTTCAAGCGTCCCTTCTCCACTGACCATCGGGGCAGGTTTGCAAAGGAGGTGCCAGAAGGGCCCGAGGTCAGAAAGGCGTCCTTCCGCAGCCAGGCTCTCCAGCACAGGGCAGTTAGCTCCTGGAAGCCATATCCTCCCCCAACTTGAAGGCCATGAGAGATGGTCCCATCCCTCCTAGTGACTTCGTCCCTAGCATCCATCCTATTGGCTGAGGAGCTGGGAGCCCCTGGCACCCCAGAGGGAGCCCTCATCATCTCTGTTCACCTGCCCAGGCCCAGGCCTTACCACCTAGGCTGAGGACGGGCTCCTCCTTGCCTGGGCTCAAGGAAACTGAGGTGCGGCCTCCACCAGGTCAGAGGACAAGAGGTGGAGCCCCCGACACATGCCCAGCACCCGAGACTCCTGGGGCTCAGGTTGCAGTGATGCAAACTCAACCCTTCCCCAAGTGGAAGTAAAAAAGATTTTCACTGCTTGCTTCATTTCCAACAAGGCGTTTTAAGACAATGGGGCCCCAAGGAGGAAGGCAGATGGGTGGGGTGCACTGGCTGCTGCTCAAGACCTCTGCCAGCCGGCCCATCACCCTCGCCCACCGCCTGCAGCCCTGATGGAGGCCCCTTCTGAGCTGTCAGCCCCTCCACACCCAAGCACCGGACCAGCCTGGCTCTCACCTGATAAGGAGGTCCCGCAGGTAAGCAAACTCACAGTGAGTGGTGTTCTCGACTGCAGAGGAGAGAGAGGGAGCTTTAAGATCAGGAAAGCCCCTCCCGGCAATGCTGGGCGGGTAGATGGGCGGGGCAGGGGGGCCACAGGGGCGCACCGGGCACCTCAGCTCCTGCCCTCCGGGAAGATGGCACTGTCACCCCGCAAGACAACTACGGGGGAGAGAGCGCTGCGCCAAGCAGCAGGGGGTCCGGGGGTGTCCCAGGGGAGACCTGAAGATGAGAGGGGTGCTGGGAACAGAACAAGGCAGGAACCGGGGCTGGGGTTTCTCCCCCTCGTGCTCAGGACACACGCAAGGACACACGTGTACAGAGGTCGCACACTGGGGATGACCACTCGCACTGAGCTCAAGAGCCAGCAAACCTGAGTCCTGGGCTGCCCAGGAGGCTGCACACGGGGACACACCAAAGCCCTCGGGGTGCCGAGCACAAGTGCAGGACAGCAGCTGGCTCTGGGCACGCGGGACGACGGGCAGGGAGGGGCCCCACAGCACCCCGGAGTGGGCCAGTGACGCCCAGTGCTGCACGGAAACTGCCTGCCTGCTGCGTGGTCGTCAGCTGCCAGTCACCCTTTAAAGGGTGCTGAGTGGCATCACCTGGACTCAGGGAGGCTCTCCTCTGCGGTTCTGTGGGGGCGTCCGGCCTACGGGAAGGAATCCCCAATCTCCACACACCCTACAGGAGAGCGACTAAGACTTCTCATTTGTGGTCATAGGGAGGTGGGGCTCAGAGAGTGAAAAAAAAAGCACTCTGTCCAGCTTCCACGGCCCGTGAGGCCTGGCTCCCAGGTCCAGGCTTCCCCATCCCAGGGTAGCAGGGCCTTTCTCAAAGTTAAAGGGTCGATACAGCCAGCAGATAGATGGGGAAACAATGGAAACTGTGAGAGACTTTATTTTTCTGGACTCCAAAACTGCTGCAGGTGGTGATTGCAGCCACGAAATTAAAAGATGCTTGTTCCTTGGAAGAAAAGCTATGACCAACCTAGAGAGCATATTAAAAAGCAGAGACATTACTTTACCAACAAAGGTCTGTCGAGTCAAAGCTATGGTTTTTTCAGTAGTCATGTATGGATGTGAGAGTTGGACTATAAAGAAAGCTGAGCGCTGAAGAATTGATGCTTTTGAACCGTGGTGTTAGAGAAGACTCTTGAGAGTCTCTTGGACTGCAAGGAGAGCCATCCTAAAGGAAATCAGTCCTGAATATTCATTGGAAGGACCGACGCTGAAGCTGAAACTCCCGTACGTTAGCCACCCAAAGCGATGAACTGACTCATTGGAAAAGACCCTAATGCTAGGAAAGATTGAAGGCAGGAGGAGAAGGGGACGACAGAGGATGAAATGGTTGGATGGCATCACCGACTCAATGGACATGAGTTTGAGTAAACTCTGGGAGTTGGTGATGGTCAGGGAAGCCTGGCGTGCTGCAGTCCATGGGGTCTCAAGGAGTCGGACACAACTGGGCAACTGAACTGACTGACTGCCAGCCGGCAGGGGGGCCAGGGTGGTAAAAGGCCGAGTGCCCCACCCTCCAACTCAGGCTTCCCAGGTGGCACTAGTGGTAAAGAACCCGCCTGCCAATGCAGGAGACATAAGAGATGTGGGTTTGATCCTTGGAATCAAGAGCATGGCAGCCCACTCCAGTATTCTTGCCTGGAGAATCCCATGGACAGAGGAGCCCGGCAGGCTGCAGCCCATAGGGTCACACAGGGTCGGACACAACTGAGGTCACTGAGCGTGCACGCACACCCCCTACCCCCATGCCGAGCCTCCAGTGCTCTGATTGGCCTTTCCTTGCTTTGTGCCTGGGCTCTGTCCTCCTTCCTCTCCCATCCCCTATCCTGCAGGGCTGCGCCCACAGTAGAATCCTCTGCTGGCTGGCTCTCACGCAGCCTTTCCATCTAACGTGGAGAAACACTGAGAGTTCAGGGAAGGATGGGGCTCTGAACCTGAAATGACTGACCACTGCATCCCAGGTTGGGCAAGTTATTCTGGCCTCTCTGAGCCTCCATTTCCTCATCTGTAAAATGGGCATAATAATGCCTCCCACCTCTCAGGGGTGGAAGAGGATGAAATGAGTTAACTGTGCGCTTTATCACATCCACCCTCCTCTGAAAACACTCGGGCAGCTTCCAAGGATGAGTAAAGTACCTCAGGACGGTGGTGCGCAACCCAGGAGGAGGAAGAGGGAACTGGGCCTGGAGAGGGTGGGGATGAGGAGAGGCACAGAGCAGCCTGCTCTCCGGTCAGCTCTCAATTCACAAGGTCCCAGAGATTAAAAAAAAAAAAAAAGTCACCAATGTCTTGGGGAAGTTCAACTACTCTAATGGCAGAAACTCCTTCTGGGACCTCACGAAGGCTGCTGGGAAGTCAGAGCTACCCCCCGCCACCATCTTTAAAGGTTCCGTGGGGCTGTTTCTCATCACCACCCTCAACGTGGGCTGGCAGCACCACAGCAGGGCACAGATCATTCAAAGCGCAGGCAGGATCCAGGCCAGAGCAGGGGATCGCGGACACAGAAAACCAACCTCCCTAATTTCCCAACAATTTCCTTTACCGGATGCCGGCAGGGCCCAAGTTGGCCACCAGAGGGCAGCAGAGGCTACCAGAGGCGGAGCTGCCCTTCCCTGCCCCTCCCCAATGGCCTTTTCTTTTTCGTTTTCCTTTTTTCAAATGTACTTGGGCTGCGCCACGTGGCGTGGCGTGTGGTATCTTGGTTCTTGACCAGAGATCAAATCTGTGCCCCCTGCAGTGGAAGTGTGGAGTCTTAACTACTGGCCTGCCAGGGAAGTCCCCCTACTGGCCCCTTATCCCAAATCCTCCAACACACTTTACAAAAAGGTTTCTAAACAGCAAGATTTCAGGAAGAAGAGAAATGGAAGAGGAGGGGCCAAGACGGGATGAGCCCAGGATGCAGCCTAATTGAGACATCTAGGCGGGACAGGGAGGTGAGGGAATTTAACAATAATCCAGGTAAAATGAGCCTGGGAGTGCTCTATTAGATCAGTTTTCATTATATCATTTACTGCTAATACAATGAAAGTATATGAAAAATTAAAGTATCTGCTGTCCTGAAAGCTCCGATGGTCTTTGAGACATTCTCTGATTTCACTAAACTCTTGGCACAAGGTGCTCACTTTATGGACGGCAAAAACGGGACCCAAGGGATGATGGGACATGCCCAACGTCACAGGGACGTGCCCAAGGTCATGAGCTGGGTGTGGGATGGGGTGGTAGCAGCGGGAGTTGAAAGCAACTGCTGAATTTTCTGCTTCTTTCTCTATGCTAGGCCTTTCAGCCAAGTGAACAAGGAGCAAAGTGGTCCATTTTAATCTGCTCTAGAGAGAGAAGGACAGAACAGAGAGAGGGGGAAGGACACGCCCAGGTCCACCCCGCCTAGGGTCGTGGCCACCTGCGGTGGGTTGGATGGTGTCCCCCAGACGTCCAGCTCCCAACCCTGGGCATCAGTGAATGGGACCCTATTTGGAAAAAGAGTCTGTGAGGTGTAATTAAAGCAAGGATTTCAGGGACTTCCCCAGTGGTCCGGTGGTTAAGAATCCACCTTCCGATGCAGGGATGCAGGTTTGATCCCTGTTTGGGGAACTGAGGTCCCACATGCCAGGGGCCCCCTGAGCGCCACAACTAGACCTGATGCAGCAATAAATAAATAGATCTACCTCAAGAGGGGATCATCCTGGATGTAGGGGGGCCCTAAGGTCAGTGACAAGTGTTCTTAGAAGAAGAAAGACACAGGAGCACAGAGGAAGGCAGAGCAGAGACCACAGGGCTGAACCTACATGCCAAGGTCAGCCCGCAGCCACTAGAAAGCGGGCAGGGAACAGAGCCTCCCTCGAGGCCTCCAGAACACTGAGGATGAACTTCTGTTCACCAGTCTGTGCTGGTCTGTTGCAGAAGCCCCAGGACATGAAGACGTGGGGGTCCTGGAACTCCGAGGGGGCAGGGAGTAGGGAGGGCATCTGGTTCTCAGCTGGACAGAGCTCCAACCCAGCCCTTTCCCCAGGCCCAGAGAGGCAGGGTGACTTGTCCAGGGTCACACAGCATGCCTGGAAAACCCCAGCACCAGGACCCTGGCAGAGCCCGTCATACCTCCTTCCTGCCTGGATGTGGGGGACTGGGACGGAGGCACGGCTCAGTCAGCTAACGGCTGTGGGCCCGGACAAGACACCTAGCCCCTCATTTCCTGCACCAAGCAGGAACCACGGGAGCCCTTCCTGTGGCCGAATGGGCAACAGACGAGGTCCCAAGAGCACCCGGTCAGGCCCGGGTGCACAGCTCCCGGGTAGCAGAGGCAGCTTTCCTCCTGGCCTGACTGGAGGCCCCGGCGTCAGCTCAACCATTACCTTCGATGGTGCCCCACTTGGTTTTCCTTCCAAGGATCCTCTTCCCGTTCACCTGGTACTCGTGGTCACTGCCCACCACGGCGAACGGGATCATCTCCTGGGGGAGGGGCAGGACGCACTGGTCACTTGTGTGTGCAAAGGCTGGTCCACTCCCTGGGCCCCTGGCAGGAGCTGCCCTGAGTCGGGCCCCCAGCACCGAGACCCCTCGGCCTGAGAGGGCTGCACGTGGACCCTCTGGCTCCGACCCCTCCTAGACCAGATAACACTTCCTTATGGCTCAAGACCATCCCACCTGTTTCCCTGGACCCCTGGAAAGACCCCCACCCACGTCCTCTAGCAGGAAGTGAGGGGCCTCTGGGAACAGCAGTCTGGTCGGTGCACTCACCCGGAATTTCTCATTCACCAGCCGGTCCTCAGAGTCCTCGTCAAACTCCTTCTGGGGGTACACGTCAATGCCATTGGACAGCAGGTCCGCAGTGATCTGGGGGTCCAGAGGGGAGACAGGTGGGCACTGTCCATGCAGCAAACTGGACCAACCCACTGGGATCTGCCCGTGCTGTGACCTCCACAAAGCAAGTGGCCCCGGGCTCAGTCAGGGGTGGGCTCTGGGGGGCTGGTAACCCTGATACTGTCCAGCTCTTGTGCCTCTGGAGTGGAGGAGGGGCAGCTGCAGACCTGCCTGCCGGGAGACCGCAGCAGCCCCAGGGCCCCAGGTTCATCCCAGGCACAGGGCATCTCCCCATCCTGAACTCCACCTGGAGACCCTCTCGCTGCGGCGGCCCATACTGCACAGGGGCACCTGCTTATGGCCAACTGTCACCAACCTCCGTCGCAGCGACAGCTGCCTGTACGATGGTGCTCGGTGATAACGTCCCCGTGAACAGCTGTCGTTTCTGCCCTGAGCACAAATGCCCGGGGGCAGCTTTGGGGGCTTCCTTGTTCTTTTCCCTCCAGACACATCCATTGCCAGGGCGCTGTCCTCCCCTAAGCATGCTGGGAAAATCCCTGGACCTAAGGGATTGTGGGTGGAGCTTTGGGAATAAGAGTGAGGAGTCTCCCCACTCAGAGGCAGAGGCTCTACGGGGCCCAGGGTTCACCCTCCTGTTCGGACAGCAGTCCAAGTGGGACAGCAACTGGGAAGGAAGTGACCATCTGTCCCCTGATGGAAACTGTCTCTTCTATCCACAAAAAAACTGGGGATTTTGTCTGATGGCCTTGCTCCCACCAAGAGGGATGGCGGGCAGAGGCGGAGCCCTACCCGCTGTTTGAAGTAGACCCTCTCCTCCAGGGTCAGCGTGTCAGCCTTGGCGATGACTGGGACGATGTTGACCACTTTGCTCAGGCGCTTCATGAACTCGATGTCCAGGGGCCTGAGGCTGGAGCAGAGGGACAGGGATGAGGGTGTCGGGGGAGGGACATGGAACGGGGACAGAAACGCGGAAAGGGGGCCCACTCCTGCCTGGAGGGAGCTGAGAGGAGGCCCCCAGGGTGCCTGCGGAGCTCCCAGGTGGGTGTACGCCAAGGTCAAGGCTGTGGACCGAGCGCCAGCCAAGGCACCAGTGAGGGACAGAGAAAGGAAAAGAATCCTGGTCCACGTGAACTGGGAGAGGAAGGAGGGGGGGCCAGACCAGCTCTGAGCAGCCTGGGGATGAGCTCCCAAAGCCCCCAGTGTGTCCACTGGGAGAAGGGCTGCCACCGGCTCAGAGGGCCATCAGATGGTGGGGCATCACCGTCTGGGGGGAGATGGGCGCTCACTCAGCCCCATTTCCCAGGATGAGCTGGGGGCTGCTGTCTGGGGCATCCCCAGCCCCTTGCCCACTGGCTCCAGGTGTCCAAGGTCTGATGCGGGGAAAGGCTACCCCTCAGGCCCTCCTCACACCCCCCACCCCGACCTGAGACAGTTCTCAGCAGCTGCAGGGGCAGGGCTGCAGGGCTCCTGAATGGCAGGCACCGCCTTCCCACCAGGACCAGAGCTCTCCCTGCAGTCCCCGCACAGTCGGTCACAGACTCGGTGTGAGGGTGAGGCGGGCCCCAGGAGGAGGTCTGAACGGTGATGGGGAGGAGCCGCTGGATCCCCTGGGCCGGGGTCTGGGGGAGGGGTGGCGTGGTACCCCGCAGGGTCACCTCAGCAGCAGCAGGGCCTACCCTCAGCTCCCTGCTTTCAGCAGCACCTCAATGGGTCAAAGCCTGGACTGGCTGCTGTGGGACTCGCGGCTGAGCCCCCCGCCCCTGCACAGATCCTCACCAAGGGTGGCTTGGGGACTCGCTTGGTTTCCCACAAAGGCACCCAGGTGAGGCCTGCGGCTCCTGCTGGCTTCCTTCCTGTAACCGGTGCCCGCGAGGCTGGGCCCCAACCCTGGGCTTCCTGCTTCTAGTAGAACTGAGTGCAGAACAGTCAGAGCCAGAGCCTCAGGCCGCGGTGACCAGTCAGACCCCAGGCCCCAGCAACCCACCTCTGTCCGCCCTCACCGCCCCCTCCCCACCCGCTCCCGACGTCCACTGGGTGTGGGCTCCCCTCCTTCCCACATCCTGATCAGGACGAGCCCGAGGGTGTCCACCAGGCGGTGGGAAGACACCTATAGGTGTCAGGTGCAGATGGAGCCACAGGGAGCCAAGGACAAGGGGTCTGTGAGGCCATTCGGGGCCCATCCGGGGCTTCCCTGGTGGCGCAGTGGATGAGAATCCGCCTGCCGATGCCTGGGACACGGGTTCAATTCCTGGTCCATGAAGATTCCACATGCCGCAGAGCAACGAAGCCCATGTGCCACAACCACTGAGCCCACCGGCTGCAACTACGGAAGCCCTCGTGCCCCGGGGCCTGAGTTCCACCATGAGAAGCCACCGCAACGGGAAGGTGTGCACCACAATAGAGCAGCCCCCGCCAGCCGCAACTAGAGAAAGCCGGAGCAGCAACAAAGACCCAGCAGAGCCAAAAATAAATATATAAATTTAAAATATGGGTGTGTTTTAAAAAGGGGCTTCCCAGGTGGCTCAGTGGGTAAAAGAATCCGCCTGCAATGCAAGAGACGCAGCTTCAATCCCTGGGTTGGGAAGATCCCCTGGAGGAGGGCATGGCAAGCCACTCCAGTATTCTTGCTTGGGAAATGCCATGGACAGAGGAGCCTAGCGGGCTACAGTCCATGGGGTCGCAAAGAGTCAGACATGACTGAAGCGACTGAGCACGCATACACACACACACACGTTTAAAGAAAAAAATAAATAACACTGGCCTTACTCACATGCACAATTAACATTCTAAAAAATCAAAGAGCCCATCTGCCCTCACGAGGGAGACCGCCCTTGCTCAAAGGAGGCGAGGAGGGCACCCACCCCATGCCAGCCTCACTGACTTGTGCGTACATCTGTAGCTGCAGATGGCACTGGCAGGAGAAAGCAGCTCTCTCCAAGGTGGCCTCGACTAACAGCCCTTATCCAGCCCTGCCCGGGGCCAAGCCCGCTGTTCTCTGTGCTCTAAACCCTCCTGGGTGTGTGGGGGGGGTGGTCCCTGCCGGGGTCTGTTATCACATCTTCAGCACTCCCCTATGGACTAGCGACCCGCATGGAGGGACAGGTAAGTGCTAAAGATACACAGCTGGAGAGTCTCTGCCCACCTGCCAGGCCCGCCAGAATGCCTGCCCTGAGAAGGCACAGCCCAGGCTCCGGACCACCCCGGGCCCAGCCGGTCCTCTGCCCTCCCGGGCAAGCTGGATGCTGACAGGTGGGCGGGACACAGTGTGGGGGCCAGAGGGAGGGTGGGGGCACTCAGGCTGCGGCCCGGGCCCACCCAGCCCCAGAGCGCGCCAGGGGCACGTACGAGTGGCCGGTGGCGGGGATGAAGTACAGGCAGCAATGAACGCGGGTGTCTGGGATGCGCTTCTTCCGGTTGATGTTGACCTCCTCTTGCAGGTACTTCTCGTACTGGTCGTTGATGAACTGCATGATGGGCTGCCAGCTGCATGGAAGGACCCAGTCAGCGGGCATGGAACCCCCACCGCCCCAGCTGGGGAAGCAGCCCCCTGCCCCCCCCATCCTCACCTGCAGGTCCCCAATCCCCCAACTCTCTGCCCAACACCGGGAAGCAGGGGGTGGGGGTGGGGTGGGTACCACCTGCAATCCTGAGTGCAACAGAGACCTGAGCCCACCTCCCAGGCTGACCTGTGACCCCAGGGGTGGGGGTGGGGGTGGGGCGAGACTCCCAGCAGCCCCGGGAGGGCTCTCCCGCCGGGCAGGGGTCCCTCACCAGTTCTCATTGTTGATGTGATCCCCGAAGCCCGGCGTGTCGATGACTGTCAGCTTCATGCGGACGCCCTTCTCCTCAATATCTGCACACAATCGCAGCCCCCGCCGAGTCAGGGGGGAGACTCGGGACCTGTGCACATAACCGCCCCCCACTGGCCAGGCTGCCTGACCCACCCTGCCCAAGAGGCCCTCCTGCAGCGCCCCCAGGGTGATGCCAGGGAGATGCCAGTGTAAAGCAGTGAAGCTCCCTGCCCATGCTTTTTGGTGGAAAACTCAGCTGTCTCCAGGGGGCTCTGACCAGGGCCTGCAGGGATCCTGGAGAGCATCCCTGACCCCTCGCCCTCCTCCCACCCCACTCCGAGTCTCAACATGCCCAGAGGTGCTGCCCCGAGGGACCTGACTCGGTACCCTGCCCCCAGACCCCGCCTGGCTCTCACCGTGTGTGATGGACTTGATCTCTATGGTCTTAGGGATGCGCTCCTCCGAGGTGGGCTGCACTGACTTCCGGCTGATCTTGGATTTGAAGAGGGTGTTGATCAAGGTGGACTTTCCCAAGCCGCTCTGCCCTGGGGAGAGAATGGGGCTGGTCGGCAGGGTGCTCCAGAGACAGCGGCTCAAGCGCCTGGGAGGTGGCGAGGCCTGGGCATCATCCCCCAGCTCTCCTTGGTGGGACTCTGGGTCAGGGGGCGGTCAGGAGGCAGGAAGGGCTGGGTGCCTGGGCACTGGCCAAGCTCTCGCTATACTTTGTGGCAGAGCAGAACACGGACCCCTTGCCTTTTGACCACAGGGAGCCCCATGCAAGGTCCTGGGGCTCCCAGGAGGAGCTGAGATACAGACAGCGTTGGGGAGGGAAAGTGGGGGCTGGCCGCTCCAGTGCGATGCACCCTTAGCTGTGGGACATACCAGGATTCACGTGAGGTTTGATGGAAAAGCCCTACAGAGCCCCCCACCTTGGGACCCCAGTGGGGAGGGTCTGTATCCCTCACTGCTAGACCACCCACACTGCAGGGTTCCGGCCCAAAGCCCTGGGGGCCGGGCTCCCCACCGCTGAGGATTACCTCAGTAGAAGAATCCGCATGCTCGTGTCCTGCGGGCCAGGCCTGTCACCCCGTTTTACAAGAGCCTGTGTGGCCGGCCGGGGAGGGGTAGGGGGGCTTCCTTGCGTGGCTCTGGGCGGGTCTCCGGCCTGATGAGAGCGGGGGAACTCACCCACCACCATGATGTTGAACTCGAAGCCCTGCTTCATGGCCTTCCTGCGCATCTGCTCCAGGATGGAGTCGATCCCCACGTAGCCGAAGTCCACGGGGGCCTTCTCGTTCCGTGGTGCGGGCGGCTGCTTGAGCGCGGCATCTCTGGGGGTGTCGGCCATGTCGCCAGCGCTGCTGGGAGCTGCCTCGGTGGCTGCAGGAAGAGGAGCGGGTGCATTAGGGGGTGACGGTAGGGGAGTGGGGACACGCAAGTGGGGGAAAATGAGGCTCAGCTGCCCAAGAGACCTGGAGGAACGCCCCAGAGCCAGACCCCTCGGCTTGGGCTGTCCTGCCGCCGTCTGCCTGGCCCACAAAGCCTCACCCCACAACTCAAGTCCTGAGCCAGGACAAAGGAGAGGATGACCCTCTGAAGGGAGGATGGAGGGAACCAGCCGTGGCCAGTCCCAAGCACCTGCTGGTGGCCCCAGGCCAGCGGGAGTGTGGAAGGAGGGCCGGGACACAGAGCTAGCTCCTCTGGGCACAGTGGCTCCGCTGGCCCCTGGGCGATGGCAGGAAGGGGAGGGCCCATGGGCAGCACCTGCGGGTACTGCCCCTGCCTCCCACCCTGGACTGGATTCAAGTGTCTTCTCTCGGGCCACCCAGCACCTGCGGGGCCCCACGCCCACAGCCTGGGAGATGGTTTTGTTTTCAGGTCTGCGGACGGGCAGATGGGACTGAGCTGCTCAAAATAACTCAGGCTGCTTCGGTCTACAGGTCAGAGCCTTCCTCCTCTCCTCCTGGGCTGCCCTCAGAGTCCGCGTGACCCAGCTGGAGGCCTGGAGGGGTGGGGGAGATGCCCAGAAAGCTCCCAGTGGGGACCCGAGGGACACCCGGTCTGCGGGGCTGGTCAGGGCGCTCAGGACCGTGTGGGTTCCCCACCAGGGTCGGCTGCATCCCAGTGAGTCCCCCCTACCACGACAAGCACATCCAGACCACACCCGTCCCCGACGGCCCTCCCCACTCCCTCCCCTGCCCCCGTGGGTCCAAGCTCTTCCCACCCCCTCTGCCCGCTAAGGATTTTCAGCTTCATCCTGCCTCCCAGAAAGGATCACAGTCTCTTCTCCCCGGGGCACCCTGAGCTCATGGGAAGCGACCACCCAGCGAGTCCAAACACTCCCCCTCTGCCTGGGAGCCCCTCTCACAGCCCTCAGGGAGGGAGTGCTGGTGGTTTCCAGTGCAACAGCGCCCCTCCCCCCAGGTGCCCACCTCTCCGGGGGCATATCCCACTGCCAAGGTGGGCAAGCAGCCTTCCCAAACACGGCCTGCCACCCATCCCCTCCTGCCCCTGCCAGGAAGGTCCCTGCCAAGCTTTCAGATAAACTGCATTTTGGTTTCCTGGGGAAATAACCGGACTCCACCCCACCCACCAGGTTGCACCTCTGCAGCCACGTCTGTCTTCAGGAGCCTCCAAGGGAGCTGAGATGGGGGCCAACACCCTCTCCTTCCCGCATGCCCAGGCCAGTAAGAGAGGAAAGACGACTGGCCCCATTTGCTTACAAATCCCAGAGACTGGGGTGTCGCTGGTTTATCCCCACGTCAGTCACTAACATCCCGCTATCCTTTGCCCGGAACAGGCAGAGACATTCCTGCTTCCGAGAACAGGGGCGCTAAGCATGGAACGTAACACGCATAAAGGCCAGGGGCCGCCCGGGGTCCACAGATCTCTCCTAACAGGCTGGTGATAGAGGTTTTGGTTCCACGTCCCACCTCACCCCATCCCCGGGCCGGGGAAAGGCAAAGGGTCCAGGAGGCAGGGATCCCCGCTATTCGACTGCCATTGCGGGGGCCTCCTCCCTGCATGGCCCAGAAGGAATTGCCTCTGCTCAGAAACACTCTGCCCCGGGCTCCGGCATCGTTAAATAAACAAAGACCAGAGCCGCATCTGGCCCGAACGTGTGGCTCTGGGGCTGCTTCCTGGAGACAGACATGGGGCCCTGTCTTTCGGGACAGCAGTTCAGCCCTGCCCCACGTGACCGAAAATTGCTTCCATCTGTCTGCGGGTCTGGGAGCCATTCTGCCCTGGATCGGGCCAGCCCCCCGCCCCACCCCCACATCTCCCTCCATCCCTCAGCCCCTCCGGAGCAGCACAGGGTGGGGGCGGGGTTGGGGGTGGGGAGTGCCCCCTGAACCAGCCCCTACTCCTCTCCAAGGACTCCGGGAGCAGCAGAGAGAGGCTCCAGCCGGCCCCTCCACAGGCACCAACATCTGCAGAAACCAAAGCGAAACCCCCTGCCCACCAGGACCCTGTTAGAGAAATAATCAGAGAAACGTGACAAGCGCCATCCTTCTCGCTGAGAGAAGGGCCTGGCCTTCTGCACAGGTGAGGGTCCATCTCCCCGAGGCCCCTCCTCTGGGAGGCTCCATGGTGGGCAATCCCCACTCTGTCTGCCTGGATGGCCAGCAGACACGGGACCCTCCAGCTACGCCCACCCTGATAGGAGGCTTTGGGGTCTGCCTTCAGGACCCCATGGGGGAGTGTAGAGGCGTCTAGCAGCCAGCCGGCCCAGAGATGCTCTCTGTGAAACTTGGGGTTTCTGTGACTCTTGCAGCCTCGAGGACTCTAGCCAGCTAGATGGGACAGTGGAGACAGGCGACTCCAGCACCGTCCAGTGAGGCAGCCATGTGTGCCACTTCCTAGAAATTGTGGTGGAATTTACAGAACACAAAATGTACCATCTTAACCAATTTTAAGCATGCAGCTTGGGAGTGTTAAGTCCATTCACGTTCTGTACCCAAGCTCCTAACTCATCCTGCAAAACTGAAACCGTGCCCGTTAAGCATGAACCCCCACTCCATTCTGTTTTCTGTCTCCATGAATTTAGCTACTGTGCACCCCAGGTCAACAGAGTCACGCGGTATTCATCCTTTCGTGACAGGCTTGTTTCACCAAGGAGAATGCCCTCAAGGTCAGTCCACACTCTAGCAGGCGTCAGGATGTCCCTCCTTTTGAAGGCTGAGTGATACTCCAGTGTGTGGCTGGAGCACGTTTTTAATTCATTCATCAATGGACACTTGGATTACTTCTGTATTTTAGCTAGTGAACAGAGCTGCTGGGATCATGGGTACACAACTCTCTCAAGACCCTGCTTTCAAAGCTTTCCGAAACATTTTTGACCCGGTGGGAATGCTGAGTCAAATGGTAGTCATATTTTTAATTTTCTTCAGAACCACCAACTGTTTTCACAAACATGACATTTGAGCACTTAAAATGCAGCTAGTCTAACGGAGGAACTCAGTTTTTTATTTAATTTTAATTCATTTCAATTTAAAGAATGATACACGCCATGGGGACTTCCCTGGCAAACCCAGTAGTTAAGATTCTGCCCTTCAAATGCAGGGAGTGAGGGTCTGATCCCTGGTCAGGGAACTAAGATCCCATATCCCACAAAGCATGGACAAGAAATTTTTAAAAAATTTTTAATTAAAAAAAAAAAAAAGAATGACACATGGCAAGTGGCAACTATCCTGGACAGCACATAACTCTTGTCTAACCTACTTATTTTACAAATGGGGTGTGATTTTTTTTTTTTTCCTGAAATGCACTGGAAGCGGTCTAGCCAACCGGAGACCGTCAATGAATCTAGTCCTGTGACTTCACATTCACTCTCATGATATCGGATTAACATACGTGTCCCCCCAGCAGGCCATGAGCTCCAGTGAGGATGGCAGTGACGTGTGTGGATCCCCAGTGAGCCTCCAGGGCCCTACAGGGAGGGGACACTCAACCAAACTGAGTGAATGGGGTCTTGGGGGAGACCCTCGAGGCGGGGGACAGGGAGGAGGGGCTCTGCTGCCTGAGCTGCCCACAGACCCTCCACGACAACGGTCAGACCCACCTCCACATCTGCCTTCTCCTGACCCATCCCCACCCCCAAGACCTGTGTCCAGACCACCTCCTCCAGTGACTTCTGCCTACGGCTCACTCTCTTCCCTGTTAGCTCGGTTGTTGTTTCATACCCAGACTTTATCAAATGCTATTAATAGGAAAAAGGAAGCTCTTAACAGAAAAACAAGAAGTTTCACATTTACATCCAAGGTGACTTTCACTGCAGCCTCTGCATGCAAACAGAGAAAGAGGGAGCTGCCCTCTTTAAAAGCGGGAGACGCATGTTCAGGGAAGTCAAGTGACTTACCAAGGTCACACCGCACCACCAGCTGCTGCTCTCCACTGCTCCTACTTGGGAATCCCTGGAAAAGGGGCTGGAGGGGCGGCACAGACTGCCATAGCGTCTCCTTCCCGGAGTCGCGCTCTGAGGGGTGCCAGGTTTGCTGGGGTGTGTGTGGCGGGGGGTGACCCCTGGGACAGCCTTGTTTTTGCTCCACTGGGTCAGCCACTCTCTCTCAGGCCCAGGGCGACATCCCTGCCCACCAGAGTGCCACCTTCCTCTGGGAAAAGACAGCCCAAGTGACCAACTGGGTGGGGGTGGCCTTACACGCTGGTTTACACCCTCCCTCCAGCCTGATCACTTTCTTTACTGCAGTAAAACAGACGCAAGTTACAACCTCAATCCCTTTAACCATGTTAAATGTTCATGTTAGCGTCCTTAATTACATTTACGATGGCATGCAACCATCACCACCACCTACCTCCAAACGCTTTTATCATCCTGGTCGGAAGCTCTGAGCCCATTAAACACTAACTCCCCGTCCCCCAACCCTGTAGGCTCTGTTCTGTCTCCGTGAATCTGGCTCCACTAGGAACCTCATATAAGTGGGAACATTCATAAGTATTTGTCCTTTTGTGTCGGGCTTCTTTCACAAGCGTCATGTCCTTGAGGCTCCCCCCTGCTCCAGCACGTGTCACATTCCATTCCTTTTCACGTCTGAATAATACTTCATTGTTCATCCATTCACCCATCAGTGGACACGTACGAGGTTTCCACCTTTGATGATGACGAATAATGCTGCTATGAACACGGGTGGACACGTGTCGTTACAGTCCTTGCTTTCAAGTTTTCTAGTATCCAGCCTAATTATCAATATTAATAGAACCCAGTTGGTGCTCAGAAAGGCCACGGTTTGGACAAGTAGGTAACATGGTCACCCTAGTCAAAGCGAGGGGCAGTGCCCCCTGCAGACTTTGCGGCTGGGAACCAGGGCCTCGGATTCTCACTCTGGCTCCACGTGGCCCTCTGCGAGTCTCTCCACCCTGCTCTTCACTCCCTGATCTGACTTTGCAAGATCTTCAAACCCAAGGTTGTAGCTCAATCAGCGGCACCCCCACCTCCTAGGCCAGGGGGTGGCACAAAGCAGTGATTCAAGAAACATCTGAAAGGCCGTCCACCCATGGATGAAAAGCCAAAGACAATGCGGTAACTCTACATAACGGATGATGAGCCATTAAAAGGTCGTCCACCCATGGACGAGAGGACAGACAGTGCAGGAAATCCACACGATGGACGATGAGCCATTCAAAGCACTTATGTCCTAGATGAATGGATATGAAGATGTGGTGTACGCAGATGGTGGAATATTACCCAGTCATAAAAAACGAATGGAATAACAGCATGTGCACCTCCACGGATGGACCTAGAGATTATCAAACGCAGTAGTCAGTCAGCCGAGAAAGACAAATATCGCAGGATATCACTTATATGTGGAATCTAAAAAATAATACATTGACCTTATTTACAAAACAGAAACAGATTCTCAGACAAAGAAAAAAATACCAAAGGAAGAAGAGGGAGAAGCAAACTAGGACTTTGGGATTGGCAGATAAAAATTACTTTAAATAAAACAGATAACAAGGTCTTACTGTATAGCACAAGAAAATATATCCAATGTATTGGAATAAACTAAAATGGAAAACAATCTGAAAATTAATGTATAAATGTAAAGAATATGTGTGTGTGTATATATATATATATATATATATATATATATATACGTGGAACTGAATCACTTTGTTGTACATCAGAAACTAACCTGACATTGTAAATCAATCATGTGTACGCACGCTAAGTTGCTTTCAGTCATGTCTGACTCTTTGCAAACCTACGGACTAAAGCCCACAAGGTTACCCTGTCCATGGGCTTCTCCAGGCAAGAGTACTGGAGTGGGTTGCCATGTCCTTCTCCAGGGAAATCTTCCTGACCTGGGAATAGAACCTGGGTGTCCTGCATTGCTGGTGAATTCTTTATCCCAGAGCCACTGGGGAGGACCCATAAATCAACAGTACTCAAAAAAAAAAAAAAAAAAAAATTAGCATTGACATACATACTACTGTGAGGAAAAGAGCTAGTGGGAAGCTGCTATAAAGCACAGGGAGCTCAGCTCAGAGCTCTGTGATGACCTAGAGGGGTGGGATGGGGGTAGGGGAGGGAGGCTCAAGAGGGAGGGGATATATGTATCCATATGGCTGATTCACCTTGTTGTACAGCAGAAACCAACACAACATTGTTAATCAACCATACTCCAATTTTAAAAATTTTTAAAAAGTACTGATGTCCCGACACGCTGTGTAACAGATGAACCTTGAAAACAGCATGCTCAGTGAAGAAGCCAGATGTAAAAGGCCACACGTGGTACGAGTCCATTGAAATGAAATGTCCAGAAGAGGCAAATCCATTAGGACAGAGAGCAGACAGGGCAGCCGGGGCTGGGCCATCACACCTATGGGATTCCTTTTGGGGGACAAATAAGACCCTGATGCTGGGAAAGACTGACGGCAAAAGGAGAAGGGGGTGGCAGAGGATGAAATGGTTAGATAGCATCACCGACTCAATGGGCATGACTGTGAGCAAACTCTGGGAGAGAGGGGAGGACAGAGGAGCCTGGCATGCTGCAGTCCGTGGGGTCAGAGAGGACACGACTTAGCGACTGAACAACAACATTTTCTGAAACTAGATACAACATTGAGAATACGCCCCACTGATGCACACGCTAAATGAGTGAATTGTACAGGGTGGGGATTCTGTCTCAATGAGCTGCTATACAAAGAGAGGAAAGTCGCTGCTGGTAGAGATGGACTGAAAAGAACCCACTGTGCCCAGGAGTGCCCACCAGCCAGCTGTACAGCTTGTGGACAGCTGAGGCCAGGATGCCCCTACTCAGGCCTAAGGTTCCTGTGCCCACCCCACCCCCCAGGCTGTCCAGCTGCACAAGCAGCCCCGTCATCTCCCAGCGAGGACGTTCAGACCAGCAGGAGGAAACCTGGCAGTGTCTCTCTGCAGGCCTCCAATTTGAGCCCAGGCCTGCAACCCTGGTGGGCGAGCCCCTGCCCCCTCCTTCACCACAGGGACCTGTAGGTCCGCCTTTTCTCACGAACTGATGGGGAGGGGGTTGCTCTTAAACTGGGGAGGAAGGGGTTCCATCCTCTTCCATCCACATGCCTTCACAGGGGGCTCTAGGTCGCAGCCCTGAGCCAGCGCCAACTTCAGGCTTCTGCTCCAAGGGACAAATTCTTCCCCCTTACCCTGGGGTCTGTATATCTCGGTCTGTGGCTGGCTGGGACTGGGACAGTGGGACGCACATCTGGCTGGGATGCAGCCACCAGAGAGGAGCCCGCAGAGGGTTTATACTTCATTGCAGCCCTGGGCGATCATGGGCGGGGCCCAGCAGGCTTGCAACACCCAAGGGTCACTCTTCGCCACCGCCGCTCCCTATCTGTCCTGCTGTCCTTCCTGCAGCTCAGAAACATCCCTGAAGATTCCACTCTCTCCGAGCATCAACCTCTGCTGCGTGACATTGCTCCCAGCCAGAGGGGCACCTGTGTCACAGCCAGGGACAGAACCCAGGACCAAGCTCTCGGGGTAAAGCCGACTCAATGCCCCTTATCTCCCCCGATCCTCCCCAGGGACATTGGCACCATCATCCCCACCGGCCTTGCTCAATCACCGCCCACAGTGGCTGAGCAGAAAGCAAGGCTGACCCATCTATGGAAACCCACGAGACCACCCAACAGGAGCCAGCATCACCAGGTAGATCCAGGCAGACCCACGCAGAAGCTTGATGTTGGGGTCATAGGGACCTGTCCACCACACATTCTTCCTGCAGTAAATGCGCCCCACCACCCGCCCTTGATGAAGCCTTCCTTCCCCTCTCCCAGCCTCATCCAGGTGCTTCTCACAGTCATAGCCTCCTGCCTTCACTATGCACACATGTGCACCTTGGAGATGTAACTGTCCTAGAAAAGATGCCAAAGAAATGGAAGATGCCAAAGAGCTGGAAGAATCACACTCTCTGACTTTGGACAGTATTATTGATACAAAGCCACAGTCATCAGAACAGTATGGTACTGGCATAAAAACAGACACGCAGATGAACGGAACAGATCATAAAGCCCAGATATAAATCCACACACTTATGGTCAATTAATCTACAACAAAGAAGGCAAGAATATACAACAGGGTAAAGACAGTCTGTTCAATAAGTGGTGCTGGGAACACTGGACAGCTACATATAGAATAATGAAATTAGAACATTTTCTTATGCCATATACAAAAACAACTGAAAATAGATTAAAGACCTAAAAGACCAGGAACCATAAAACTCCTAGAGGAAAACATGGGCAGAACACTCTTGGATATAAATCATAGCAATATTTTTTGGATTTGGCTCCTAAAGGAAATAAAGCAAAGGCAAACAAATGAGACCTAATTAAACTTTAAAACTGTTTCACAGTAAAGGAAATGATCAATAAAATGAAAAGATAATGCACTGTGTGGGAGAAAATATTTGCAAATGATATGACATACAAGGACAGGGAGACCTAGCGTGCCGCAGTCCATGGGGTTGCAAAGAATCAGGCATGACTGAGCGACCGAACAACAAGTGATGTATAAGGGATTAATATCCAACATATATAAACAGCTCATACCGTTCAACAATCTGATTACAAAATGGGCAGAAGAACTGAACAGAAATGTTTCCAAAGAGGAGATGCAGATGGCCAACAGGCAGAGGAATAGATGCTCAACATCACTAATTATCGGGGAAATGCAAGTCAAAATCACAAGGCTATAGCACCTCACACGTGTCAGAATGGCTATCCGCAAAAGGAATACCACAAACGCTGGCGAGGGTGTGCAGAAAAGGGAATCCTTACACACTGTTCATGGGAACGTAAATTGGTGTAGCCAGTGTAGAAAACGGTATGGAGGTTTCTTGAAAAATTAAAAATAGAACTATCCTATGACCCAGCAACTCTACTTCTGGTATATATCTGAAAAAGCCAAAAACACTAACTTGAAAAGATGCATATACCCTAATGTCCACAGCAGCATTATTTGCAATTGTTGAGTTGTGGAAGCAACCTAAGTATCCATCAACAGATGAATGAATAAAGAAGATGTGGTACTCATACACACACACAAGAATATTACTCAACCATAAAAAAAAAAAAAAGAGAAATTTTGCCATTGGCAGCAACACAGGTGGGCTTGGAGGGCATCACGCTAAGTGAAATAAGTCACATAAAGAAAGACACACACTGTATGAGATCACTAACATGCGGAACCTAAAAAATACAGCAAACTAGTGAATACAACAAAAAAGAAGCAGAGTCACAGATACAGGGAACAAACCAGCAGTTACCAGTGGGTAGAGGGAAGCGTGCAGGGGCAGTAAAGGGGTGGGGGATTAACAGGTACAAACTGTTATGTATAAAATAAGCCAGAAGAATATACGGCACAATATAGGTAATATAGCCAATATTTTCTAATAACTATAAATGGAGTATAATCTTTAAAAAGTGTGAATCATATATTATACACTTACAACACATAATACTGTCCATCACCTATACTTCAGTGATAAAACATGGTTATAAACAATGAACAGTAGAAAAAGATCCTGGGGTCCCAGTGGACCAAGACCGTAACAATGATACATTCAACGAACATTTACTGAGCACGTATTACATAGTAACAAAAAGAAGACACTGTATAGGCTTGAGGTCAGTCTGAATGAAAACTATGGTGCCACACAGGAAGAAGAAGTTTATTTATTCAAATGTTCATCAGCCAAAACTTCCAGGCAGATTCATGGTAATCCCTTACAAGTAAGGAACCCAATCTGGCACAGGATTCTCGTGTTGCGCATCACAAACCTCTTTTAGGAGCTGTTAAAAGATAAGGAATCTCTCCCTAAAATAAGCACACATGAAGACAGGCAATAAATTGTGAATAAATTTGGACAATCTGTGGGGTTCATCAAAGAACCCCGTAGCTTTCTTCATGAAACTAACTTGGTCTAACGAGAACTTGGAATTTAATCATTTTATTTCTGAATTGAACTTCTCAACATACAAAGATATTGTGGGTTCCATGGTCAGAAAAGGGTGAGGAAGAGTTTTTAAAAAAATGATCAGGGAATCCTATGGTGGTCCAGTGGTTAGGACTCAAGAGCTTCCACTGCAGGGACCCTGGGTTTGATCCCTGGTTGGGGAACTAGATCCCCAAAGCTACGAGGCACAGCCAAAAAATGAGAAAAAAAAAAAAGATGAAAAATAACAATAAAAAAAATCAGGGTAGGGGGACTTCCCTGGTGGTACAGTGGATAAGAATTCACCTGCCAATGCAGGGGACACAAGTTCGATCCCTGGTCCGGGAAGATCCCACATGCTGCAGAGCAACTAAGCCTGCACGCCTGCAGCTACTGAGCCTGTGCTCCGCAACAAGAGAAACTGCTGCAACGAGAAGCCCTTGCACCCACCGCAACTGGAGAACAGCCCCCGCTTGCCACAACTAAAGAAAGCCTGAGTTCAGCAGCCAAAACTGCGACCCCACGGGCTGCAGCCCGCCAGGCTCCTCTGTCCATGGGGATTCTCCAGGCAAGAACACCGGAGTGGGTAGCCTATCCCTTCTCCAGGGGATCTTCCCCAACCCAGGGGTCGAACTGGGGTCTTCTGCATTGCAGGCGGATTCTTTACCAGCTGAGCTACCAGGGAAGCCCAAAAGAAATAAATAAATTAAAAAAAAAAATTTTTTTTTTGATGATCAAAGGCAGGAAAAGAGGAAAAGGGCAGAGGCTATGAAGCTGGTCTCCATCCCTGAGCCCAAGGAGAAAGCTGTGAGGGATGGGCAGGGACATAAGGGCTGTCATTCCCTGCGGGGCTTTGAAACAGAATCTTTTCCCATTTACCAGATTCCGTTTTTCCTCGTGTCCCCGTGAACCTACCCCAGCCACTACAAACTCCCCATAAATGTCACAGGGGAACTTCCTGTTCCCTTCTAAAGATGGAAACACTGAATACAAATGACTGAATTTTGCAAATTTGTGCAGGCGGGGAATCAAGGCATGCATTTTTAAAGCGTACACGGCTCATCTAATTCAATAAGTAGTTCCAAATCGAATTACACTTCACACTTTGTACAGGGCAGAAAGTGTCTCCCCAAAGCCTGATGAGGAACCAGGAGGCCAGAAATCTGAGAGCCTGCCCTCTGGCCTGAAAGCCGGCTTAGAGATCCAGCACAAAGGCGAAGGCCTCTCTGAAGAAAGACGGGAGTTTACAAACGCCAGGAGTTGCATCTCTCTCCCCATTGGATCTTTCCCAAGAGGAGACTCAAAACAAGGTCGCAGCTTTAGGGTTTCTGTGCAGGGACAGATTGGGTGGAAAGACTTCCCACGACCCCGCGCCCTTTGCAAGACCTGGGAGGGGACAGGGTAGGAACAGCCCCTGCTCCCACCCGACTCTATTCATTCAGGGGCCCAGGGCGCCCCAAAGTCCGGCGGGGGGTGATTCCCCGCTTCTACTGCCCGCCCTTGTCTCTTGCCAAACCCTTTAAAGCAAACGTCTTCCCTTTTGTCCAGGAAAGAATCTCAAGAACCTCTTCGCTTCTGCCAACACGGTTTCAATTGGCGTCGGTCGGTGGAGCCAGATTTGGACGGCATCCAACGCTCAGCCCGCACCCCCCACCCCCTTCTGGAAGAGGCCCCCTCTGTTCTTTCATTTCCAGCCTGCCTCCCGCCCCGCTCCTCCAGCAGAGTTCCTCACCCGGGTTCAGCAGCCTATTGAGACATCAATCTTTGGTCAGAGCAGGCTCCAACCTGCACCACGTCCTAGGCGCTTTCCTAAAACGCGGTCTGCAGAACTGAGTGCCTCCGAATCCGCATGGCGGAGGAGGCCAGGGATGAGGCCTCCGACTTCCTGTGTCAAGGGATTTATCTTTCATTCTGTGTTCCGCCGCCCACACTCGCCTCGAAGACTCAGGGAATGTGCCCCCGAGCCGCCTCCCACCCCAGGGAACCTTCCAGCAGGATAGACCCTGCCCCAAGGCAAACCCGGAATCCAGCCCGCCCACCACGTCCAAGCGGTCAGCCACAGAGAGATTCCGTTAGTTCTTGGCAAGTGCTCGCAAAGTTAAAGAGAGAAAGAGAAGACCTTCCCCCACAGATGGGTGGAAAGTGGCCATTTGTCACGGGGTGGAGTCCCCCGGCCCCCCTCTCCTATCAGCAGGACTGTCAGCAGACGCACACCAGAGCTCCGTGCTGGGGAGGCTGGGGGCGCCCACTCCAGCAACTGATGAGATCATGTAAAATAACAAAAACTAGACAGGGTCCTCTGGGGTGCAAGAGAGCGGCCCCCTGCCAGGAGCTAAGTAGGAAAAGAGCTCCCCCGCCCCAGAGATACCAAGCAATTCTCCAGTCAGATCATCTGCTCAGGCTCCGAGGTGCTGCCTAATGAGGTCTCCTCCCCCACCCGCCAAAGGACCCCCTACCCACCCTGATCCCTTCAGAGAGGCGGGAGCTGAAGGCACGGCCAGGGAGGGGGCCAAGCAGGGAGGGGCAAGTTCCTAGGCCAGGAGCGGAAGCCTGACCAATGACCCCGTAAGGAAGGAGGCCCCCTCATACCACTAGTTGGAGGGGCCGGGAAGGTTGTGGGGAAGGCGGGAGGGTCAGCAGCTCTGGACCGCCTTGAACCATGTCACCGTCCGCCGGCAGCTCCAGCTCCGGGCTGATGTGAGTCGAGGCAGCTGGCATCACATCCCCCCCTCCCCACCTCCAGCTTCTTCCTGCTCGGGAGGTCAGGGGGTCAGGAAGCAGTGTGCGCAGAGCCTGGGAACCCACGCGGCCCCTCACACGGCTCGCTCCATGTCCACTCAGCAGAGAGCCCGCCTAGACTGTGCCCACCTGCCCACGGGGTTGCCCGGAGCCCTGCCTGCTGGAAAGGCACTCCTGCTCCCCACCCCACGCAGTGCTTAGCCTCTGCTCTCCCAAGGGAGCCCCTGGGCAGAGGGGATAAGCCGGGGCATGTCTGTGACATCTTGGGCCACACCATGAGCCACAAGGTCAAATGCTCCCTGAAGTGAGATGGGGATGGTGAGCTCAGGTATGTACACGCACTGGTCAACCACAGGCTCACCCCAGAAAAAAGCAGTGTGTGGACAGCATGCCTCACCCCCTCGGAACACATGTGCAACACCCATGGAACACTGCCCACAGGAGATGCTGGCCACGGGCAGGGTGCACAGACACCCCTGAGCCCCGTGTGGGTCGGACACTAGGCAGAGTCCCACTTCCTGCGCCTCCTGCACGCTGGCGCTGTGCATGATACGAAGCTTGGGTGCACCACTGGATCGGGAGCTCTGACCAGATGGAGCCCTTTGCAGGGGTCACCCCCCACCCCAACTTCTCCTCTGCTGCTCCTCCTCTGTCTCCGGGGTCTCCACTGCCTCGCTGGCTCCTCCTCCGCCTGTAGAACCAGTCTGGTCCCAACTGGACACTCTTCCCAGTGATCCTGCCCATCCTCTGAGCATCAGATGCCAACCTCTGTTCAGAATCATACACCAGTGCCAATCATGACTCAGCAGAGATGGCCCACTGTGCCAGGCCCCCTGCCCAGAGCCGGGTATCCTCGGCCCCTGCCCTAGTGAAGCCTTGATGCCTCCCACTAAACATGCCGCCAACTGAGCTCTGGACCCATCTGTGCCACCCGCCCCCATGAGCAACAGCATCTCCACCCATCCAGTTACTACAGCTGGAAACCCAGGGGCCAGCCTTGGTCCCTCCTTCCATTGGCCCACGTCCAGTCATCCACCCCAAATCCTATCAATCTGAATCCAACACATCTGAAGGCAGTCGCCTGGCCTCCCACCTCCATGGCTCCCACAAGCCAAGCCATCCCCATTAAGTCCGCCACCCACACCACCCCACCGCAGGGTCCATCCTTCTCAAGGCACCAGGAAGGCCTGTTTAAAACAAATTAATCGCATTGCTCCCCTGGCTTGAAAGCCTGACTGGGTCCCCCTGCACCTGGTATAACACAAGATCCCTGAGGCCCCAGAATCCTGCAGCTGGGACCCTGTTCCATCCCAGACTCCCTGTGTGACCCTGAGCAAGTAACTTAACCTCTCAATGCCTCAGGTTTCTGATGGGTAATATGAGATAATACCTGCCTTGTAAGAGTTCTGTGAGGACCAAACGACATATTTACAAAGCACAGACTAGAGCCTGGCACGGCCGAGGCACAGAGCATGTGTCAGTAAAATAGAAGCCCGTGCCCGGCTCTCCCGTTTTGACATGTGCACCATCTCCCTGGCTCCTTTCCTCTCCTCAAACAAGGCTCCCCAGGGAGGTCCTCCCTTGGCTCTGCTCCGGGGGACTCCCGGTGTCCCATGGTTCTCCTCCTGAGTGCCCCTGCTCACAGCCTGCAATTGCAAGGTCTGCCTCCTCTGCTCACACATCCCACAGCCTGGTACGTAAGATGTCGAATGAGTGAATAAAAGGACAGTTCGCTGCCTCCCGCCCTCCTCTCTTCCCAGAGCATTGCGGGGCCGCTGCTCCCAGGTCGGTGCAGGCAGCCCCTCCGCGAGGCTCCCGCGGTGCTGGCCTGCATCCTTTCCCACGGGCTTCCCGGGCTTCCCTCCGCTCAGCCTTCTGCGTGTGCCAGCATGTGAATGAGACGTGAACGATTTCTGGTTTCCATCCCCCTTCTGGAACCACAAAGCATCTTGCGAAAGGATGGATGCACTTCCTGGGACAGCTCCTGCCCATTCAGGAAATTCTGTTCAGGAAACCGTCAGTGAGGGCATGGGGATGCCCACAGGGGAGAGGAGGCTGGGCGGCCCCTAATCCCTACCCCCTTCCTCGTGCGTGTGCCCTAAGCTGTTTCAGTCGTGTTCAACTCTTTGCCACCCTACGGACTGGGGCCTGCCAGGCTCCTCTGTCCATGGGATTCTCCAGGCAAGAATACTGGAGTGGGTTGCCATGCCCTCCTCCAGGGGATCTTCCTGACTCAGGGATCAAACCCGTGTCTCTTAGGTCTCCTGCCTTAGCAGGTGGGCTCTTTACCACTAGTACCACCCAGGAAGCCCACACGCCTCCCCACCTACCCCTAACTGGGGCCTCAGGGCACGTGAGGTCTCCTCTCCCTGAAGCTTGGGCAGAGCAGGCAGGGGTGCTGGAGGGGGCGGGCATGGGGAGCGGGGCCCTCAGGTCTGAACACCTGGGCCCACCCAGGGCTCTGTCTGAACCCTGAAACCTCACCCACGCCGCTCTCTACACTGCAGCTGACCTGGCCAGTGCCACGGCGAGGAGTGGGTCCCCTACCTGCAGTGGCCGGGCCACCAGGCACTAGGCATCCATTAATTTGCTGTCCAGCAGTTAAAGGTGACATAGCAGCAGCCTAAACTTAAGAGTGATTGGGTCAGCTGGCAAAGTATTAATCGCGACACCAGCAGGGCCTCTGCAGAAGGCCCCTAGAGCACTCAGTCCTGGCCCCCAGGAGCTTGCCAAGAACACAAGAAGCCGGGCCGGGCCATCAGAGGAGGGCTGACCGCCATCCGGGCTGGCCTGCGCACAGCACTTTACAGTTTACAGAGCGCTCAGACTTGCTTTATCGTATCCGATCCTCGCCTTCACATCCTTCCTTAGACTCTACATTTCCTGCCATAATTAGCTGACACTTTTGAAATCAGACCAAAATAACAACAGCTATAGTAACAACACATTCTCCTACAAGTTGAGACGAAAGATAAAGGAAGGGGCTCGCCGGTCCCCAGGGCCTCCCCCACTTCCTGGGACCCAGCAGACCCCCCAACCCATCATCCCCTACACCCTCTGCACGCGGTGGAGACCTACTGTGGACCGAGACTGTCCGGCGTCCTCCAACCGATCAATTTGTGCCTCTGAAGGAGCTTCGCCTCAGTCAGCACAGGACCTGGAGGCGCCTCCAGCCCCCGAGGGTGGGAGCCTGTCCCCTCCCAGGTCTCCCCAACCCGCGCTGTGGGAAGGAGCCACATTCATATGGTAATTTCTGCCTGTGAACTGCCGAGGAGCAGAGGCCCCCTCCAGCTGCCCGGAGGGCGGGGAGGGCCGGGAGGAGGGAGGAAGCTGGACCGCCCCGCGGCCTTCCCGGGACCGCGCGCCAGTGGGCCCTCCCCAGCGTGCTCCCCGGCGCCAGGCTCAGAGTGGACCCAGCAGGCGCCCAGACGTGCGCACGGGTGAGCCTTTGCTGGATGCACTTGTGTGGTGGCTTAAAAAGACAAGCAACGCGCATTCGTTCCGCAGCTTAACTTTCTGCCTGTGATGCACACAGCCATCCAGAAAGGGTGTACCTTGTTGCTCCTGCAGATTCTGCGGGGGACAGCAGTCACCCTCACACCCTCCCTGGACCCCAGAGGCCGACCTCCCCTAAGTCCTGCATTTCACCCTCCCAGGAAGGAAACACCTCCCCCCCTGGCCAGGAATGGAGACGGGGGTGCATCCTCGCCCCCACCTTCCCACTGGGGGAGGGTACTCCAACCCCGCCCACTCCTTCCACCCACTTCCTCTTTCGCTGCCACTACCTCACTGTCACATGCCCCCCTGTCTCCCCTGGAGAGGACACACAAGCCTTCCTTCTCCCCTTCCTGCCTTGTCCCGGGCCCTGTGCAGGCCAAGGAAACCAGAAGTCAGAGGCAGGACCCAACAGGTTCCTCTGCTCCTTGATCCCACCCCCAACTCCTCCCTGTATTAATTCCTCATTGATTCATCCTGTTCCGCAAAGCTTGGCCCTGGACTCACAGTGAAACCAAAGAACCCCCAGCCAACTGCACAGAGACGCAGATTCAAGACTTGACACACAGTGCTCACAGCCACTGGGAGTGGAGCTCAAGAGACCAACAGTGCTCCCCTAACTGGGTGCTGGTGAGCCAAGTGCTCCCCACTGACTGTGCAGGTCCCCAAGAGAAACAAAAACACAGGTGCCCACCCAAACCCGGACCCCAGTGTTCACTGCAGCACGATTCATATGAGCTACGAAGTGGACACAGCCCGAATAAATGCCCATCAACCCATGAATGGATAAACAGCACGTGATGCAATTGTTAGAGTGGAATACTGTGCAGCCATAAACAGGGATGGAGTGTGGACACATTACATACGGACGAACCCTGAAAACATTACACCGGCTGAAAGACGCCAGATACAAAAAGCCACCCACTAAAAAAAGAAAGCCATTCACGACATGATTCTACCGATAGAAGTTACTAGGACAGGCAAATTCACAGACAGCAGGCACATTCGTGGCTGCCAAGCGCTGAAAATGACCAGTAATGGACTTAAGATCTCTGAGGGGGAGTGACAAAAATATTCTGGAATTGGTGATGATGGTAACTTTGTAAGTATACGGGAAACCACTGAATTGTACACAATAAAAGGGTGCATTTCCTGGAATGTGGATTATATCTCCATAAAGCTATTATCAGCAACAAGCCCGATGACTGTGGTCCCCAGGGAATGAACCAGAACAACGGTGTCCTCTGGCCCACGGCTGCCCCCTCCACCCCCCGCACCAATCCAGCCTGCACGCCCCTCCCCCCTTTCCATTCAGCGGCTTGTGTGTGTATGTGTGTGTTGGGGGGTGATTCCGGTGACTTCTCCACCTGTGCGGCCCGCTCCTCACACCACCAGTGCTCATAAGGACTCAACATGAACTTTTAAGAAGGGGCCTCAGCGTCACGGGCTAGAACCTGTCAAGTCATAGAATGACCCAGGAGCAAGCCCTGTTTACAGAAGGAAGCCTCACCCTGAAAGGAGGGGGATGTGGCAGCAAAAGCAGCCAGTCAGCAATAAGAAAGGCTGAACGTGGCTCATCCTGGATCTCTGCACAGGAGGGACAAGGGGTGAAAACCTTTGCTACCCAGGACACCCACTCAGACCCCTTCCAAGTGCCTGAATCAGCGGGGTGCAGCCGACGTGGGCCAGTGCCCACCTGCACCCTGCCACCGCCTGCCTGACCAGCCAGGTGCTGAGGCTGGTCGGAGTCCTGAGCACTAGCTAGTCTGGAGGAAATGATTGCAGAGCTGCTGGGGGGCCACCGCCGGATTTCCTGGGCCCACCCCAAATCCGTTAGAGGCCTAAGTCCTCTCTCCACCCCCTGTCCCAAACCTTCAGGATGCCGAACAAGCCACAACGAGAGAGAATTCAGTGAAGCCCGACTTTTATGAGGTGGTGCAGGCCTCAGAGGTGGAGGGGCCCCCAGGTTTCTCAAGGTTTAATTATAACTTTAGCACTTGGATTTTGGGGTGCCCGTGGTGTGAATAAGCTCTCTACTTCCAGCCATCCTCGGGGAGCCCCACGGTGAGCTGGGGGGGGAGCTCACAGAGAGGCCTCTGGCCTCAACTGTACCCACCCCACAAAACCCGAAGACCAGCTCCCCCACCCCTGACTCACACGTCTCCCCACAAGCCGGTGAACTGGAGCACGCTGGATGCAGAAACTGAGGTGCACGGGGTCACCCGCCCATCTCTCCGTGGCCCACGAGGGGCCTGGCCCCCAGGCACAGTGGCTCCTCTTCAGCAGACGGAGAGCAGATGGCTCCCCCGCCGCAAAGCGTTGCTGGATGAACACACGAAGGAGTGAGAGTGAGGGGGACAGAGCCGGCTGCTGGCACACAGACGGGGTCCCAGGAGCCTCGGGGAGACGGGACTGGGCCGTCCGGTTCCACGGTGGGCCCCGGAGGAAGCTGGGGAGGCAGCCAAGAGTTTGGAAAGATGGAAAAGGACAGCTGAGCAGCTTTGCGCCAGGCAGGCAGGAAGCAGGAAGTAGGCATCTGTGGAGGGGGTGCTGTGTGGGGGTGGCCCTCACGGAGGTGAGCCATGTGAGAAGCAGCTGCCACATGGACACGGGGCACCCCCCTCACCTCCTGAGCCCCCTCCTCTGCCTGACTGTGCTCCTCACCATCACACTCCAGCCCCGGAGGGTGGCCATGGAGGCCAAGAGGACACCAAGGCGCCTTCCTACCTGCCCTCAGCACCTCCTGGGCACTGGGTGACATGCGGAGGACCTTCTGTTTTCCCACTTTTTCAACAACTGCACTTAAACCAATGAAAAACAGATGCCTCTTAAAACGTGTTCTCCTTCCCCTGAGGAACAGTCTGGGAGGATGGCGTTTCGTCACGGACCTGTCCCAACCCAGCGTTCCCCTCGCTTCGGTGCCCACCTCGGTCATGTGGGGAGGGAGGCAGGCAGCCCCCCTCCCCGCTGGTGACGAGGGTCCCGTAAGCGACACTCCTGGGCGTGGAGACTGGGGACCCCAGGCACCTGGCCCTGAGGAGCCCACGCTTGGGAGCCGGCGCCGGTTGTGGGGCTCCTGGCCTGATGGGCCGACTGAAAAGCCACTGGGGTGACTGAAGGGACGTCAGCAGAGCGTGCGGTTTGCAGAGTGGCCCCAGGACCTCTGCTCTGTGTCCTCTGTCACTGCAGGGCCAAGGGAGGGCTCCCCTGTGGGAGGCTGTGCGGTGCCACCCTCCACCGCTCTCTGCACTCCCTGCCCCCCCCCCACCAGTCTCCCCCGCCAGCCCCCAAATCACAATCAACAAGGACTCTCACTCCAACTCAACGGGGCCGCTGTCCACCTGTCGCTCGTCTCCGGGGCCCACAACTGACCCCAGCAACTGGCAGCTCTTCCTTGGTCCTGGGCAGCCGAGAAACAAAAGACTGGGATCCTGTCCTCACTTCCCAACGGCTCCCACAGCACCAGAGCTTGCAGGCAGGCCCGGGGTCATCTGATCCAGTCCCCTGGCCCAGGAAAATGTATTCAAATCACCAAAGAAACACTGCTCTTGGGTCCTTTCTCTTTAAAAAAAAAAAAAAGGAGGGCTCCAAGAAGCACTCGTGAAAAGAGAGCAAAACAAATGTCTGTTCTTACAAGGCTCTCTGAAGCTTGTCTCGTCTCACAGGAACCACAGAGCGTGTGAATAAAAGATGAAACACCACGATCATGCGGTATTGCTCGCGCCTCCACGGAGAAACAACAGGAGCATCCAGGCCTCCACGAAGACCGAGAAGGCTCAACCCAACACAGGGGCATGGTCGGGGCAAGACACACAGGCAGGACACAGACGTCCTCACCTGCTGTGTCCTCATTGAAGGAGGGAGACTCACTTTCTTGCCCCGGGAAAGGGAAAACCTTATCTGTCGTCATCAGAGGCCTTGTCGACAGGCCTGGGAGATAAGATAAGAGATAAGGGTGTGGGAGGCGGGAGGAGGTGCGCGCGCATTCCACCGGGGACACCAGCAATGGCGCTCGTCGGAGCGACCGCCTCACTGGGCACTCGGTGCCTGGCACTCGCAGGGCAGGACAGGACCAGGGGTTCCCCTCCAGGGCACATGACTGCGGAGGGCCCTGCGGCACGCGTGCCAGAAGCAAAGAAACAGAGGGTGGAGCACCCCTCCTCCACGAAGGCTCCGTGGGGGTCAGTGTGGGTGACTGAACCTCAACCCGTAGCTTCTGAGAACAGCCAGGATGCTCAGGAGTTGACATCTCATGGGGTGCGTGCTGGCCCACCCCTCCCACTCCTCGCCAGCTTCAGCAGGGCAACAAGAAATGGGGTGCTTCTGCTATGATCTGGCTACTAAACCCAGGTTAAAAGATTTATTTACGCTGAAATGGCCAGGAAGGGAGAGGAAGCAAATTGGTTCATCTTCCCTCTTTCAGGCCCTTTGCTTTGAGTTGCCCTTCCCCTGCCACCAAGGGCCAGCCCCGCAGCCCAGATGGGTGGGTGGGGTGACGCAGCTCAGCTCCTGTGGGGGACAGGTGAGCCCAGGTGAGGCCAAGTGGCCACTCAGGCCCCTGCAGAGGTGGAATCAGAGCTCCCCAGGCCTCTCAGCAGTAAGCCCTTCTCTGCCAGATCTCAGTAGTGATAAAAGAGAAGAGAGTGGCAAGTTAGAACCCCACCCACCCACCCACACCCCAGGGCCAGATGTTCCACCTACCGCTCTGCGAGCCCCAGTACAGGGCCCGCGAGGAGCCCGCTGGGAGGTGGGCAGGTTGGAGGGCCCACCAGGTGGGGCAAGGTGCCCTCCTGGCTGTGGATCAGACCCGCACCTTTGCTGGCCACCCCCCCAGGCTGCACAGCCAACAGGCTGGCCTGCGGAGCTGGCTGCCTGGCCACCACCTCAGGGGCGCTCCTGGGAAGGCGTCAGGAGGCTTCACTGAGCTGCTGAGAACAGGTCCCTACCTGTCCCAGGAACCAGGCTGGTACTCAACAAACAAACCCAAGCCTGGTGCTGGCAGGCAGAAGTCTGGGAGGGGAGTCCTGGCCAAGGGCTATGACGCCTGCTGGAAGCATCTTCCTCAAGACCCCGGCTGAAGGGAGCTGGGACCCCAGCTCCAATCCCTGAAGCATCTGTGGCCTAAGCCAAGGTTGGGGGCAGGCGAGAAGAGGGATGGGGCTGGCACAGCAGGTGTGGAAGGCTGACCACCACTGCAGAGGGCCCCGGCCAGGGCCTCAGGGGCCAGCAAGCGTCTGTCCTCACCCTCACAGGGTGAAATAAAGTCCTGCTTCCTACACACCCGGCCAACGGGAGAGGGAGGGAGCCCAGAGCCATCGGCAGTCTGGGAAAGGCAGCCAGGAGTGAGCCGTGTGGGGGGGTGACTGTGTAGGGGTGACCGGCGTCCTAAGAGACCTCTGACACCACAGGAAGCCAGCGCCGCTCCACGCTGCTGGGGCAGGGGGGTGCTCTCCTTCTGCCGAATGCATCTCAGCCCTAGGACGCCTCCCTCCTGCAAAGCTGCCCTATCTGATGAGGCTGGTGGTGACACAGCAGGAAGTGGGGAGAGCACAGGGTGGCCGTGGAAGCAGGCAGGGGGTGGGGAAGTAAGTCAGCCCCAGGATCCTGGTTGTCTTAAGGGGTTCAGGGCTTCTGGGGTGAAAGCCCTGGTGAACCCCAGCCTGGAGGCCTGGGGCGATGGACCTGGCACTCAGGGAACAACCCCAAGGGCCCCCTCAAGGCTTGGTGTTGGTGGGGGCCAATGACAGCATGGGCTGTTGTTCTGCCTCATGGCAGCCCCCTTCCCAGGAGAACAGGGCTCTGTCTCCTCCAGGACAGAATGCCCGGTGGCCCCCCACCCCACACACACACAGCAGGTCCTCCCCATGTGCCAGTCTTCCCTGTCACAGTGCCGGCCTCGAGGAGCAGAGCCTGATGGAAATACAGACACAGACCAGTAGACCCAATAGTACTGCACATGTCACAACCCGGAAATGATGGGAGGCGGGCAGCAGGGATGCCCAGGAGGGGTGGACAAGGGTCAGTGACCACAAAGGTCCCCTGAGATGGGCGTAAAAAGAGGTTAGCCACAGAAGAGGCCTCCTTTCCCAGCCACGTTCTAACACAGAGAAGACCCGAGAAGAGTCAGGCGGGCATGACACCTTTCCAAAGAGACCTCACGTGGACACCAGCTTCCCGCTCCCAAATGGTCAGACAAACTTGTTCTTCTTTCTAGTTCCTGAAAAGGAGCCTATCCGTTGCCAAAGAGAAATGACATTTATGTAAACACCCATGCAGGCCCTAAGTCTGAAGGCAACACAATAATGAACGAAGGGTTGGAAGCATACCATTATGAAAAAAGGGGCCTTCTTTTCGCTTCTCCCCAGCAGGACTTTCCAAAGCGGGATCCAAACAGAATCCCAACCAGGACGCTGTCCCCACGGGAAGAAACCCACTGCATGGACCAGAAACCCGCCGTATAGACTGCTTCTGGGTGGCACATTTTTCTCCAGAAAAGGAATCTCAAACTTCTC
Source organism: Bos indicus (assembly GCF_029378745.1). Lineage (NCBI taxonomy): Eukaryota > Metazoa > Chordata > Mammalia > Artiodactyla > Bovidae > Bos > Bos indicus. Next base: position 55,809,013 of record NC_091778.1, read on the forward strand.
TTTGGTGAGCAGAGATGCTTCCCAAAACCTCGGACAAAAATGCAGCAGAGTTCACGGCGGAGGAAAGAGAGGGAGACGAGAATGAAGAGCAGCGGCCTGGGCGCCGAGTCGACCCCCAGGGGACGTGGGGGATGAAGTTTCCGAGCAGATGGCCCTGCCTGCACGGCACCTCACACCCCTGCCCCTCGTCTGGGTGCCTGAGAGGACATGCTGGCCCGGCTACGGGACTGGAGTCCGGGGGGCTACGGGTCCAGGGTCCCAACTTCTCGCAGCTAGAAAAGCCCTTTGGAAGACACATCCTGGAGATGCTGCTCCCCGGCAGGGCATGGCGAGGCAGACACCTTCCCATCCTCTAGCAAAGCACATGCATGCCAGCACCCCAACCCACTACCCTCTACTGCCCCCTCCCCAGTCCGCTCCCAGAACATCGAGAACGTCCCAAACACCTCCCAGGAATCCAGAGAAGCTGCAGCACAAACTCCCCCGGAACACAATTCTGTCTGCGAGGTCTCCAATTCGCCTGTTGAAACTAATCTCCAGCCGGTCCTCCGCTAACCCGCCTACCCCTAACGGTTGACAATCTGCATGGGACGGTTTGAAGAGGCAGCGGTGGCCCACCAGCATCTCCTCCCGGCCCTCCAGGAATATGAGGGAAGTCCCCTTGCGAAAGGGAAATGGGCTCCAAGAAACTGCTGGCCGAGGCGTATTTAACCACTCGGGTAGCCGGCCAAATATTTACAAAGCCTCGGCTGTGACACACAAAGCCGTACTCTTCTGCTCCGCGGCCGAAAATCTGGGCCCCGCGTGGAGGACCGACTTCCCGCCGTCCCGCTCCTGGGGCCAGGGGGGCTGTCCCGCCGGCTGTGGGGGGCAGGGGGTGGCCGGGCCTGGGGGGGCTCCGGGGAGGCGCCGTTCCTGCTCAGCCCTGGGGCGCGGGGGAGGGGGCTTCCCGGCGGCCAGACCACCTGAGAGCCCCCTGCGAGCCGAGTGAGGCTGGAGGGAACAAAGGGAGCGCGGACTCACCCAGCAGCTGAGTCGGGCTGCGCCGGCCGCCTGCGCGCGCGGCCCGCCCACCGGGTCACATGGCTCGGAGCCGAGCAGAGGATCAAAGGGGCTTTGTGGCCGAGGAACAAGGAGCCTCCCAGAGCGCGGGCAGAGGTAGGGAGGGACCGCGACGGCCTCCCTGCAGAGGGAGGCTCGGCGGGGCAGCGGCTCCGAAGGGGCAGGGCGAGGGGTGCGGAGGGAGTGGGTGGGGGTGGGAGCAGGCGGAGAGAAGGGGCGCTCCCGGCAGCCACCCCCACCCCGGGTGCGTTAGCTGTGCCCGAGGAACGCTAAGAAGCCCACTCCCCAAGCCAGCCTGAGTCACCCCAAAAGGAAAAGTGACATGGTTCCCCAGAGGGAGAGAGAGAAGGCGAGAGGCTCACCTGGACAGACGACCAGGCTGCCCTTCCGCCCAGTCCTGCTGGGGTGGAGGGACGGGTGATGCCAAGAACCTGCTGCTGCCCACGGGCACCCTCTCCCTGCTGCCCCGCCCTGGCTCCTTCTCTGCCAGGTGTACCTCCCCCCTCCCCCGCCCCCATCTGGTTCTGAACCCCCCTCCCCTACCCCAGCAGCTCAGATGACAGGCCACCCTCCCCAGGAGGTCCAGGTTTCCCGGCAGCTGAGGGTGGGAGCAGAGCCAGCCCCGCTGTGTGTGCCCTGGTGGAAATGACCCGGGAAGGGAGCGGAGAGGAACCGGCAGGGGCTGGGGAGGCGGCGGCAGTGGCCAGCTCACCCTGAGCTCGGTCTTCTTCCTGGAGCCTCGGAAGATTACTATCGGATCCCGCTCCAGCTTCTGCAGCCCCTCAGGGCCTGGGGATGACTCACGGAGTCTCCTCCTCTCTCTCCCCTCCCTGCGGCCCCGGGGAAGAGCTGAGACCCCCTCAGGGGATGAGCTAGGTGGTCCCCAGAGGAGGGAGCTTGGGAGCGTCCCTGTCCGGGGCTGGGCCTGCCGCCTGGGATCAGCCAGATCCATCCTGTGCCTTGACCTCTGACCCCCGAGGGAGTGAGTCACTCCCAGGCATGGGCGGGGCCAACTTGGCTCAGGCCCACTCCCACAGGAGGAGACAGCTCCTGGGGGCTGGTGTGGGGTCTTCCTAGGGCAGAGTGTGGTTAGTTCAAGTGCAAAATGGCAGTCCATCCTCCTGCCTCCAGAAGGAAGATCCCCACCTCAGCCTTCAGGAGCCAGGCCACACCCCAGGTTTCCCAGATCCCCCGCATGGTTAGTGGGCAAGGACCCAGGGGCACCCACCCCACCAGCCACAGGGGTAGGCCGACCACGTCCCTCAGCAGCCAGCCCTTCCCAGCAGCAGCCACTCCTACCCCTGACGGCCAACTTGCCCCCCAGTGGCCTCTGAGGTCTGGGGGTTTGCCACAAAGGCTTCAGGGGCCTGTGCTGCAAACCCCTTCCAACTCCGACATGGAGTGGCCATGCAGAGCTGCTGACCCCGGTCTCCAGGCACTTGGCCAGAGCTAGGGGAGTGCCCAGTGGGAGGAAATGCATGTCCGGAGCCCTTCTTCGCATCTCACTGGGAGGGAGGCCGTAGTGGATCCCAGGCACGGGCCTCAGAGTCAACATCAGATGGAGGCCCCTTCCCTCGAACCATCTTTGACTTATTACTCAACATCTGCTGGCCTGGATCTTCCCCATCTGTAAAATGGGCAGGATCAACTCCAGCTGCAAGAATTAAAGTGAGACACGTGTGTGTCCAGAAACAGGAAAGGCAGCCGCTCCCCAAATACAAATCCTTTTCCTCCAAGAAGGTGATTTCCAGACAGTTGCAAGGGCCCAGCCCCTCCTGACACCCCTGCCCACTTGTTCAGTTGCTCAGTGTCCAACTCCCTGTGACCCAATGGACTGCAGCACACCAGGCTTTCCTGTCCCTCACTATCTCCTGGAGCTTGCTCAAACTCATGTTCATTGAGTCGGTGATGCCATCCAACCATCTCATCCTCTGCCGCCCCCTTCTCCTCCTGCCTTCAATCTTTCCCAGCATCTGGGTCTTTTCCAGAGTTGACTTTTCTGCCTACTTGGCTGGGACCTAAAAAGCAGGTCCAGGAACCAGCAACAAGGGAGGCCAAGCCAGGCGTCAGGGTTAATTAACATGAAGCCTGCACTCCACGCCTGCCCTGGCAGCCTCCTGGTCCCGCAGCACTCCCCTCGGAGCCTCCTTCCAGCCTCTGGCCTCGCTGTGTCCCCCAGTTTTCTGGCCCCAGAGTCCACTCCCAGGGCCCACTACCCCTCCTGGGCGCCCACCACTGCTCTCCAAGCTTATCCCTCACCCTGCCTGCCGTCTACCCCCGACCCCCATATCATGGGTCCAGGAGGCAGCCTGGGTACTTTGTACACATGCCAGGCTCCTCTTACAACTTTTCCTCACTTGTCACTGACCAGGGCCCCCAGAGCACAGAAGAGGGTATTCTTGTGCCCACCAAGCCCCCCAGTCCAGGGGCTTCTCCAACACAGAACATCTGCCGCCCGGCACTGCTCACAGTTCACCGCCGCTCAGGACACACTCGGCATCCAGGGAGAGCGGCCTGACACCTGGGCAGCTGCCCGTCCAATCCTCCAGTGGAAACCGAAGGCCGGCCACAGACAGCCCAGCCACAGACGTGATTTTAACGTTTCTAGTAGCCACAGTAAAAAATATAAGAAGAAACAGGTAACATTAATGTTAATGCATTTTATGTAACCTAACAGAGCCAAGATATTATCCACCCAACATGTGACCAGTATAAACACTTTTGAGATTGTTAATGTTTTATTTTGTTTTTTGGCCACAAGGCATGTGGGATCTAGTTCCCAGACCAGGGATCAAACCCACGCCCCCTGCACTTGGAAGCGTGGAGTCTCAACCACTGGACCACCAGGGAGGTCTCCAGTGTGTGTTTTATAACTATGGAACCTCTCGATTTGGACTGTTCACATTTCAGGTGGTCAGTAGCCACAGGTGACCGGGGCTACTGTCCTGGACAGCACAGCTCTCTATATTCTCAGTTTCACCCTGAGGTGACAACAGACCCTTAGAGAGAGGTTTATCCGGATCATTTTTCACACCACATATGGAGCCACCCTGGGGGTGATACAAGACACACCACAGCATCTACTGTGAGATGCCGAGGCCTCTATTGATGCCACTGATCCCTACGTGACAGTGTCCCGTTTCTGGGGACATAGAGGGACATGCGGGCTTCCCTGGTGGCTCAGATGGTAAAGAATCCACCTGCAGTGCGGGGGGCCTGGGTTCAATCCCTGGGTTGGGAAAATCCCCTGGAGGAGGGCATGGTAACCCACTCCAGTATTCTTGCCTGGAGAATCCCATGGACAGAGGAGCCTGGTGGGCTACAGTCCAGGGGGTCACAGAGAGTCAGACACAACTGAGTGACTAAGCACAGCACAAGGGGACATGATTCTCAGCTTCCACCGTCAGACACAGCAGAGCTTCTCCTAAGAAATCGCTTTGCCAAATGTGCGCTAAGTATCGGTCAGACAGTTTTCTGTGACTGCCACACATCCCTTTCTGGGCTTCCCTTGCCTACCTGGCTCACGGTTGCTCAGGCCAGGATGAACCCCTGACTCAAAGGCAATGGGGCTTCCCTGGTGGCTGGGTGGTAAAGAGTTCACCTGCCAATTGCATGAGACATGGGTTCGATCCCTAGTCCGGGAAGATCCCACATGCCACAGAGCAACTAAGCCCGTGCGCCTCAGCTACTGAGCCAGTGCTCTAGATCTTGGGAGCTGCAACTGAGCCCACGTGCTCGAGAGCCTGTGTGCCCTGCAACAAGAGAAGCCACTGCAATGAGAAGCCCAAGCACCGCAACGAGGAGTAGTCCCCGCTCGTCGCGACTAGAGAAAGACCGCACGCAGCGATGAAGACCCATCACAGCCAAAAATAAGTAAATAATTAAAAAAAAAAAAAAAGAATGAGTTGGGCTGTTTAAGCTTCCTTGGCAGCCTGGAGCCAGGAACCCTTCTGGACACCCAAGCTCCCTCAACTGCTCCTCCCACTCAAGACACCCAGGCACTGGCCTCCCTTGCATCCAATAAGTACCTCAACACACTTCTGGTTACTAACTTCAAAGTCACCCAGAACTGCACTGATTAAAAAACAATCTATAAAGAAAGCAGCGGTCGCCGAGGCGGGGGCAGCTGTGGCTGGGCAGTGATGCTTCATGGATCTTGGGTTTCCACTGAGGTGAGGAAATATGCTGGAAGTAGACAGCAGCGACGGCTGCACAACAAGCTCTGTGTGCGGATGGTCAATAAAAAAGAATTTAACGTGTCCTCCTTTCACTGGAGCCAGTTTGTTTTCTTGTTGTATATCTTAAAGCCAGAGGGCCCCAAGACAAATCGGGAGCCCTGGGGGAGACTGTATCATGCCCCATCTTCCCGGAACCTCTGAATGTGATCTTACACGGCAGGGCCGACTGCAGAGATGAGGGTCTGTGAGATGCAGAGGCTCTCCCAATTCTGTGGCTGGGCCCCGAACGTAATCATGAGGGTCCTTAAGAGAGGTTTGCAGAGAGCAACTTGAAGAATATAGGGAAGATGACTGTGTGATGATGGAGGCAGAGAGTGGAGTGGTGTGGCCACAAGCCAAGGGCGCAGGCAGCCACCAGAAGGTGAAGGAAGGACGGCTTCTCCCCCTGGAGCCTCCAGACAGAGCCAGCCCCACCCAGTGCCCCTGATTTCAGACTTCTGACTGCCAGAACTGTAAGAAGAATACATTTCTGTTGTTTGAAGCCATTGAGTGTGCGGTAAGTCGGGACAGCAGCCCTGCAGTCTGCAACTCGACCCGTGTAAGTTTAGGAGCTTTCTGGAGAGATGAAGACACAAACTCTCAGAGTGGGATGGGAACTTGTTCCAGGCCACGCACCTGTGAGCCAGACCCTTCCCAGACCTACAGGATATTAGTCGGGGTTTGGGAGAGAGAGTCGGACTCATCCACGGAAAGCTAAAGATGCCCCCCTCGCCAGGTTCCAGCTGATGTGCAGTCGGGCGGAGGGGGCGTGGGCTGCCCCATGGTGTCCTTGACAACTCGACAAGGGTGCTGTGGGCTGTTTGCACATGTCCATGAGCAGACCCCACCAACGGGAACGCCGTGGGGAAGGTCACCGGGGGCAGCTGCACTGATTGGCTGTCCAGCGGGAGGGTCCCACTCTGGAAGCCACAAAGGGACACGTTGAGGCTTCCACCTCCAGCCAGGCCGACTGGGTGAAGAGCACAGCATCCTGTGGGGGAGGCACCCGCCCTGCAGAGTGGGGCCACTCATGTGGAGCCAGCGTGCAGCAGCAGCGGGAGAGAAGGAAGCGGTTACACAGTGCCCTCCTTCCCTCCCTCTCTCACGCACTCATGCACACACGCACCACCCCCACCCCAGTTCCCAGGTCCCAAACGGTCCTCCTGCCAAGCCCAAAAGCCTGGTGGCGAGCACACAGCTCAGCCCTCCTGCCAACTCCCTTCCAACCCACCCTGGGCAAACCCCCATGGGATGCAGCAGATGCTTTCCATCAAAGGCCAAGAAAAATATCCCTCCCCCTCTTCTGCGGGCAGGTCGCTGCGCTCCACACCCCCACACACACCCAGGAGGACAGGGGAAGGGCTGGGCGGGTTAGAAGTGTGGGGCTGGGGGCTGAAGTGAGCCAGGAGCATAAGCAGCCACATGCCCCCAGGGATGGGGGGCCCAGGTGCCCAGAGGCAGGCCGACCTCAGGAGGTGCTGCCCCACGCGCAAACCCCCTCCTTCATTCCTGGGGTAGGGGAGGACCCCACAGCCCCAGGGCAAAAGCCCCGGCATGCACGGGGGAGGGAGGGGACCCTAGCTCAGTTTCTGCTCTCTCTGCAGTAGAGCAACGCTTGCAGGGGCTGGTTTTCACCTTGGGTTGATATCTGTGTTTTTCCCAGGTCCCTTTCAACTTGACCTAGAACATTCAGGCTGCCCCTCATCTCAAAAACAAGGCCACCCCCACTTCCTTTGGCCCCGCCCCCTCCTCCAACTGTAGGCTTGCTTCCTCTCTCAACAACCCGACCTCACCTCCTAACAGTTGGTCTACACTTGCAGCTTCCACCTTCTCACCGCCCACTCACTTCTTAACCTTTGCTCTCTGACTTCTGCCCATTTCACCATTAGAAACGACCTCTTGAAACGACCCTCATGGCCGACTGATCTCGGGGGGCAGTACGTGGCATGCATTAACCACCCCTCCTAGCAGGACGCTTCTCCCAGCTACCTTCCTCACCTCGTCCCCCAAGACACAGGAGTCTCCTCTCCCCGCATCTCAGGAGAGGCTGGCCTTACTTTTGTCACCAGCTTCAGCCACACCCCCCCAGGCTGCTGCCTCTGGTCCTGACCGCCGTCGGACTCAGCCACACCTCTAGGCATGCTTGTGTTCTAAGGGCCCCTACGCTCTTCACCTGGGCCCCATAGTCTCCCAAACCATACCTAAAATCCCCTGGTAAAAGTCACCACTTCCAGGAAGCCCTCCAGGTGTTCCATCAGCTAGGATCACCCCTGCCCGCTTTCGTGTTTCCCACCTCACATCCTGACCTGGAGCACTTGTCTGGCTGACTCACTCACCTTTTTCCCCGGCTCCTGGGTAGCGGCCCCTGTAAATGTTTGTGGAACTCCGCGGCCGGAAGGCCCCATTTCCTCCTTTCTAAGAAGCACTCCTCCCAGCCTCACTGTCAGGTTGCCTCTTCCCCTGGCAGGCACCTTTAATACACATTCCTTTTTCCTCTTGAAAAGCTATCATTACATCAACAATGTGTCAGAAATTATTTGATGATAATCTTAACTCTCACTCGAAGCCAACTCTATTATTCTGGTTGGGATGGATACTTTGTAGCTGAGCAGTAGCCCCAGGCACACTTCCAACCCCACTACTCCATCCTCCTTCCAAAATCCCGAACTCCCAGCAACAAAAGGAGCCAATCCCGCACTGATTTCAAACAGAAACCCAGCCTGTCGGTACTGGAGAGCTCTCTCTCAGGGGTGGGGTGGGGGTGGGGGGTGGTGTCAAGAGGGAAGACCTCCAGGTGGGGGCGCTCCAGACCGGCGTTACGAGCGACACTCTAGACTTCCTAATCCTCCACTGAAATTAGGAGCAAAACAAAAGCTTAAGCAGCTAAGATGGTAAATTGTTTCAGTCCAGCAATACACAATTTGGTATTTAGAGGCGGGAGTGAGGGTCTAGAACTGGGAAGTAAGGGGACAAGCAAGTAGAAAGAGCAGGATGTTTATTTGGCTTCTGCTCAGAGGTTCTCAAACCTAAGGGGAGCTTCAGGGAAATACAGATTCCCAGGCCCCGTCCCCAGCGATTCTGATTTAACTAATCTAGGCGTTGGTTAAACATTTCTCAGGAGATTCCAACGGACAGCCTGGGTTGAGAGTAGCTGGTTAGCACTGACAGACACATACAGTACCCTTGAGATTTGGCAAGATGCTGATAACATTTGAACTTAAGCTAGGTGTGTCCAAGAGACACACAGGGGGTGAGTGGGGTGGGGGTGAAGTGTGAGTTGCTCAGTCGACTCTTTGTGGCCCCAGGGACTGTAGCCCGCCAGGCTCCTCAGTTCACAGAATTCTCCAGGCAAGAACACTGGGGTGCGTAGCCATTCCCTTCTCCAGATCTTTCCAACCCAGGGGTCAAACCCAGTTCTCCTGCATTGCAAGCAGATTCTTTACCATCCGGGTCACCAGGAAAGCCAGGGGTGGGGTGGGAGTGTCAGCAGTTCCCACAGTGGGTGCAGGGCCCGAGGTGCTAAAGTGCTGTCGTGGCTGACTCTTTGAGACCCCATGGACTGTAGCCCGCCAGGATCCTCTGTCTATGGAATTTTCCAGGCAAGAATACTGGAGTGGGTTGCCACTTCCTTTTCCAGGAGGGCCAGAGGGGCTCTTGGCAATTCCATGGGCAACACGGGGCCTTTTTATAAAGGGCCTCCACATTGCCCACTGTCTGGCTGGGACTTGGAAGAGAACCAGAGAAGGACACTTGGAAAGGTGTCCAGGATACACTACTGTGGCACAGGACTTGGGACAGACGGCATTTGAGTCCCTGAAGTCTCATCTGCCTAAGAACAGAACCTTCTGGAAGAACTCAGTTGTCAGCAGTCTGCTCCTCTGAGCAAGCCCGGAAGACTGACTATTGCAGACAAGAAGTCTGCACACCACACCTACAGATACTGTGCCACAAAACCATCCTAGCTCTCATATCCCCGCTTAAGGGTCCATTTATCTTTCCAGAGTCCTTTGTTCTCCAGTAAGTGTCCTTCTCCGCCTTCCCTTTTCCTATTAAGAAGGTGTGTATATAAGCCCTAAATCCTAAAGACCCTTTGAGTAACATTTTCCTGTGAAATCCCTTACTTATGTGCTTACGTCTATCTTTTCTCTTACTGGTATGGCTCTTGGTTTAGTTTGCAGACCCCCAAAAGACTGAAGGAGAGACATTATTTTGCCAACAAAGGTCCATATAGTCAAAGCTATGGTTGTTCCAGTAGTCATGTATGGGTCTAAGAGCTGGACCATAAAGAAGGCTGAGTGCCGAAGAATTGATGCTTTTGAACTGTGGTGTTGGAGAAGACTCTTGAGAGTCTCTTGGACTGCAAGGAGATCCAACCAGTCCATTCTAAAGGAGATCAGTCCTGAATATTCATTGTAACGACTGATAATGAAGCTGAAGCCCCAATACTTTGGCCACCTGATGCAAAACGCCAATTCATTATAAAGACCCTGATGCTGGTTCCAAATAGGAAAAGGAGTACATCAAGGCTGTATATTGTCACCCTGTTTATTTAACTTATATGCAGAGTACATCATGAGAAACGCTGGACTGGAAGAAACACAAGCTGGAATCAAGATTGCCGGGAGAAATATCAATAACCTCAGATATGCAGAAAGTGAAGAGGAACTCAAAAGCCTCTTGATGAAAATGAAAGTGGAGAGTGAAAAAATTGGCTTAAAGCTCAACATTCAGAAAACGAAGATCATGGCATCTGGTCCCATCACTTCATGGGAAATAGATGGGGAAACAGTGGAAACAGTATCAGACTTTATTTTTGGGGGCTCCAAAATCACTGCAGATGGTGACTACAGCCATGAAATTAAAAGACGCTTACTCCTTAGAAGGAAAGTTATGACCAACCTAGATAGCATATTGAAAAGCAGAGACATTACTTTGCCAACAAAGGTTCGTCTAGTCAAGGCTATGGTTTTTCCTGTGGTCATGTATGGATGTGAGAGTTGGACTGTGAAGAAGGCTGAATGCCGAAGAATTGATGCTTTTGAACTGTGTGGTGTTGGAGAAGACTCTTGAGAGTCCCTTGGACTACAAGGAGATCCAACCAGTCCATTCTGAAGGAGTTCAGCCCTGGGATTGCTTTGGAAGAAATGATGCTAAAGCTGAAACTCTTTGGCCACCTCATGCGAAGAGTTGACTCATTGGAAAAGACTCTGATGCTGGGAGGGATTGGGGGCAAGAGGAGAAGGGGATGACAGAGGATGAGATGGCTGGATGGCATCACTGACTCGAAGGATGTGAGTCTGAGTGAACTCCGGGAGTTGGTGATGGACAGGGAGGCCTGGCGTGCTGCGATTAATGGGGTCGCAAAGAGTCGGACACGACTGAGTGACTGATCTGATCTGATGCTGGAAAAGATCGAAGGCCGGAGGAGAAAGGGACAAAAGAGGACGAGATGGTTGGATGGCCTCACTGACTCAATGGATATGAGTTTGGGCAAGCTCCAGGAAATGGTGAAAGACAGGGAAGCCCGGTGTGCTACGGATCAAGGGGTTGTAAAGAGTTCTCGCGGCTGAGCAACTGAACAACAGAAAGACTGAAGCTAAGAGGGTAGAGGAAAAGTCTTCCCTCCCTGTGTGTGTATTAAGTCCCTTCAGTCGTGTCCGACTCTTTGCGACCCCATGGACGGTAGCCTGCCAAGCTCCTCTGTCCATGGGGATTCTCCAGGCAAGAATCCTGGAGCAGGTTGCCATGCCCTCCTCCAGGGGATCTTCCCGACCCAGGGATGGAGTCCACCTCTCCTGCATCTGCAAACCACACCTACAGATACTGCCACAAAACCACCCTAGTTCTCATCTCTCCTCCTAAGGGTCCATTTATCTTTCCAGAGTCCTTTGTTTTCCAGTAAGGGCCTTTCTCCTCCTCCCCTACTATGAAGGTGTGTATATAAACCCTAAATCCTAAAGCCCCTTTGAGTCACATTTTCTCTGTGAAATCCCTTACTTATGTGCTTAGGTCTGTCTTCTCTTACTAATGTGGCTCCTGGGTTAGTCTGCAGACCGTCAAAAGACAGAAGCTAAGAAGGCAGAGGAAAAGTTTTCCCTCCCCAATACTTGTGTGTGTGTGTGAAGTCGCTTCAGTCATGTTGGACTCTTTGCGACCCTATGGACTGTAGCCTACCAGGCTTTTCTGGCTTTCTCCAGGCAAGAATACTGGAGGGGGTCACCATGCCCTCCTCCAGGGGATCTTCCCAACCCAGGGACCAAACCCACAGATTCTTTACCACTGAGCCACCCAGGAAGCCCCAGGCATTGGTACAGGTCACCTCATCACAAACAGAGGCTGCTGACACAGAACAAGCTGGGTATGCTGTTCTGCAACATGTAAAACACTAGCATGTAACACTGGGAGAAACAGAGCTGCCCAGCCAAAGTTCTAAGTAAACACGGGAACGATAAATAGATACGAACGCAGGTTGAGTCTGGTGAGAGGAAGGAAAGAAGACTGGCAAAGCTTTGCTTCTCAGGCTGCATGGAGGCGCTCAGGTGCTGTGTTCACAGAGATGGTGCATGGTTTTTGTTTTCTTTTTAATAATGTTTAATTTTTATTTATTTATTTTACAATTTATTTCCTTTTTCTTTTTTTTAAACTTTTGGTTTCACCGCTCAGCGTGTAGGATCTTAGCAGCCAACCAGGGGTCAAACCTGTTCCCCCTGCATTGGAAGCTCAGAGTCTTAACCACTGGACTGCTAGGAAAGTCCCAGGGTGAGTGTTTTTGTTGCTGTTGTTAAATGCAAGCAGTCTTCGCAGGCCCTGGGGAAGCAAAGCCCCGAGTCTGTGTGTGGCTCACTGGCCAGGTGGCGTCCAAGACGAGGCATCACCTCCTGAGCCTCCGCTCACCTCCTGAGCCTCTGCTCACCCACCTCAGCCCAAGGGTGGTGAACCCACCTGCTGTTTGGCTGCTCGAGAGGAGGTGCCTCAAACCTCCTGCCCTCCTTGCGGCATTTTGGGGAGGGTGCTTTGAACTAACCATGTCAAAGTACTCTGAAAACCACAGAAAGCCTCTAACCAAGAGGAGCTGGCGACTCCGGGCCTATTTTCATGACCTGGCAGAAAACGCCCCAGCCCAAGAAGCCTTGTTTTCCCCTCTGGGGTGGAGCCCTCAGTTGGGTGTGAGGGTTGAAGGCTTTTGCAGCTCCTTAAGATGCCTGATGTGAGGTTCTGTCAGCCCCAGGCCCACTTTAGTTGGGGATGCCTGAGACCCCTCTCCCCTTTAGCGAAGACCGGGGGCAGGTAACACTGCCACTCATGGGAAACTAAGCGGCTTGTTTAATTGGGAATTGGGCCCAAACCAGCCCAGCCCAGCTCTTTCCTCTCCTCCTTTCTCTCCTCCCAGACCTGGAAGCTCAGGAAATTCAAGGCTGTGAAGCAGTGGGCACATGACCTCCGGCTATTTACACAGACTGGGGTTGGGGAGGGGGGACACTGATCCTTCCCAGCTCGCCCCACAAACCTGGGGAACCCCTGTGCCTGACCCTCCTGGCCCAGGGGCCAGTGGTCCAAGCCACCCAAGTTTTCATTTCATCCAGGAAACTCAGGCTTTGAGGTCAGAAGGGTGTCCAAATCTGACACCACCACCTATCAGCTGAACGATGGGGTGTGTGTGTGTGTGTAAATTTCTTTATCTCTTGAGAGTGATTTTTCTCATCTGTCAAAAGGGGGAAGGGGTTCACTGGAATTCAAGGAGAATGAAAAGGAAAAAGACGGCATGTGTACAGACTGGCGCTGAGCCTGGCACCCAGGCAGACGCTCCATAGCACTGCCCCCCGCCTTTTCTCGGGCATGGGAGTGGGGAAGACAGCCCACAGGCAGGCAGCATCTGCCAGCTCCCCAGCGGAAGCACAGAGAAGAATCAGCAGAAACTGTTGATGGATGCGAAGAGTCTGGATTACCGATGACTTTCATGTATCTGTGCTTGTAAAACCTTAATGGTGGATCCAAAAGGTCTTCTGGGAAATTTCGCTTTTAAAAGCACATTAAAAAAAAAAAAGAATAAATCCTGCAAACATAATATTCAGTGGAAGAAGCCAAAAATGAAAGTATGCTACATGGTAACATGGTAATGACTCAATGGACATGAATTTGAGCAAACTCTGGGAGACTGTGGACACAAGAGCCTAGCGGGTTGCAGTCCTTGGGGTTGCAGAGTCGGATGCAACTTAGCAACTGAACAACAATTCAGATACAATTCAAAACCAGGCGAAACCCTCACTGCTGATGCAGCATTTCTGTTTCCTGATTCTGGTGGTGACTGCATGAACCTATGTACGTGTTAAGTCTCACTTCAAAGAACCACAATGCCCCCAAAAGGGACATTTCACCTGTAAAACTGGCGAGAGCAGAGTCAAGTCTGTAGCTGAGTTAACATCCTTGTACTCCTGCCAGCTTCCTGGTTTTGATTCATACTGTGACAGGTCATTAGGGGAGAAGCTGGCAAAGGGTACACTGGCACTCTCTACTATGACTTTTGTGATCTCTGGCGAGTCGAAGATTATTTCAAAATAGAGAAAATATTTTAAGTACATTCAAAGGAGCTCCCTTCTAGTTGCTAAAGGAGGTGTTGCCTACTCGTGAACTGTGTAACAAAACCAATTTAATCTTTCACACACCAAAAAAGGTATATTCAAAATGTGAAATGCTACACATGATGTACCAGTTAGAAATGGGAACTGGATGGTTTCACGACGTGTCTGTTCATTCCTTCATCTCCTGTACACACGTGGAGCATGCAAGCACCTTGTCAGGTACGGGGAAGGGGCTAAGCCTTACCGACAGAGGCCCTGCCTGCCCAGGTCCCGGCCTCAGGACAAAGCTAAGGGATCCGGCACCGTGTAGCAAGGGCCAGCGAACACGCCACTGAGGCTGTTCTTAGAGAAACCTAGAAGGGGTCCCACCCCTGTGGAAAAGCAGACCTTCCAGGCCAAGGGCCTGGCAGGCAATAGAGCTGGCAGCAAGCCTCGGGTGAGCCTCAGCGAAACCATTCGGGATGCCACGAGAGGTGTGAGCTGCGGAGGGGCAAGCTGATGAGGCTGGAAGACTATCACTTCGTGTCATCCAGGCTGTTTCTCCAGACCCCAGGATAGAACGATCACAGTGGTCAGGAGGTAGAGATTCATTCATTTGGTCCCCACGCAGCTCAGAAAATGACATTTCACGGCCAGAAGCAGGAGCCTAACTCTTGCGAGCTGCTGGCTCTGGGTGCTGATGACGGAAAGCACAGTTTGCAATCTGACCCACCAAGGTCTCTGAGAGCCCCAGGCAGGCTGGCAGCATATGCAAAGGAGGTCTCCACCTAAGGCAGCGCACCTGGCACTTCCCTACCTCATCTCAGGCCACAGTCCCCAAGCCGGGGCATCCTGTGGTCCCCAGGTTCTAGGGCTGTGAGGCAGCTGCTCCTCCAGCTCCCCAGAGCCCACCTCCCACCCCAAACACACACAGCCAATCTGCTTTGCTCCCTGGCAGTCCCCACCCACTAGCCTTCCACCCACCACCACCACCAGGCATGCCCTAGCCATGCAGGCTCACTTCTCTGGGCCTCAGCTTTCTTCTTCATTGCAAATAAGCTGATGAACCCACAGTCTCTTTCAGCTACAGAATTCTAAGTCTAGGGGGGGAAAAGGTCACAAAAAGGAGACAGGAACATCGGCCCACAGCCTTGCCTTCACTTGTGAAAGTGGGAAAGAGTTTCACAACTGTTTTCTTTCCTGCCCGGCCCGGGGTGGGGAGTGTCCTGTGGACTCTAGGGCTGGGAGTGTCTAGGGGAGCCCAGAACCCCCAGGGTTCAGGATACAGATGGAATTCCTCCTGAATTCTTCCAGAAGAGGACCACCACTTCCTGTCTTCGCTTCCCATTGCTGCCCTAACAAGTCACACAGCACGGAAACTCGGAACAGCGCAGCGTGTCCTCTTATAGTTCTGGAGTCAGAAGTCCAACACAAAGTTGCTGAGCTAAAACCAAAGGCTGGTGCCCTCCAGAGGCTCGGGGGAGAATCCCTTTGACCACCTGTCCCAACTTCCAGAGGCCACTGCATTGCTGGGCTCCTGGCCTCCCCACCCCCCCGGCAACTTTACAGCCGGCATGGCCTGTGGAATCTCCCCACATCCCATCACTGATGCTGACTCGCCTGCCTCCTTCCCCTACTTCTAAGGACCCTTGTGATTACACTGGCTCTGTGTGGATTATCCAGGATCATCCCTCCAGATTATCCAGGATAATCTCGCTACTTTAGGGCCAGCTGATCAGCAACCTCGATTACCCTTTGCCTTGTGGGCTGACGTAGTCACACGGTCTGGGGATTAGGACATGGCCGTCTTTGGGAGTCATCTTTCTGCCGACTCAACTAACCCAGGTCCTGGAGGGAGACAAAGGGTGGAATCACAGGCCCAGGAGACTGCCTGCTTGGGTTCAAATCCTGGTCCCACTACTTGGTAGCTGAGGGAATCAGTTATCCACATCTGTAAAATGGGATAATGTGTCCCCAACCCTTGGGTGCCAGCCCATGGCCTGTCAGGAACCAGGCAGCCCAGCAGGAGCTGAGTGGTGGGTGAGACCCAAACCATCCCCCAACCCAAGACCATGGGAAGACTGTCTTCCACGAAACTGGTTCGTGGTGCCAAAAAGGTTGGAGATGGCTGCCTAAGAGGGACCGGGGGTTGGGGGTGGGGCAGGCAACAGAAGGCCCTTCCCAGAAATTCCATCCTCAGCTCTTGAACAGTGATTCTTCCAGGACAACACTGGGGTTCATCTGGGCTCTCCCAGCACGGCACCAGGCTGCCACGGAAGGGTAACAGACCGGATGGCGCAGCCGGCTCGTCATGGCCCCCTCCTTTACCAGGGCAGAGGAGGCCAGTGCAGTCAGCCGCCAGCTCCCAGGGTGCCAGCTTCCTCCAACCTCACTGTGGGACCCTCTCGAGCACAGAGAGCCCCCTTTCCTCACCAGGAAGAGCTGGTCACATGAAGGCAGTCTTGTGTGCAGAGAGACGAATTTAGGATCCCCGAGCCCAGGTCACTCCAGCTTCGTGGCAGAGAGGTCCCAGGGGATTGGGGTGGAGGATGTGGGTGAGGGGTCAGTGTTCTACCCCCCGGGAACCAGGCCTGGTTCCTGACACCCCAAACCACAGGCCTCACCTCTCTCCCAGGCGTCTTGCTTTCCAAACACTTCAGCATCAGGCGTCTAAATCCCAGTATGACAGCAGCTGCCACATGGGGAGGCACAGAGAGAGGGAATGCTGGGCTGTGTGGCTTTGGGGAAGTCACTCTGCCTCTCGTTTGCTCCTCCAGAAACTGCAGGATCAGGGTCAGGCTAATCCTAAGTGGACACCCTGACTTCTGCATCCCCAGCAAACAGCTCACCAACCCCAGACAAAGCTTCCGGAGCCCAGGGGCACCCCAGGCCTGAGAAACGCTCAGGGACATTCTTTATGCCGTGTCCCACATAGTGGCCCCTGGCCTTTCCCCCAGTGTCCTCCCAGCGCCAGGAAAGGGGTGCCGGTGGCCTTCAGGGGCGCCCCAGGACCCAGCCTGGCTGCCAGGAAGTGGCTTTTGCCCACGCCTGGCCCAGCCTCCATGGAGAGAGGCCAGTGCAACCAAACAGGAGGCCGTAGGTGGCAGGGGCCAAAGGGGCCAAACCATTCTCTCCCGGCAGGGCAGGGGCGGCGGGAGGGAAGCGGAGGGAAGCGGCACGTGACTCCAGCCTGCGGTTCTCAGGGGAAGGGCGAGCCCCAGGCAAAGGGAAGCAGGGCCCCCC
The DNA here is from genome assembly GCF_029378745.1 of Bos indicus. NCBI lineage: Eukaryota > Metazoa > Chordata > Mammalia > Artiodactyla > Bovidae > Bos > Bos indicus. The sequence continues at coordinate 55,826,093 of NC_091778.1, forward strand.
CACCCCCCGCCCCACCCGGGGGCCCAGCTGTGGGGGAAGGGAAGGGACTCTGGCCTCACACCCCCACCCTCTGGCTCCAGCCCAGGGCCTCCTCCTCGGACCCTGCCCCCCTCCTATCTCAGGGGAGAAAGTGAGGCTCTGTGTGTTGCCAGATTCCTGTAATGAATCCCACATTCATTCCGTCCTCTGCGCCTATTGGAAAGCCTCCCTCTGCCTTCTGGGTTCGCTCTGAACAGCTGGTCTGCAGAAGTCGGTGGAACTGAATGTGCAGGAGGTGACTGCAGAGGAACAAGCTCCCTTCGCGTCCCTGCCCACCCCTTCCTCTGAAGAGGAGGCCGCTAGTTCCTGCCCTTTCCCTGGGAAAGCTGGGGAGGGAGCCAGGGACGCAGGATCCACCATTAACTCTTTCACTTCCTGCCGGCATCCATCCTCCTGGCGAGGATGGACTCCACGGCTTCCTGAGCGTGGACAGCAGAGGCCCCCGGCTTCCCAGAGCCCCCACCCCCACTCCCAGGCACGAAAGCGCACAAGGTCAAGGCCCAGAGAACACACGCTCTGCTGGGAAAGGGCTTTTCTGCACCAGTTCCCAGCTCTCGCCTTGAAGGAGGTCCACAGGGCATGGATTTTGCAGGTGGAAGCAGGGAAGCCCCGAGAGGTCGGCATCTCGCGGATTACACAAAGGCAGGGCTCAGACACCCACAGCGCTGCTTTCAAATTTGTGCTGCTCACAAAAATTTGTGCTCCTCAGACAAATGCAAGCGGTGAGGAGCTGGGAGACGCAAAGGCACCCGCGGAACAGTAACGGTTCATTAGCCCAGAGGCGTCCTGTCTCCCCCAGCTGCCCCATCCTGGGCAGTGCAGACCAGCCACCCCTGGCACTTCCGGCCCCACCCCAAGGATGGGTGGGCCATTCCGCCTCCAAACAGGCACTGGCTCAAGGAAAGACATCAGCCCCAAGGCCTGGGAGACATGACTCCACCTCTGCCACTAAACTGCTGTGTGTCCCCTGGCAGAGTCAGAAACCTTCTCTGAGCCTCAGAGACAAGAGGAAGCAAAACCAGAAATCGGAGGAGGTTTAGAGGCTCTGGAGTCAGGCTTCCTGAATCCAAACCATCTAGCTGCATGGCCTTGGGCAGGTTGTTTAACCTGTCTGCGCCGAGTCCCTCATCTGTTAAATGGGGAGAGTGACAGAATCGAATTCACAGGTCTGTCAGGAGGACTCACTGAGGTCAAGAGCCCTAGGACCATGCAAGTTACCCCAGGAAGCCCTGGCGGCTGGGGACACCACCACTGCCATCACGGTCATCGGGGATCCTGTCTGGCCCCAGCAGCCTGAGGCCTGGGAGAATGGAGGGGGAGCATCCTTGGTCCTCTGCCGCCCCCATCCTCCGGTCCCTCTGCTGACGGCGGCCACAGCTGGAGTCTAGCCATGGTTCCCAGTGACCCAGCACCCTCCTGCATCAGCAGTCACAGAGGCTCCAAGTCCAGATGTGAGAGGATCAAACCATCCCTCCTCGTCTTCATCAAACCCACGCCTTATATGCCATTCTCCCATGAGTCTTTATGTGCAGCAGACATGTGGGGTGAGGGGAGGCAGGCAGAGACCCAATGAGGCCTCGGACTTGAGGCTGTGGGAGTAAGCCAGGATGCAAGGAGCTGCCTGCAGCTGGGGAGGGTCTCTTGGCAGGCAGAGGGGGCCCTGCCGCCCAGGCCCGCCACGCCGCTCCCTTCAGTGGCGTGTCCTCTGCCCTCTTCTGCCCCACCCTCAGGGATGCTCCCTACAGCCCTGCCAGGAGGAGAGGGAGAATGTGGCCCCAGTGGGTGAAGGACGCCAGGGCCCAGCCACATGGCCAACGAGTAACAGGGTCGGGGGCCCAGAGCCCGAGCTGGCCCTGCCTCCACTCTGAGCGGCTCTGTTCTAGTGAACCTTCTGTAGAAAGCGGGGGCTGGAGAGGAACAGCCTAGATCGAGGGGGACGGGCCCCATGCCTCTCCCACGAGCACAGGGAGCTCGGCTTGCAAACACCAAGCCAAGGGCCCTTCCCCAAGTGGGAGAAGGGAGAGAAACACACACAGGAGGGCTGCAGCTTGGTATTCCTCCTGTAACACACACATGCACGCACACACATGTGCAATCTGCTTTTTAAACCCAGGAGATGAGGGCTCTGTGCTGGGGAACCCCACCCCGCTGGTAGGGGAGGCCCAACAGCAGCTCGCTCTGGCTGTCCTAGGAGCAGGGGGCGGAAGGCACTAACTGGGGGGAGAGGAGAGAGGGGGTGGGGAAGGAAGCCCACAGGCGCACGAAGGGGCCCACGAAGGCAGGGCAGGGGCCAGGAAAGAGCAGGGTGCCCGCCCAGCCACCCCGCAGGGAAGAGGGTGTGGAGGGACAGCCCACCCACTTCCTCCTCCAGCGTTTCAATAGCTACCGGTCGTCCCTGGGACAGCTGGATTCCCCTCAGAGGTCAGGCTGCAGCCCGCGTCAACCCTCACCATCCCCCCAGTTGGTGCCATGGGCACAGCACTACCTCCGGTGTGGACGGCCGCCCACGTTTCAGCTGGGGGTGCAGATGGCACCCGGCTCATTGGCTCAAGGTGGCTGCTGCAGGCCTGGTCAGAAAGGACTGGCCATGTGGGCACCGTCTCTCCTTGGACCCCAGCTGAATCAAGGGGCCCCCTTGTCCCTCCCTGCTCCCTCTGCCAAGGGAGGGTGGCCAAAGTGGACCCCCAGGCTGCCCCACCTTGCCCAGCCAAGCCTTTTGGTTCAGGGCTTCGTTCTCCTCCCTGCGCTGCTGGGAAATGCCATGTACTTCAGAACAGGAACCCCCAGGTTGGGGAGGGGGGTCAGCTGACAGTAGGGGGCTGAGGGAGGGCGAGAATCCCCCAGGGGCTTGGGGGAAAGGTTTCCTGGTTCATGGACGAGGCCCAAGGGGAGGGGGCTTCCCTCCCTCTGAATGCTGCTGTGTCAGCGAATGCTGCAGCACCTCTGACCCTGCGGACAGCTGGAAACGAAGCCACACGGAGGATGGCCGACCCAGGGTCCTCCACGGCACCCTTGAGCTGCCCAGGCTCCACACTTCTCACTGTGTGCAGCAGCAAATCCGCCGTGGAGCTCAGGCCGTTCTGAGCCGAGGTTTCTACTGCTCGCCTGTGTGCTAAGTCGCTTTTGTTGTGTCCGACTCTTTGCGACCCTGTGGATGTAGCCCACCAGGGCTCCTCTGTCCATGGGGATTCTCCAAGCATGAATTCTGGAGTGGGTTGCCATGCCCTCCTCCAGGGGATCTTCCCAACCCAGGATATCAAATCTGCATCTCCAGCGGCTCCTGCGCTGCAGGCAGATTCTTTACCGCAGTGCCACCGGGGAAGCCCTGGGGTTTCTATTACTCGAAGCCAAAGCCTCCTGTCAGAGCATCCAAGAGCACAGCAGGCCCAGGCAGGCAGGGAGGGAAGGCCCTGCACAGTACAGCAAGAGCTGACCAGACTCCTGCCTAGGGCCGTCCAGACACACCCCCTCCGGCCCCCACTGCTCCCTGTTCAAGCCGAGAAGGACAGAGGTCCTGGGACAGGGGACTTCAAGGGAGCCAGCCTCCCTCCTAAGAATGGTTGACTGCTCTGGGCCATGGCTCCCAAGTCAGTAACTGTTCCTGCAGCCGCTGAGTCCCCCCTTTGATGGCTGCCAGAGACAGCATGCCACCCACAGGCCTCGGTACCCTGGGATCCAAGGATATTCTCAGAATGGCCACCACAAGCAAAGCACATGCTGAGTGAGGTCCTCACAACAGCCCCGTCCGGGCCTCCCTCTGGCGTCCCTCTTTTAGCAGATTTGGGAAGTCGCGTAGAGGAGTTAGGCAACTTGCCCCAGGTCACACAGCAAGAAGTGATAGAGCTGGCTGCCTCCCTGCTAGCTTTCCAGTGGCCCCCGTGAGGAGGGGGCGATGGGGCAGCCTGGCGGGCCAGTCTCCAAGGTCCTCACACTCCTCTCAGAAACCCCCGGGGGCCCGGGAGCAGGGCGTCATCCTCAGCTCCAGTCCTGGCACAGAGAAGGCCTCAATAGGTGAACGAATGAATGAATAAGTGAATGACGGCCTGGCCACAGACGAGGGCCACGGGGACGAGGAGAGGACACAGGGAGAAGAACCATGTCCCGTGATGGCAGTGGTCACGCCAGGCCGGCCCTGGGCCTTTTGCATGGATGAGCAGGCTAGCTTCTCACGTGGGCCTCTATGACCCCATTCTACAGAGGGGAACCAAGCACCTCAGCCAAGGTCATGCTGCCGCAGGAAGGGCCGTGGCCCAGGGTCGGGGTCAGGGCACTGTGACCGTGCTCTCATTCACACTGTCTCAGAGATAACCCCACGGAATAACATGAGAAAGCGTCCAAGGGCCCCCTCCCTGCCCACCACCCCTGGCCGGGATCTACCCTTTGCTGAAGCTCTCCAGCCACTTTCCAAGTTCCACCAGCCATGAGATGGTTCTCTAACTGCCAGTCCCCTCCTAGAGCAAATTATCCCGATCACCTTTCGAGGCTCGGCTTGGGTCACGAGTAGGGAAACTCTCCTGGGGGTGGAGGGGCACCCTTGTTAGCGGCAGGGAGGTGTCAGATCCCATTTTTGGTTCTTTAATTCTTTGTGTTAAGTACGCATGTAGGGAAAAGACTGGAAGAAAACACCAAAATGTGAACAGCGCTGATTTCTACAGTACCTAATTAACATCCATCATCTTCTTTATAGCTTTCTAAGTAAATTATTTTTGTCGTAAGTAGGCATAATTTTTAAAATTGCAGTAAGATTGTTTTTCAGCCAGGAAGATAGATGCTTCTTAGCCCGTCAGCTCTCCTAACACCTGCCCACTGCCTCATCTGGTCAGGTGGATGAAGCATTCCAAGGAGCTGTCAGCCAGGCACTGGGCGGGGGTCTTCCCCGGGCGGCTCTGGGGGCCAGGATCCTTCTCCTCCACTTGTGGAGCTGGGTCCCGGCTCCACCGGCTCTGCCACGAGGCCACTTCCCGCTGGGCTGCAGGGAGGATGTGGGTTCAACCGGAGACTGTGTCAACAGAGCTCTGCTTCGTCCACATCCTGGGAGGCCCCCCGTCCCACCCAGCGTGACGATCCCAGGGAAAATGTTAGCAGGGTGTGATGGGAGAGACTTCCCCGGACCAGATCTGTAAACACTCAACACTGTGCCCAGTTGTCTTGGGGGGCTTAAGGCCTCCACTGCCCCCTACTGACCAGCCGAGGCTCAGAGAGGAAACCAGGGGTGGAGTGGCCCATGAGGCCACAGCTGAGGGGACAGTGGGCACCACGGGGGCAAGGAGGGGAGCTGGGGGCCCGTGGCACTGGAACGGCAGCCTCTTCTCTAAGCCATCTCTTGTCTCCAAAAAAAAAGTCATGTCCCTCTTTCTCCGGCCACAGAATGGGGCAGTGCCAAGGGCCGTGCACAAACTTCCCAGGTGAGAAAGCCAGGCTCTGCCTGGGCTGTGCACCCCATGGTCAATCCCCCAGGAGCAGGCTTCCGGGGCCCGCTGTTGCCACAAGGAAGAGGCTGGAGGACACCGACAGAACCTGGACACGCCCAGGCTCAAGCCCACTCCCTGGGAAAGGGTCTGACAACTGAGAGTGGTGGTCAGGGGGTGGTGGTCACAGTTCTGCAGCAGGAGAGAAAGCAGGCAAAGAGAGCTCTCGTCCACGGTCCTCTAGTGACCCTCACAGCTCCAGGCTGGTCTGGGACCACCCCTGATGGGCCAGCCCGCTGCGAGGTACGTACAAGCCACGAGCCTCCATGGGAAAGAAGGCAGGCTGCTTGGCCCTCCTTCAGAACCTCTATTCGCACATTCAGACCCTCTATTTGCCCTGCACAGGGCGGTCAGCTGCAGAGAGAGCCCTGGGCAGGCATGATATCTCAGCCTCACTCTCTCCTGCAGAATGAAAGCATGAACAGTATTCACGTCACAGATGAACCCAGCTCACAGGTGAGTGGTCCTGGCACCACCAGCTGCCCACACACGGAGAGCACCCACAGTTGCAGGCGTGAATGCCGAAATGACAGCATAGAGTGGGTACCAGAAGCCTGCCCCCCGGTGTGCCCTTGGCTGCTATGTGTGAATCGCACCCCTTTCCCCTCTCTGGACTTGAGTCCCATCAGCTCTCTGGGTCTCTGCCTGGCTTCCGGCCTTACTGCTTAGAAAGTCAGCTTGAAAGCAAACCTCGATGATGCCTCCCTTGCCAGCTCCATCCCCAGCCTTTTATTCCTCCAACCCTTCCTCCTCCAGGAAAGAGATGGTCCCCAGACATATCCCCAGAAGGGCCATCCCTTTCCGATCACAGAAAACTGGAACGCAGCTTCCGGCCTTCCTGACCCCTTCAGGAGGACGGACATCACCTGGACACCCGATGTCTAGAGCTGAGCATCCACACCAAGAAGCCACAGCCTTCTCTGAGGTCCCCTCTGGTTCTCTGACCATCCCCACGGCTCCATCCTCCTGCAGCCCCTCCAGCAACGGAGCAACTGCAGCCGAGGCTTCCGGTAACTTCTCATCGCACAGTCTGCACGGGTGCCAGCCCAGCACTCTGCCAGGCGGCTGCAGGAGCCAGCGGGCAGCCCGGGCAGGAGGCCTGTGGGTGCCGGCAGCAGCGGCAAAGACAGTGAGGCTTCTTCCCCGCACATGTGCCCACTGGCCTGTCCAGGCCCCGGGTGGACACAGCTAATAGCCACCAATGCTCAGCCTGGGGAAGCAGATGCTTAGAGCAGGAGCCTGCCTGACACCCCCGTGAAACAGGGCTGATGTTGTCAATAGTAGCAGCCTTAGCATTTATTATACACTGACTGAATGCCCAGGGCTGCGCCATGTCCATCCCTTACACTACCCCATTAAATCTTCGCGTTTGTTCCCCATCTACAATGAGATGAGTTCAGAGTAGTTAAACAGCCAATCTGCAAGAGTAAGTGGTGGAACCTGAATCTGAACACAGGCCCGGCTCCAGCCTCCCTCCTTCTGCTTTCCTGGAGACTACCAGGGGCCGCAGGCTAAAGTCCGTGCTTCTTAAATATTCGTGAACTGCTGAACACTCCCCAGCTGGGAAGCACTCCCTCCCTCCACTGACACCCCGCCCTCACCCCCAGGCTTCCAGCATTTTCCCTTCCAGCACTGCCATCTGTAGCCCAGGCTCTCGCTCTGTGACTGGGGTCAGGGCCCCAACCTCTCTGGGCCTCTTGAAAATGAGGACACAGCCACACCAGACTACTTCAAAAGGTCGCTGGGGGAGCCCAGCTTTCTCCAAACCCAGTGTGTTCCCCCCCTGCCCCACTCTGGGGGATAGAGGCCCTTAGTTCCTCTTTCCGTAGATAAGAAAGCTGAAAGCTTCTGGAAGGCTCCTAGGGTCAGCCAGTTTGCAAGTGGGTGCACAGAGCCCAGAGCCCATGCTCCTGTCTGTCAGTGGGCCAGCCTGCTGCAGTCAGGGTATCAGCTGAACCTGCTGGCCACCTTGCCTACGCTCAGCGGGGGGCCAGTCCTCATACCTCGCTTCCTCACCAGGGTCCCCCTGGGGCCCCGAAAAGGTCCTGAGGCCAGAGGTTCCGCTTGAATCTCGGTGCCTGCTTTGTGACTACAGACCAGTGATTCAGCCTCTCTGGGCCTCCTGAGTGGCTGTGAGAGCTACGGGAGACTTAGGGAGAGCGCTGAGCCCCGTGGCCACACCCTGGAAAGTCTGGACACGTGGCAGCTGCGGGGTAGGGATGGCAGTGATCAGATGGGTCAAACCGAAAAGGCAGCTGAGCCCGGGGAGAGAGGCCGATGAAACAAAGTGGAGCTGACAGGGACTCTCCGACATGTCAAGCAGAACAACCGAGACAGGGCCCGGGGTGGCAAGGCCTGGGTGCTGTCCAGGGGCCCCTCTCCCCACCCCCACCCACTGGCCTCCTCATATTCTACACATGGGAATCCCTGGGGGCACCCACGGTCCCCGCTTCACCCGAGGTGGGCACTGCCAAACAGAGCAGGTTTTCCTCCTGGTTTCAGAATCCTTCTTAGCACAGTGCCACAGGCAGCCACAACCAGGGGCGGCAGCCAGCCCCACACCTGAAACGCATCCACCGAGCTGGGCCGGCTAGGGGAATGGGAAGCCCGGTCCTCCTCTTCCCTCCAGGGGCTTCCGGAACGCATCCTGCCCTTTCGGTTCCCGGGGTTCGACCGTCCCTCAGTCTCCCAGAGCCTTGGCGGGACCGGCTTTGGGGCCACTCCTGTCCTTGCCGTTCTGTTCGACCGTTCCACCCACGCTGGGTTAGTCCCTCAGGAACACAGCCACTCATCACCCCTGAGGAGCCTCAGCTGGTTGGTTTGAGGGCTGGTCGGGCTCCAGGCCCACCCCACACTGGGCTGCACCCACAGGTGTCCTTCCCACCTCCAGCCTTTGCTCACCCAGGAGCTCAGCCTCCCAGGGGCCTCCAGCTCACAGTACTTCTCTCTCTGCCTCCTGCCTGTGTCGGCCACCAGCAAGCCATGTACCAGCAGCCATCGCTGCTCAAGGCTGTCCGCCGAGTTATGACAATGCCCCTCGACCCTCTGTCTTAATTTGGCACCAGAAAAACTCATCACTTTCCAGGGCTCACCAGATGCCACTTCTTCCAGGAAGTCTTCCCTGATTGTTCCAGCTGGACAGACCCTACCCTTAGAGTCCTCTCGCGCTAAGTGCTCAACAGGCATGACCTGGGCACCACCAACATGCCAGGGCCTGGGGACAGGGCCAGCTTCCCCTGACCTCATGGAGCTCACACTCCATGGGAACAAATCAGCACTAAGTGTCTAGGGATAGCCCATAAGCAGGCATAAAAGCATTTAAGCAGGGACCCAAGAAAAGATCTGGGGAATGACATCCCAGGAAGGTACAGGCTCACTGGGGACAAACCTCTGTGTCTCCAGGAGCAGCCAGGCCAGAGGGCTGCATACCCATGAGCAGGGAGTAGGCACCCACTGGGAGGTTTAAGCTGAGGAGCGGTTTGAACCAATGCCAGACCCACTGCGTCCAGCCACTGCACACATCCAGGAGGTGCCCTTCACAAACATTACAGGTGTGGGTGCTTGTGGGGAAGGTGAGAGGGCCTTGTGGGCCACTGTGGGGAGCAAGCTGCAAGGGGAAGTTCGGGGGGGACCATCTGCCCAGGCAAGGCCTGGGGCTGCAGCAGGGGGGCACAAGGAGCACACAGATTTGGGTCTGTTTTGGAGGGGGCTGTGCCTGGCAGATGAGTCCCAAATTTCTGAGGCCCAGGCAATGTAGTGGGCGGAGAGGGTGCTGTTTCCCCGATCAGGAGGCCCGGGGTATGGACTCAGGAGGAAACGGCTGTGCTGAGAGGGGTGGAAGGCACCCAGGACAGCTCAGAGAGGGCTGGGGCTGAGGAGGTGACTGAGGACCTCCCCTCCCTCCCCTGTCCCCCCAGAACCCTGGCTCATCTGGATATGTGGTTCTCTGCCACGCCCGCCCACGGGCGCTCACAGACCTTAACTTCTCAGAGGGAACACCTCCCCTCGTATCACACTTCATACCTTAGGACACACAGGCTGGAGCCCGGCAGAGCTGGGCAAACCCTACAATTTCACAGCTCCAAGCTAGACAGAGGGATGTGCTCCACACACAGACCCTGAGCATGGTGCGTGCGTCTGCTGGCCGGGAGGACCGGTGGATGGCCGGGTAACTGGCAGATCGTGTGCAGAGCTGGGGAGGCAGGTGGCTTGCCGGCCTACGGACATCCAGCGTGCAGAGTGGATGCTCTGCCTGGAGTGACTTCCCCCTCCATTCCCGGGAAGTGTGACCCCAACCCCACCCCCACCCGGGCTGTTCCTGGAGCCCTGCCCTCCCTCTCCCAGAGCAGCGCTGACCCCGCACCATGTGCGCCGGGCCTGGGAAGATGGACCCGGCTGTGGGAGGTCGTGCCGCCTGAGGACTGAGTGTGCAGGAGGACCCAGCTGCACAGGAAGCTGGGCCACAGGCCTCCGGAAGCCTCTGGGTTTTACAGGCCAGACTCCCAGGGTCTGTTGCTGTGGGGCCCTCTCCTGCAGCCGGGGAGCCCTTGACCCACACCTGCGGGCTCCATAGATCCAGGAGACGGGATGTGGCTGTGTCCCCGGGGTGGCCACCCCCCCAGACAGCAACTCTGCCTACAGTCACCACCTCTCCTGGTCCGTTTCAGCTGTGGGGACACTGTCCTGGAACTGCCTGCAGAAGGGGCCTCAGTCGAGGTGGCCGACCAGAGGCTACCAGAGTTGCACAGAAACCACACACCTAGTTCCAAACCAGCCCTGGCTCTGAAGTCAAACAGCCCCTGCGTTCACATCCAGAGCTGGGTCAGCCACTCCCAGCTGTGTGGCCGGGGGCAAGCGACTTAGCCTCTCTGGGCCTTGGTACCTTCTTTACAAATCACAACAGCAACTGTTTCTAAGGCTGCTGGGCAGATACATCCCATGAAGCACATAAAGCTGCCTCCAGGCCGGCACTGGAGCGTGTAAGTACACAGTGAGCGGTCACTGTGATTAATGAAATATTAATAAAGGCTAGGAAGGGAGTGACAGCCTCCCCACAGTGTCCCTAAAATGGAAACAAATCTGCGCAGCTCTCAAGAGCTGCAGAGCTCGAGCCAAGGGCAGGCTCCCAGGCCTCGCTTCCAGCCCCGTCGGGCGATTCCCCTGCAGAACGCTGGCTCCTGGTTGCAAGCTGGGCCCGGGGCAGGACGCCACCTCCAGATGATCTCATAGCTGGCACCTGCTTCCCAAGCACATGGCCGGACTTTCCAGATCTTTCCTCCCCTCTCTCTGACCTTTCCCGACTCTCTCACCCCCACACACTTTCTTAGTCACTCTCTCCTTTCATTCCTGTTCAAAAACAAAAAACAGAGGCCAAATGTGACAGCTGGCTCCCTGGAAAAGCTTCCCTGTAGCATGACCGAGTGGCAGTTACACGGTGGGGGACGTGATGCTGGGAGGGGTCCTCACTGCAGAGGCTCATCTCGGGGTGGAAGGGCACAGTGAGGGGGTCACCAGGACCCCCAACCCCCCATCAAGACCTGGCCTGGGACCATGTGGCTAAAGCCTCCTGGGCAGACTACGTGCACGCACGCACGCACACACACGGTCATATGGTCACAAACACTGCATCAAGTTCACCATCTTTTAGAGTGGGATGAGGGTTGACCTGGTGGGTTCCCAAGCAACCTGTACACAAAACTTTCAAGGGGACTGAAGTTTCTCATCTACCCACGGCATGGCCAGGAGGCAGATGTGACCTCAGAGCCCACGGGTCTCCCCAGTGCCCGCCATGGAGCTGAGCCCTGACAAGGGTCCCAGTGGGAGGAGGGGAAAGCATTAAAAGGCACAGGGGAGGGGTCAGAGCCGGGTTAGTAACTTTCTTTGCAGAGTTGCTGCCTCCATGCCTCCCGCACAGACGCTGGTCCCTAAAGACTGGATTTGGGCCCAGGAAGCTGCATTCAGATTCAGAGGTAACCGCCCCGCTTTGGAAACACAGACCTGGAGAGTAAAACTCAGACCCAACAGGTAGTAAGAGCTCTGCCACGGGGTCTCAGCCCATGGGTATCAGGGTCCCCAGGTCCATGAAGCCAGGAGGCTCGCTTCCTCGGACCAGCCCCAAACAATCCTGGGGAAGAGAGGGCTGCAGGGGTATACAGGGGTTGGGGAGACGCCTTTCCAGGGTCCCCTGGCTCCTCTAAGCCCCTGCTTTCTCTCTGGTTGCTCCCACCCTAAGCTCCCAGGCAGAAATGTGGGGGCCTGCTCCCAAGGCCCAGACAAGAAATGAGGGGAAGTGGAGACAGAAGCACCCCTCCCAGTCCCCTGGGCCATGCTGATGGGCTGACCTCCCAGAAAGCCACGCTGTGGCCGCTACTGTCCTGGCCGCCCTGCCCAGCCCCGAGGCAGTGCTGACAAGAGTGGAGATGCTGTGTTTCTCGCTGCTTCTCCACTTGACTCTCTTCTGTCCTGAGGGCCCCACCCACGGTGTCCAGCAAGAAGGGACATTACCCTGGGCTGTCCAAGGTAATGGCCATCAAGACCCGAGCCAACCCCTGGGAATAAGACTCGTCCACTTCATTCCCGGGCCCTAGTGCAGTTAGAAGCCCCCAGGGAGAGGCGCCCGCATTCACGCATCCCTCCTCCACCCATCTCAGCGCCTTGCTCAGCTCAAGCAGGCGGAACCACTCCAAGCTCCAGAAAGATCAATGGCCCTGGAGTGCCTGTAGAGGCCCTGCTGTATACAAAAAAGCTGCTCTGGGACCCACGGGGACCGCCAGAGCCAGGGAGCAAACCCGGCAGGCAGGGACTAGAGTCTTCCCCCTCTTCCAGGGCCCACCATGAGACCACAACCGGGGGTCTCACGTCAGCCCCTCTCCAACAAGGAGGCACAACACGCCTGCTCCCCTCCTCCCCCTCCCCCAGCCCAGCCTGAACATCTCCCGTTGGCTCTTCAGCAGAACTCAAGCTGGTCTTACAGGGAGGAGGAGGAGGAGGGAAGATGAGGAAGGCAGGGCTGGGCGGATCTGGGCTGGGCTGGGCTGCAAGCCATAGCAAGCTCCCTGCAGCTGTGATCAGCGGGGAGAAACGGGACTTCCAATCTGTTCCCGCTTTCCCCGACAAATTATTTTAAACTCCAGGACAGGTAGGGGGCTAGAGGAAACGGGGGAGTCCCAGAGTCCCTCATTTCTTCTAACTGGAGTTTTCTTTCACTCCATCATCTCGTTCTGCCTTCTGAAAGAAGGAGGCCAGAGGAGGGTCCCAGTCTGGGTTCTTCCACATCCCAGCCCAAGCTCTGGGGCAGGGACCCGGTTTCATGGGTCAGCCCTGCTCCCTAGCCCTGGGGTGGCCAGGGCTGGCAGAGAGCCTCTCCCAAGGTTCACATCCAGATTATTAACAACTGTGGGGCCTTAGGCAAGTGGCCGGAGCTCCCTGTGCCTTGGTTTCCTAATCTGGAAAACAGGAGCAACGGGGCACCCAGATGCCAGCCTTATCTTGCCGGAGTGGTCAGGCCAGTCATTATTATCAACTGCTCGGTCTGCTTCCCTGGCTGAGATCAGGATTTCCCTACCTGTCGCTACCGGGATCTGGACCTGGAAAGTCTTTTAGTGTCAAGCCCCATCCGGTAGGTGCCTCTGCCAGCTGGCCTGCCGCAAGGGGAGAAGGAGAAAGCCAAGGGAGGAGCCGAGCGTGCGTGAGGAAGGAACAGGCGACAGGGAGGACCCACCCAGGGCCCCACCACCCACGCAGCAGGAAGGTGGCTCAGAACAGTCCCCCGGCCCCAACCAAGTCTCATCAGCACACTGGACCTTCTGGGTCCTATAACAGAATCACCCACCCCTGGAGCCAGAAGTCTCGCTGGCTTGAAGGCCCAGGTGGGGCCAGTACAGGTGGGACTGCCCAGGCGTCATGGGGACAGGCACCGAGGCCTGGGGACCCACGCCAGCCACAGAGCATAAATATCTGCCCTGAGCAAGCATGCATAATAAGCAAGGACGTGGGCGGAGGCAGCCTTGCTGCTAAATTCAATATCAAGAAATGCCACTTCCAATTCACTGACCGAGGCTTTCTTGGCTGAACAGAAAGTCCATTGATAGAGCCACTAAATAAATCACCCACCCACCTCCCTAAAAGCTGGGATGGGGGTTCAAGGTCTGCCCCATTCCTGCACCAGCTCTTCCACACAGTGGCCCTGCAGCCTGTCCACCGCCTGTCACCCTCCCTAGAGACACAAGAGTGGCCAGGTCTGCCCCCACCAGCCCCCAACAGCCACAGAAAGAAGTGGGGACGTGCCTACCCACTCACCCTCCTCCATCGCGGCCTCCCAGCCCTGCCCCACACCAGAAAACCAGGGCCCCCACGTCCTGGGGCGCCAGTCTGAACTTACCTGATAGGAGGTGGGGGTGCCTGAAACCCAGGCGGGCGGTGGAAGGCCGCGGCTGCAGGGCCGTGTTTCGGGAGGTGCCCCAACTCTCTGTAACTTGAGCCCTGGGTGCCTCACCCATCAGGCACTAGATAGGCATTACTCAGCAGGTAAATAAATGGGCAGGGAGCCACAGACCTCAGGAAAGCCGGCCTCAGGCCAGAACTAAGGAGCGAGGCTCAGCCTGGGGGTGAAAACACAGCCCCTTTCTGGGCTGGGCTACTAGACTGTGCAGGGAAGCTGACTCCGAGGGAGCATACAGCGGTTACGTCATGACTCAGGCGTGCCCTGGGGTCACCAATGACAATGATGACCATGGGTGTTACCCCCCGTCCCAGCTGGGCTCCTCGTCCCCAGGCAGAGGAGAGAGAGGACTCGCTGAGTTGTGCCTGAGGCTGCGTCTGCAAGGGTGACCTGCCCAGGGAGGGGCCAGAGCCCCGCTGTTCACACAGCAGCCTTCTTGCCCACTTCGGGGATCTCCCAGGGTCTCTGGATTCTGCTCTGCCGAAAGTAAGGCGAGGCGTGAAGTCTGGACAGGGCCAGACGAGAGGAAGTGGGCCTGGAGACACTGAGGAGAGAGGACTTTCTCGGGCTGGACTTTGCAGTCCAGGGACCAGGAGACTGGGGGGTGGGAGGGTGGGGAGCTCAGAGGCAGGCAGGCAGCTCCCTGGAACGTGACAGGTAGCCCTCCCCAACTCTGGGCTGTGGACACCACAGTTAATGATTTCCAGCTCCTCCTGAGCCACAAGAGCCTCATCTCAGACCAGACACGCCCCTCGCAGCCAGTCCCACGGCCCTGCATGGAAGGCAGGATCCACAGGGCTCAGATAAAGGGCAGGGCTCCCGCCAGTGCCTAACCATGCAGAGGCCGTCTGGAACTGAATCTGCTGTTCTGCCGGCTCGGGGAGCCCCCAGGAGGAGGGAGCTTTGGGAGGAACACATGAAAACCTCAAGGGACAGGCAGGAAGGGAGGAGACCCTGCTGCATCCTCAGGGTCTCAGAAGGCAGAACAAGCAGAGCTGGAGACCAGGGGGGCAACTGAAGCCTGCCAGGACTGCCTTCCTGCCATCAGTAGCCCAGGACCCACAAGAGGGTGCCCTGCAGCGGGACTCCCAGTGGGGCAGGGCTGCTCCGTCACCGCCCACGTCCATAGCAGGGCAAGGCCACCCACTGCAGACAAGAGGCCACAAAGGCGCCGTGGGGGCGGCCCGACCTCAGAGCTGGGGCTCCAGCACGGGTGATCTCAGGTGCCACCCCCCCACCGGGAAACGGAGGACCGAAGAGCAGCCCTACCCACCGGGTCCCACCGATGGGAGGTCACCCGAGCGCCCACCTGGCGCCTCGTGACACAGGACAAACCCAGCAGTCACAGCGGCCTATCTTCTTCAACCTTCCTGGCCAACACTCGAAGCCGCCTGCAGGAGGCGCTCTGCTGGTGGGGGGGAATCACCCCAACCCACCAGGAAGGCTAGTTCCTGGAACCCCAAGACTTGGGGCTGAGGAATATTCAGATACTTGCAGTTAGGGAATAAAGTATGGGGGTATACCTAAGAAAACCCCCAAAGGAACAAGAATATATACATGCGTATGTATATGTTACTTTTAAGATAGTAACCATTTGTGCAACACTAATGGCTTCTGTATAATTAATTTCCATTTGACATCCCCTGTCTGGTCTAAAGTCATCAGGAGTTCCCTAACAGTTTCAATTAGAAATCCCCACCTTCTTCCCATTCCATGGGAAATTCTAGACACACAAGGATACACTGTTTCCATAGCTGACTCCACACCAAGGTTCAGCCCCTTTCTGATTTCATGACTTGGACTCTATTCCGGCGGCTTCTGTCTCAGAGCACAGTGAACTTGGGGGAAACTGATTCGTCTGTCAGAATCACTGCCCCACCCCAGGGCCCAGTTCTGAGAGCCCACCTGGGCCCCCTCGATCTCCTCTCTGTCCTGCAGCCGCGTCCGCAGCCCCACACACCTGCCTCCTCCCCACTCCTCAAGGCTCAAGCAGCCTCTATTTACCTTCTGCAAATCATCAAGGGCCTTCCCCCCATCACCCGGAGCGTGGCTGCACCGGGCGACAGCCAGGGACACAGAAGGCAGTAATAACCACAACTAGCATTTAGTAATAAGCACTTCCTGTGCGCCCAGCTCAAAAATAATAATAATTTTAAAAATAAAAACAGTAGCCCTCAGGGCATAGTCATGACGCTCCAGGCCCTCACATCCATTTTCTCTACGGCTCCATGAGATTGTTCGGTAAGTGGGGAAACTGAGGCACAGGGGGGCGACCAGCCCGAGGCCACAACTACAGAAGCCTGCACACCCTAGGCTCACACCAATGAGCCCCAGTGCCACAACTACAAAGCCCACGGGCACTGAGCCTGTGCTCTGCAACAACAGAAGCCCCCGAGATGAGAAGCCCGCGCACCGCAACGAGAGTAGCCCCCAATTCACCCATGAAGAAACAAAGGCCCAGCTCAACCATAAATAAATAAACAAGAAAATACTGACATTTATTCATCTAGGATTTTCTTGCATGATTGTGATTCTGAAAAGCACTGCATGAAAATACTATTTTTCTTGATTCCTAGGTTTTTTGGGTGCCCCCTCCCCCATAAACTCTGTGAGTGCCTCACTTGCCCCATCTCCGCCCTGCTCTTTTTGCTTTCCCCACCGACCTCCAGGTCTCCACACCCATGACCTCCAACCCAGGACCACCCTGGTTATAGTCACAGCCTCCTGGTGCCTCGAGTAATTCCGGAGCAGCCTCGCCTGCGTCACTGGCCTCTTTGGCCCTCACCACGGCTAACGTGCGTTATGTCACTGTTTGCTCTGTTCATCCTCTGCTTCCTCCCCTGAGCACATCACCCCAGGAGGACGGGGTTTTCATCTGTACGTACAGCATCCGCACATTCCTTAGTGCTGCAAACAGAGCCTGGCACATGTCATCTCTCAGCCTTTCTCGAATAAACAAACACTCCTGGCATGATAATCTCTAGGAAATCTGACCAGGCCCTGGCGAAACACTTCTGATGGATGGGCCCCACAACACAGCATCTGGCCCCATCTCTGAGCTGGCCCTCCTTCAGCCCACCATCTAAGCCAGGATACAGTCACAGGCTCCTGGTGCCACGAGTAATTCCAGAGCACCCTCGCCTGCGTCATTGGCCTCTTTAGCCCTCACCACGGCTAATGTGCGTTAGCCCAAACTCTAGGTCCTGAAAACTATTTAGTGGGTCATAACCAGCCATTTTTTTTTAATGTTTAAAAATAACACATTCATAATAGGCAAAAGGTAGAAACAACCCAAATGTCCCTCAACTGACAAACAGATCAACACAATGTGTTCCGTCCATAAATGGAATATTACTCAGCTAGGAAAAGGGATGCGGTTCGGAGTTCAGCATGCAGGAACTTTGCAACGCTCCACAAAGGGAAGGAAGCAAGTCACAGAAGACCACAGGTCGTGTGACCCCAACTCTAAGAAATGTTTAAACCTGCAGACAGAAAGGTGGCCACTGATTAGACCTGGGAAAAACGGGGTGGGGAAGAGGAGGTGACAGCTTGATGGTACAGAGATTCTTTTCGAGGTGATGAAAACGGCCTAAAATTGGATGTGGCAATGGTTGCACAATCCCGTAAATAACTAAAAACCATCGGATTGTACGCTTTAAATGGAAGAACCGAATGGTATGTGAACTGGATCTTAATAGAGCTGTTTTTAGAAAATAAGTAAAGCTCCCCCACCCAACCCAAGAAGCACAGCAAGTATCGGGGCACAGCAGGCGCACCCCTGAAGAATTACTCCATGGAAATACTGTTTCATTTGTATATACACCACACACACACACACACATCTATACACGTGTGTCCTGGTCTGTGGTGTAAAACATACTTCTTATTGGGGGCTACAGTCCAAAATAAGTTTGAAAACCACTCTCCGGGCAACATCAAACTTGGGATTCCAGCATGCCAATGGCACTTCACCTGCCTGGACCACTCTGCCCTCTTCAAGACCAAGGTTCCCTAACCTCCCCCACTCACTGCCTTCAAGAGTCTCCGTTGGCGGGGTTGGGGGGCCTCCTGCTCAGGGTACCACAAGCCTCTGGACTCGTCCTTCTCAGAACACATGTCACATTGCACTGTCTGTGTATTTCAGGGGGAGTGTCCCCAGGCCATGGGCCATGTCCTGGGCACCTATGCACACTTTCCTCTGCAGACAATGCCAGGCCTGGGGAAGCAGCTCAGGGGCACAGATTGATGGTGGCAATTACGGGGGCCTGACCCCAGTCCCCCCCTCCACGTCACTGCCCCTGAACAATCTGAGGGTTTTTTTTTAAATTTCTGGTTTATTTATTTATTCATGGCTGCACTGTCTTTGTTGCTGCACGAGTGCTTTTCTCGAGTTGCAGTGGGGGTGGGGGGCTACTCTCTAGGTGTGGTGCACGGGCTGCTCACTGCGGGGGCTGCTCTTGCTGCAGAGCACAGGCTCTAGGGTGCGTGGGCCTCAGTCGCTGCGGCTCGCAGGCTCCAGAGCACAGGCTCAGTAGTTGTGGTGCACAGGCTAGCTGCTCCTCAACATGTGCCATCTTCCCAGATCAGGGGTCACACCTGCGACTCTTGCACTGGCAGACGGATTCTTTACCACTGAGCCACCAGGGAAGCCCCTGAGGAATTTTACACAGCTTAAAGAATAACTTTCTAGAAAGAAAAAAAGATACAAAATAGGAGAAGAACCCCCCCCCCAAATTCAAACGAACCTATGGAAAAAAAGACCTTTTAAAGGACAAGTCTCCCACAAAAGTATCTGGCTCAGATGGTTTCACTGGTGAATTCTTTAAAAGTTTTAACACAGAGATGATTTTGTAGCTGCTTAAAATGTTCCAGAATACAGAGGGAGGGGGAAAGAAACGCATCCAAATTATTTTTGCTAAGCCAGCAAGACACTGACACCAAAACTGATAGAAAGAGCAGGCGCACACACCCGCCCGCTGCGGACCGAGCTCACACGTGCATCCTCTGTGTAAGAACTGTGCGTCCCCACCTCTCACCGCAAACCCAGATAAGTTCCAATGGGTTAACGATTTCAGTACCTAAAGATGAAACCATAAAAGTACCAGAAGAAAACTTTAGTGAATTTTTGCCCTATGATTTGGGAATGCAGGCGGCCTCTAAGCAGGACATAAACCCTTGCAAGAGAAAAGAAAAAGAAAAAACTTGACAACCTAAGGGATCAAAAATCTCGGTTTAGAAAAGCACACTAGAATTAAAAGTCAACGACTGGGAAATACACGGGCGACAGCTACAACAAAGGTGTATAGGAGCTCTTTAAAAGAAAAGTCAATGAGAAAAGGACTAACCACCCAGCTGGGGAGAAAGTAAACCAGGGACAGGAACAAGAGTTCACAGTGAACTGCGGGCCCTTGACCTGTAAAGAGAGGAAAGCTACTGGGCCCCTCACCTAATAAGAGAGGCACAGGATAAAACACCCATCAGACAGCCTTCTGCCTCCCCACCCACAGCAAGGGTCAACCTCTCTACTGTCACCATGAAACACTGATGGAGCTACTTTAGATGCCAACGTGGCAACAAGACCAACATTTTCAATATTCTTTGGTGCAGAAATTCCACCCCTAGAGGTCTATCCAAAAGTCACATGCGCACACATATAAGCATGAGAATGTTCATAAAGCCTTGTTGATCACAGATGAAGCCGGACAAGAAGGGCGGGACTGCGTAACGGCCGAGGACACAGCTATTACA
Source organism: Bos indicus (assembly GCF_029378745.1). Lineage (NCBI taxonomy): Eukaryota > Metazoa > Chordata > Mammalia > Artiodactyla > Bovidae > Bos > Bos indicus. The sequence goes on from NC_091778.1 coordinate 55,845,788, forward strand.
AGGAACGCACCAAACCCACAGTGTCATTAAATGGGAAAAACACACACGAGCAAAATCCAGGACACAGAGCACGCCCCGCTGACCACACGGGCTCTCCTGGGGAAAGGGTTCGTTTTCACATTTCATGGGACCCTGTCTTCTCTTTTACCAACAGCCATGCACTGCTTTTAAGAACTGGAAGAGGAAAAGGCGACGGGGCAGAGAGGGCAAAGGGGACCAGGAATACAGAGCGGCACGTGACCCACAGGCTCAGGATAAAGGGGCAGCGCGCAAGGCCAAACCGCGCCCGTTCGTTAAATAAGCTGCATTTGGTTTTCGTTTGTGAGCTTGTTTAACCAAACCTCCCGGGGGGCTGGGGCCACACTGGCGGTCCTCACGTGTTAGCACATTTGTTCTAACGACACTGTGCAGGAGGAGTTAGGCCCATTCAACAAGGAAAAGGACTCAGCGAGCACAGGTCATCAGACCAGGGCAGGACAGGCAGCCTGAGGGCCACTTCTCCCACGGACAAGTGGACAAGGCCTCCCGGATGGCTTCCTGCTCGAACATTTTGTTTTAGAAGGAGGAAGATGGAATAGGTGATATCCGAGGCCACTTCTGCTTCCCAACTCCTTGCTGGGGCCAGCGCGGGTTTCTCTGAATTGCACTGGACAGAGCAGGGGTTCTCAAATCAGGTTCCCTAGAACCCTGGGGTTCCAGAGGGGGTGTGCCCAGTGGCAGCCTGGGAACAGGGAGGAGAGGTCCCCCTGCTCAGAGAACTGGATGCTCAGTCCTGGGTACGAGCTGCCCCTGCTCATTAACTACAACCAGTAGTCTGGGAACCCCTGGAATCCCAGGGGGCTCCTGTGACACCACAGAAAGGCCTGGGGCAGGGAAAGCCAAATCGGATAAAACACGGAAAGGAAGTCACACCTAGACCAGAGAAGGATCCCCTCCCCCACCCCCCATCAGCTCTCGGACCCGCAGCCCTGGGTCCACACTTGATCACGTTGGGCCACCGGGAACCACGTGGCACCATCCTTCAGGCCTCCTGTCAGAACCTGGGGTCGGGGCAGGGCCGCCCACCCTGCGGGGCGCCGGGCAGGGGTCCCAGCTGCCCCCGCCCCCGGGACGCTGAATGCATCCTCTGTCCACAGAGCGTGGCTGTCTGGAGCGAGCGCGTCCCCCGGACAGCAGCCCCATTGTGCAGACACTGGCTCCCAGCAGCTGTTGGGCCTGAGAGGCCGCAGCTACGGACTCAGCCCCTCTCCTGGCAGCTGCTCAGCTTCTCAGGACGGGCACCCGGGAGGCCTCGCCCAGCTCCATCCCGGGGCCCATCCCAGGCTGGGTGGTCAGGGCCACAGCCTGCAAGCTGCAGGGAGGCAGAGCGGGGGCCCGCCTGCAGCCAGCGCCTGCCTGCCTGCCCAGCCCGCGCCCGCAGCTGTGCCCGGCTCTATTTAAGGCATTCCACAGCTGCTCGGCTGCATTCCCTGGATGCACCCTCGCTCCTACCCCTCACCACCGGGCTGGGCTTGGCAGACAGCTGGGAAGGCCAGCAAGGGAGGTGGGTTGCTTTCTCCTGGGTCCTGTGCTTGTAGTCCCCATGGTTCCCCACGTGGGCAAACAGGTTCTTCCCTGCTCTGCCCCAGTTCCCAACACAGGCACCCAGGTACACCTGGAAGGCGGCAGGCTCACCTGGTCTGCCAAAAAGCCATACCCACCACCAGAGGCGTGGGAGGGGTCTGATGTCCACCTTCCTCAAGGCTCTACGCATGACCAAGGATATTCCAGAGGTTTTAAGTCGGAGGAAGACCCTACCAAGACTCTTGCTGCGTCTGCCCCACCCCAAGGTCATGGCCACATCACAAGGGACCCCTGGCACCACACCTGGCTTGGCCATTGGGGGCTGGGCAGGTGCAGCTGCACCGGAGCGTTCAGACCATGACCACCCCTCTCCCTGCTACTTGGGCCAGCAGGGCCCACTCCTCTCTCATTTGACAGATCAAGAAATTGAGACTGGGAAGTAGTGGGGTAGGGGTGACGCGAAGCGGTGGCTCAGAACCAGTAGGCCGGTGGACTCGAGCCAGGACACGCCCAAGTACTCAGCAGGGCGCCAGTCTGGGGACACTCCACTCGTCACTCTGTCCGGTCACCCCGGCCTCTCCCACAGCCCCCAGTGAGCATCCAGAGACGGCAAAGAACCAGACCCACGAGTGAGCGGCCAGTGCCCGCCTTATAAGGCAGCCTCGGGGAAACTTGGCTGGTGGAGCCAGGGGGGTGGCTCCCAGGGGAGGCAGAGCCAGGAGCCCGCCAGGCAGACGTGGGTCTGGGTCCTGGGGCCTATCCCCACCCAGAGCCACCCAGGCAGGGGCAGGGGGGCAGAGCAGGGACCTGGGAGAGGAGGCAAAGCCACTCCCACCCAGAGTCCAAGAAAGAAGCAAGAATGGAGATACCAAGTCCACGGACAGGCATCATCAATCTCAGAAACGAAGAACTCAGCACGCCAGAGTGGATCAGACCTGTGGGTTCTCGGTTGACCCAAAAAGTATCTGCTTGGTCCTTGGGGAGGTCCCATGGGGTCCCTGAAAGTCCCTGCATGGGAGACCATGAAAGGACCAGAGCAGGAAGAGCTGGGAAGCAGAGAGGTGTGAGCTACACAAGACGGTGAATCCACTTGGGGCCACCCCGGCAAATGAACAGTGAAGACTCAGAGTGGACATAGATTTTACTAGTGCTGTACTTTAGGGAGGTCAATCTAAGAGCAACTCAGCTGAGGTCCCAGGAGACCCTGTCCTGCAACCATGTCACAGTCTGGAAGGCTTCCTGGAGGTGGAGGCAGAGGGCTGAGTCTGATCAGAGGGCACAGAGCTCCCAGTTTCCCTGATCCTTTGCCCCTGCAGCACCAGCTGCTCCCCTGCCCCGGGGAGGGGACGGGTAGTGAGCACACGGAGAGCAGTCAGAGCAGGGCCTGCAGGGTAGGGGGCTTCTGGGAGCTGCCAATCCAATTCCCCACCCCCCACCCATGGAAGGGTGGAAGGGGATGGGAGCGCCAGGTCTGCAGGACAGATGGACAGGAAGTGAAGCCAAGGTGCCTGGAGAGGCTGGACAGACCAAAATCAGGGGAGGGGAAGGAAGGAAAAAACCGATGAAGCCTAAGAACAGGGACTAGGAGTGGGGGCGTTCAGAGTCGGGGTCCCCCAGAAGCCCCAACAATAAATGCTGGGAATACCCCTTCATCAGGCTCTGACCTTCACCCGCACTTGCCCAGGACCTCAGGACTGGACGCACAAGGCCGAGCAGGTGAAGGTCGAATCCCCCAGCCCCCGGCAGGCCTTGCTTCCTCCTCCCAGTCCACGTCTCACCCTGTGTTACCTCCAGGCTCGCCCCACAGTGACTTCTGAAGTGCTGTTTTAAATGGAAAGCGTTCTCCCAAACAGACTCATCCAAGCCCTCACCTCCTCCAAACCCAAGCATCGTTCCTCGATAGCATCTGTCCAACCCCCGCCTGCTTCAAATACATCTAAGTGTTCTCAGCCTGTGAGCACTGCTCTCAGGGAGCTGCCTCCCCACCCAGCCTGTAAGACATGGAGGAGCAGGCTCAGCACACATGTGAATTCACACACAGGTACACACTCAACGGGCATGTACACCGACCCCCCAGGACAGAGGACAGCCGCCCTGGCCCATGGACCTCTCCATGCAGAGCCTGACGCCCATCTGCACAGAGGAGCTGTGGGTCTGGGCTTCGGTACCCCGCTCAGACACTGAAATTCTTTCCCCTGGAAAAGCCACACAGCCCCAGCCCCAACACTAGGCTCCCCAGAACCTCTGGACTGGGGCCTCAGCCAGGAAGGCTCCTCCCCACCCCTCTTTTCCTGGTTAAATCCCAGCAGTGTCTGCTGCTGGAGGAAGACATTTCTGGACGTGCCTGAGGCCCCACCCTGCCCACCCTAACGACCCAGGCCAGTGCAACCCTGAGGGGACACCCCCTGCCTGTCCCACCTCCCGCCCAGAGTGGGACCATCTCCTCGGGTATCCAGGGCCAAGTCTCATCAACAGCTGGATGGTTGACGACCGTCTCCCTAGTCACATCCTGTTTGACTCAACTGAGCGTGAACACCTCACCCCCAGGAGCGAGCCGCATCCGGCAGCAAAGGCCCTAGACCAACAGAAGAGCAGGAGGAAACGGCCTCCCGGCCACTCCCCAAACACAGGCCATGTGTCCTGACACGGTGCCTGGAGGGTGGGGTGGCTCTGCAGGGTCACGTCTGGGGAGACACACACTCACAGCAGGGCTGGAAGGGACCTCTGGTCCTGCCGCCAGACTGTCGCCCAGCGTCACGGGAAATTCAGTCAGCCCCTTGCCCCACCCGACCCTCTCGGTCAAACGCATGCCTTGAGAAGAAAGCGGCTGCTCCACCAACACCCCTACCCTCACCCTATCACAAGTCCCCATCACCACGGGAAAATTCTCATTTAAAAAGGAAAGTTAGGGACTTCCCTGGTGGTCCAGTGGCTAATACTCCCTGTTCCCAATGCAGGGGCCTGGGTTCGATCCCTGGTCAAGGAACTAGATCCCACATGCTGCACCTAACACCTGGGGCAGCCAAATAAATATATAATTTTTTTTTTTTTTTTAAGGAAGAACTTAGAGCAGGAACTAGAGATATCTGTACACCCAAGTTCACAGCAGCTTTACTCACGACAGCCAAGCAGTAGGAGGACACAGGTGTCCATCAACAATGGATGGATAATCAAGTGACCAATGGCATTTTCCACAGAACTAGAACAAAAAACTTCACAACTCATATGGAAACACAAAAGACCCCAAATAGCCAAAGCAGTCTTGAGAAAGAAGAATGGAGCTGGAGGAATCAACCTTCCTGACTTCAGATTACACTATAAAGCTACTGTCATCAAGACAGTATAGTACTGGCACAAAGACAGAAATACAGATCAATGGAACAAGACAGAGAGCCCAGAAATAAACCGCTGCACCTATGGGCACCTTATTTTTGACAAAAGAGGCAAGAATATACAATGGGGCAAAGACAGCCTCTTCAATAAATGGTGCTGGGAAAACTGGACAGTTACGTGTAAAAGAATGAAATCAGACCACTTCCTAACACCATACACACAGATAAACTCAAAATGGATTAAAGACCTAAATGTAAGGCCAGAAACTGTAAAAAACTCTTAGAGAAAAATATAGGTAGAACACTCAATGACATAAATCAAAGCAAGATCCTCTATGACTCACCTCCTAGAGTAACGGAAATAAAAACAAAAGTAAATAAATAGGACCTGATTAAACTTAAAAGCTTTTGCACAGCAAAGGAAACTAAGCAAGGTGAAAAGACAACCCTCAGAAAGCGAGAAAACAATAGCGAATGAAACTGACAGAGGATTAATTTCCAAAATACACAAGCAGCCCATACAACTCAATGCCAGAAAAACAACTCAATCAAAAAGTGGGGAAAAGACCTAAACAGATATTTCTCCAAAGAAGACATACAGATGGCTAACAAACACATGAAAAGATGCTCAACATCGCTCATTATCAGAGCAATGCAAATCAAAACCACAATGAGATATCACCTCATACTGATCAGAATGGCCATCATCAAAAAGTCTACAATGAATGCTGGAGAGGGTGTGGAGAAAAGGGAACGCTCTTGCACTGTTGGTGGGAATGTAAATTGATACAGCCAATATGGAAGATGGGATTATGGAGATTCCTTAAAAAACTAGGAATAAAACCACCATATGACCCAAGCAATCCCACTCCTAGGCATAAACCCTGAAGAAACCAAAGCTGAAAAAGACACATGCATCCCACTGTTCACTGCAACAGTGTTTAAAATAGCTAGAACACGGAGGCAACCTAGATGCCCACAGACAGATGAATGGTTAAAGAAGTTTGGTACATATACACAATGGAATATTATTTAGCAACAAAAAGGAACTCATTTGAGTCAGTTCTGATGAGGTGGATGAAGCTAGAACCTACTATTCAGAGTGAAGTGAGTCAGAAAGAGAAAGATAAATACCGTATTCTAACACACATACACAGAATCTAGAACAATGGTACTGAAGAATTTATTTACAGGGCAGCAATGGAGAAACAGACATAGAGAATGGACACGGGGAGACGGGAGGAGATGGTGAGATGTATGGAAAGAGTAACATGGAAACTTGCATTCCCATATGTAAAAGAGATAGCCAACGGGAATTTGCTGTATGGCTCAGGAAACTCAAACAGGGGCTCTGTATCAACCTAGAGGGGTGGGACGGGGAGGAAGCTGGGAGGAAGGTTCAAAAGGGAGGGGATATACGTATACCTACGGCTGATTCATGTTGAGGTTTGATAGAAAACAACAAAATTCTGTAAAGCAATTATCCTTCAATTAAAAGAATTTAAAAAGGAAAAAATAAGAAATCGGCTTTCAAAGGAATTTTCAAAACAATAAATATGTATTGAGTACCCACACACACACACACACAAAAAACCAATGGATGGATACGCAGTGTGGTCTATGCATATAATGGAATATTATCCAGCCTTGGAAAGGGAAGGAAATTCTGATACCTGCTGCAACATGGATGAACTCTGAAGACTTGCAAAGTGAAATAAACCAGACACAAAAGGACAAATATTCAGGATTCCACCTACAGGAAGGACCCAGAGTAGTCAAACTCATAGAGACAGAAAATGGGAAGGTGGGCGCCAAGTGCTGGGGACTTGGGGAAGGTAATGGGGCCAGAGATTCAGTTGGAAGATGAAAAGTTGTGGAGATGGATGGAGACGGTTGCACAGCAACACAGTGTATTTAATATGCATGAACTGTACACTTAAAATCGGCTACAATGGTCAATATTATGTGTTTTACCACCATGAAAAATAATTTTTAAAAGGTTAATCAAAAACCCAGAATGTTCTGCCTGTCCAACCCAAGGGATACTTACTGAACATTTACTGAGCTCCAAGTCCCAGGATTACAACTGGACCCAGCTTTCATCAGGCTCACAGCTCAGCCGGCACCTTAACAGAGCCTGTGGGGCCAAGACCCTCATTGTGGGGCAGGGGGCAGCAATGGTGTTTCACGGGACAGCATCATGTCCCCTGTGAGCTCCCCGTGAGCACAAGTCTGGGTCTGGACCCTCCAAGGACAGTAGCCACGCCCTCAATCGCCCCCCAGCCAGCAGAAGAGCCCTGAACAGAGTCATGGGCAGGAATCACGGGGCTCCCTGGCCTGGGACCCCTCCTGGCAGCCCTGAAAACCCTAGCGTGCAGAGATGAGACGCTGTCATCTTCCCTTCCAGTCTGGGCACAACCCTCCCTCCTTTGGGAGGAAGACCCTCCAGTGCAGGAACCGCCTCCTCCTACCTCCCGCAGCCTCTGCCCTGGCGGCACCTGCAGGGCACTTGTCACCCTTCTAGAACCCGAGCCTGCCTCTCCAAGGCCCAGGGACCACCGACCACCAGGACCGTGAGAGCCTGTCCTGGGGTCTCACAGCCATCCCACCCCAACACGAGCCTGTCCTGGTTCCTGCCCCCACATCCTGGGGTCACAGCCATGGTTACACCACGACCCTGTTGACCAATTAAAAGGGGACCCTCACAACCCAGAGATTCTTTGCAGAGTCTAACTGAAATCCAACTTGCTGCACTGTGGTCCACTAAGGGACAGAAAGAGCCCCCCAGTCCTTGCCCCTGAGATTTCAGAAGTATAAGCCCCCCCTCAACTCAATATTCAGCTTCTTTCTCCAAGATTCCAAGGCAAATACAGCTCCCCACTCCCCAAGTCATCACAGCACAGGTGACTGGCACCTTGCTACTCACCCTCCTGGCTCTTGGGTGGGATCTCGGCCACGGGGGGCTGGGGCTTGGGCTCCAGCCTGCTCTGCAGCTGAGACATCGGGGCGAGTTCTGAATTCTCCAGGGTCTGGGGTGGGATGGGGGAGGCGGGCCCCTCAGCTGGCTTGGGCACCTGGATCTCGACCCTCTTGGGGGCTGCGTCAGCGGCAGGGGCAGCGGGCACCTCGGGCATCTTAGAGGCCGGGGTCTCCATCCTCCGGTGGGCTGACTCCTGGGGCTTGACTATGGTGATCTCCGTCCTCCGGGGGGCAGGCTCCGGCGTCTTGTGGCCCAGCGCCTCGGCCCGCTTTAGCCCGAACCGGGACGGCCCGGCGGTGCCGGCGTTCTCTACCTGCTTGGACGAGATGTCGATGGAGATCTCGGTGCGCCGAGACACAGGCTCAGCCTTGGGCCCAGAGAGCTCGACCCTCCGCAGGGCGGCCTTGGGGGATCGCTGGCTCAGGGAGTCTACATGGCGGGCTGCAGGCTCTGAGTTCTTCACACCCAGGTCCTGGAATTTCTGTGTGGAGCTGGCCACAGAGGACCGGAGCAGGGGCGTCTGGACCCTCCGGGGTGGGGTGGAGTTGGGCGTCTCAACCTCCTCGACCTCAAAAGATCTTTTCAAGGCTGGAAGATAAAGCGAGGAGAAGGTGATGAGCAGATGGCTGGGGAACATCTGGAAACATCCTGCTAGCGGTGAGCATCAGAAGGCAGCCGGCGTGGGGCTAGTGCACTGGGACAACCCAGAGGGATGGTATGGGGAGGGAGGAGGGAGGAGGGTTCAGGATGGGGAACACTTGTATACCTGTGGCGGATTCATTTTGATATTTGGCAAAACTAATAACAATTATGTAAAGTTTAAAAATAAAATAAAATTAAAAAAAAAAAAAAAAAGGAGGCAGCCGGCGGGGAGGCTACAGCGACGGCCTGTTTCACAGAAGAAGATGGGACAAGGGTACAAGAGGGAAGACTCCTGTGCCCTTTCACCTCTCAGGAAGAAAAGGTGACAGTCCCATTCTACTAGGGGCTGAGGCACGAGCAGCCACATGTTCTGGGAGAGACAGAAAAGACTGAAGCTTGGAGGACTTCTCTGTCCTGACATGGCAGTGGCCCCACCAGCTACATTTTCTATAAGGATGCTCCAGCTCAAGAGCGGATTTTGATTTTTTTCCTGTCATGGCCACAATTACCCTTCATCACCTCCACCCAATACGGACAGCATCAGCAACCACCACCACCACCAACAGATGGGAAAGTGAAAGTGTTGCTTGCCTAGTCATGTCTGACTCTTTGTGACCCCATGGACCACAGCCCACCAAAGATTTCTTTGTCCGTGGAGTTCTCCAGGCAAGGATACTGGAGTGGCTTGCCACTTCCTACTCCAGAGGGTCTTCCCAACCACAGGATCGAACACAGGTCTCCCGCACTGCATGCAAATTCTTTATCGTCTGAGCCACCAAGGAAGCCCATCAGATGGGAGATGCCCCGAATAACAACAGCCAGTAAGAATCGCGATGGGAATGACGCCATCATATCAATGTCAGCAGGAACAGCCAACGCTGGGACGTTTAACAACAGGCAAGGCACTGGGCTGACCATGCACAGCCACATTTGCTCCCTACCCTAACCCCATAGTGTAAATAACGCTACAATCCCCTGATACGGATGGGAAAACTGAGGCCTGGGCACTTAAGTAACATGCCCGGCAGCGTGGAGTGAGCAGCAGAGCCGGAAGACTCATCTACCTCCGAGGCCCAGGGTTCTAACCACATGGCTGTCCACAGAGATCCCGGCGAAGTCCACACCACTGTGGATTTCTCAGTCCTCGGCCCCGGTGGCATCTGCCTCCACCCTGTACTACTTGCCCCAGCCGGACCCAGGCCCATGTGGGACGGTGACCACCCAACTCCCACCCCACACACAGCCTGGCGCTTCCGCCTGGCCCCCCGCCATCTCCACCAGGGTCCGTCCACTCCCTCCAAGGTGCTGGGGACGGTGCCTGAGAAGCGGCCAGCCCCATGGTCCCTGCAGCCTCACTGCAAACGAGAACCAGCTGCTCCCGGTTATAAAGACCAGAGCAGGAAGGGGCCCACGTGGCAGGAACACTCGCCAGCTCCATCCAGCCTGGGCCCTCAGCGACGCACAGGGTCTCTCCCATCGCCTCCCCACCTCGCAGCCCCAGTAACCCAGGGTTACAGGGACCAGCCCCGCCCCCGTTTCCTCCCCTAATTCTCAGGGCATCTGAGCATCCCCTCCTGTCAGTCTTCCTTCCTCCAAATTCCCAAAGAGCCCTCACCTCTTCTCTATAGACAGAACCTCCTTCAGAAGACCAGGGTGTGATGGGTGGCTAAGTGGGTGGGTGGCCAGGGGAGTATGTGTTGTGAAGCGCTGGATGTAAGAGGAAGCCAAGGGGACCCCAGACTCTGACACCCGACCACCAGTACTATCAGTTCCTCAAACGCAGTACCCCTGGGGGGACCCTCTCTAAGCCCTAGGCACACCTCCTTCTCAGTGGACAGAGGGCACAAAATCCTGGCTTGCAAAGCTCAACCCTCCCTGAGGCCCTGTAGGGACGACCGGAGAGGGAACTGTGCAGATTCGGGGAGAAATCTGGATCTTTTATTTTTTAATATGTAATCTCTTGATTTTTAAATGCTGGCACAAACGAAGCAAAACAACCTCTTTAAAAACGCTGTGCGGCTGAACAAAATCACATCCGTGGGCTGCAATCAGTTAGTGGGCCCCACCGTGACTTGACTTCACTTCCGGATTGATCAGTTTCATGGCCAAGGGCGGCAGGGAAAGCCCGTGCAGGGACCCCAACCTGGCACAGCTCCGCCTCTCACCAGGGGCTGTCCAGCAAGATACCGCCGGGTGCAAACCATGCATCCAAAGAAGCCTGAAGTGCCGGAGAGAGAGGTCAAGTAGCTGCTAAACTGGCCAGAAAGTCCAGGGCCAAGTGCCCGGAACTGTGATCTCTAGTGGTTCCCAGGGCCTCCCGTGACATCTGGTCTACCCCCGCCCCGAGAGCACTGTCCAAATTCTCCTCGATAGTGGCTCCTGTCTGTCTGTGAGCTCCCTGAAGGAGGGATCCATGCCCCACCCACCTCAGCACATGCATGTCCAGGACTCCTTGGTGTTAACTCCTTGGGGCTGAGTTGGGAAGAACAGGAACTAGGTGGGGTGAGGGCTCTTTGCCAGGTTTGCCCACAGGAATGAAACGACCTGTGAGGCCTGGCGAGGCCTGTGCCCCTGTTTGAAAGAGCCCCCTCCCTGCAGAGCCCCCTCCACTGTGACTCACAAAAATTAAGACCCTGCACCAAAGCAAAAACCTCTCTGCCCCAACCATCCACAGTCCCGCTTTGGCAATGAGTTGGAACCAGACCAGCATGTGCACAGATCACTGCTCCCCAGGACACAAAATCTCCACCAAAAGCACACGCCTAGCCCCACCACCATCCTCTCCTTTCTCGGCTGTTCTTCCTGGCTTTGGTGTTTCTTCCTCGCTCACGCCACTCCCTGGCCCCACGCTATCAGCAAGCTTAGCATTCGGCTATATTATCCATCCAGACATTGACTGCCCGGCATCGCCAGCCACCCTGGTTAGTCTAGTTCTCTCTGAGAAGACAGGGGCTGTTTCCACCATCAAGACGGTCACTGCTCAGCAAACCTCCAGGGCTGATGGGGTACCCTTGATGGCTTACACCATGCCCACAAACGAGCACTCCTCTTCCCCTCCTTCGAGGATTCCAAGTCACCCCAAAGCCAGGCTCACTCTTGCCTCCTCCCAGAGCCTGCCCAGGCCCCTGCAGTTCACAGCACTCTCTCCTGTGTCATCCTGGTCACCCCAATCCGCTAGGACTGGGAAGAGAGCCGGGGTCCTCTCCTCCGTTACACGAGCCAGCTCTCCATTCCTTCCTAGGCCTCAAGTGCGTTCTCTTCACAACTCAGAGGCCAGACTGGACCACAGGTTTGTAACTGTGGGCCCAGGGAAGGCAGGCACCAGGACTTTAACCCCCATCTCACACTGAGAAGTTGCACTTTGAACAGCGTCCCCCCAAAGATTATATCCCAGTCCCTACCCTAGAACTGAGAGAGTGACCTCCTTTGAAAAAAAAAAGTCTTTGCAGATGTCACTAAGGTGAGGACTCAAGATGAGATTGTCCTGGATTTAGGATGGGCTGTAAATTGCATAATTCCCGGATGGTTCAGTGGTAAAGAATTCGCCTGCAATGCAGGAGCTTCAGGAGACGTGAGTTCAATCCCTGGGTCAGGAAGATTCCCCTGGAGGGGGAAATGGCAACCCACTCCAGCATTTTTGCCTGGGAAATTCCATGGATAGAGGAGCCTGGCGGGCTACAGTCCATGGAGTCACAGAGAGTTGGACACAACTGAGCGACTTAGCATGCACACACGCTAAGTCCTAAAAGTGTCTTTATCAGAGAAAGAAGAGGGGGAGCTGAGACACACAGAGGAGAAGGTAATGTGATCCCAGAGGCAGAGACTGAAGTGGCGCGGTCCAAAGCCAACAATGCCTGAGCCACCAGAAGCTGGAAGAGGCCAGGAAGGATTCTTCCCTAAAGCTAGCCCTGCTGACACCTTGATTTCAAACTTCCGGTCTCCAGAACCATGAGAGTCAATTTCTGTGTAAGCTATGCGGTTTGCTGTCATCTGTTACAGCAGTCACAGGAAGTTAACACAGGGACCATTAGATGGATGAAACCTCTGGGCTACAAGGTTGTCTGGGGCCCTTCCTGCGGGTGCTGTCACCCAACTCTGCACCCAGCCCCAATCCAGCCCCAACCACACTCAACAAACGCCCAACAGCCAGAAGGACGGAAGCGTGGCTGAGCTCCAGAAAACTGCTGCATCAGGGACCCAGGAGAGGAAAAGCAGCCTCCTTTTTCCTTTCCCAGAATCACACGAAACCCCAGCCGGTAGAAGTCATCACAGAATAACATCGCTCTAGATTTGCCCCAAAATATTCGGTGATGTAACCAAAGATCATTTTTTTTAAGGCAGACTCTGCAAGGGACGCCCCGGGAGCAGCTGTCTCTACACAGAGGATGTCGTGACATGATGAGCACCCAGCTGGGAAAAATTAGGAGGCGGCTTGTCACGAAGCTGGCAGGACAGGGTCCTCTAGTATCCCGTCCCCCGTGGGCATCCTAGAAACATGCTCCAGTCCTGCCCACACACGCACAGCCACCTCTCCCTTCCCAGGGTCAAACTCTCCCTGCCAACACCCTCCATTTCCTCCTTGGAGAATGGGTATAACTCACCATGGCAGCGAGTATTTTTTTCACTTTACTCTTCTCCCTGCTCCCGGTAGAGAGGCAGGCAGCCCAGGGTGTCCACATGTGGCCGTGGAAGCCAACAAGAGTGTTCAGGAGCTGGTCATTTTGCAGAATGGACGCCCCTAGGTGACCACATCTGATGACCGGCTGGCTGAGGGACTGATGGGCACAAAGTGGCCTTTCAATGGACCAGGCCAGTGGGGAAGGATATGAGGCTGCTTCCTCTTGCCTGCAGGATGTTAATGCCCCCAGTAGGCAGGCTAGAGGTGCCCAGCTGGACAGGATGAATGCACCGTTGCAGGGCATCTGACAAATATGGGGCCAGGCTGTACTGGGAGGGTCCCCACACTGCCACTAGGAGGGGAAAGGACTGCCATCGCCCACAGGGCACAGGGGCCCATCCCTGCTCACACCATTCCCAAGTGAGTACGCCCCCTTCCTTCCTCTGGTGAATGCAAGACCCCCGCCCACAAAACCAGGTTTGAACCTCCCTTGCTCTCAAAAGCTGTCCTTGGCCCCCACCTGCCCACCCCATGTGCACAAGAGCCTGAAGACCTTTGGCCCACTGCTGGGAATTCACCCCCCAGGAAATGATCGGATCTGCAGAAAGATTTATGTATGAGACGTTTGCATCAGCATTAAAACAGCAAACGCTGGAAACAATTCGAGGTTACGGAGATTTTCTGAATCCATGTGCCGGAGTCCTGCAAAGTCATCAAAATCATGGTTCTGAAGATGAGAAATGCTGAGCATACTGAGTAAAAATAGCAGAACAACCCAAGATGCATGCACGGGCCTGACGTCATCTCTCACACACGCACGCACGCGTGCACACACACATGCGCCCGCACACTCGAGGAAAACAGCCATCTCTGGATGGAATTAAGGTGGCTGTTTAATTCATTACACTTTCCTGCCTTTTCCCAAGGTGCCTACGCTAACGCAGGTCACTTCATATTTTCAGGGGATAAAACCATCAACACTGCTCTCAAAAAACAAACCCTGCTAAGAAGAAGGGGAGGGTGTGGATCACCGTGCCTCTGGCCCAGCCTCTCCTGGTCCATCAAACACTTACAGTCTCGGCTGCCTGCCGCACAGGCCCGGCCGCCTGTCCAAATGCAAACCTCCCGGCATCGTGCCCGTGGGGGTCGGGGCGAGAGCAGCCTGGATCTGGGCCTGTTTAAGGAGGAATGCGCCGCAGACAAGAGGCCATTGTGAGGGCGCAGCTGTGAGCAAACCTCTCCTCGCTCCGGAGCACTTCCTGGAGCACACCTCAGTCTGGGTAGGGGACGTGGGACGAGCCATACAGCCCTGCTCCAGGCTGGGACCAACGTCATGCAAAGAACAAGGTCAAAACCAAGTTCAGCTCCCGTGGGAGGAGCATCCCTGCCACAGCTCAGGGAGGTTCTGACCCCAGGCTCAGGCTCCAGAAGCAGCGGCCCTGGTCAATGTGAGTCTCTTCCGGGAGACAGCAAAGCAAGTTCTGTCCTGAGGTCCAGTGGCCACGTGGGAGCCAGGGTCAGACACCCAGGGAACCCAGGGTGCCAGGTGGAGGGCACCTCCCTGCTCCCTGGCCTGAGGCTGCAGAGAAAGAGCACAGAAAGACCCATCAGAATGAGTCTGGGGCATGTGTGACCCCTGGGGTGGACTCAGTTCCTCTGGTTCCAGTCTCCCATGGGGACCAGAAGCTGGCGCTGCAGCTGGGTGGACAAGATCCCTCCAGGGCAGCAGAGAAGACGGAAGAAGAATCAACAGGCCAACGGACCGGTCCCTGAAATAACACGCCTGCAAAGGAAAGGAACCCAAGGCCACAAAAGCAAGATATGATCAGCGAAAGAACAAATTCACTGGGGAAAGGGGGGCTGGGCGGGGCCGGTTCCAGGCAGAGGACAGGGCAGGACAACGGCCCTGCGTGCCTCGGATGAGCTGAGAGCTGGCCGGGTGTGGGGGCCTTGCAGCCTGGACACGCAGTGGGCTCCTGCCTCGGGACCAAATAAACGCAGAGGTTCGAACAAGGTGGCGTGACCACTGTCACCTCTGAGCCTCCACTTCTGCATGTGCCGTGTCAGCTGCAGGCGGACACGGCGATGCCCGGGCAGCAATCACAGCTGTTGGTATAATTACCATCTGTCTGTGCACCTCGGGGGTGGACAAGGCTGCACGAGCCTTCCTTCCCGAGTCCATCACACCCACGGCCAGTATCTGCCCCTGGTGCCCACCTTGAGCCCCACACAGGGAAAGCAGGAAGGGGTTAGCACCCTTCCCCAGGAAACAGCCCTAGGGCAGTAACTGACGGGTAAGCACTCTGGGGTCCCCCAGCACCCCCAGTGGAGTCTCAGTGGGAGGGGGTGTCCTCTGGAAATGAAACAGTTCAAAAGGAAGCGCTTAAAATAGACACCGTGGCCCCGCAGAGCCCGGGACAGGGACATCGGTAAACAGCAATGGCAGCGGGTGGCCCTGGGTTTCCCACCGAGAAACACGTTTGTTTAACAACGACCCAGCCAAAGACAAAGTCCAAATAAAGGAAGAGAGGAGGCCCACCACTGGCACCTACAGCTCTGGATCCTCCTTTGAGGCCTCTCCCCCACCCTCCCGGAGCAGGCCTGGCTGGGCTGTGGGTCCAGACGTGGCCTAAGAACCTCGTCTGGCGCCAGCCCCATCCTGCCTCCCACTCCGGCTCAGGGTCCTGGGGGCCCAGCGTGGTGGCTGAGGACGCTGGCCACCCTGGGCTTAGCCACACACGTGGCTGAGGGCAGCACACGGCCCCTGCTCCCAGCCCTGACCAGACACGGGCCTGCACCTCCGCACCCCGCACTGTTTCACACTGGTGGCCTGCACCCTCTGGGCTGGAGGACCCAGCTGAGCCACTTCCACTGAGCCCTGAGGGGCCATGCAGGGCGAGTTCAGTGCCCCTGAGAACTGTGGGTTCACCAAGCACTCTAGCAACCCAGGCAAAAGAGTGTGAGGTCAGCTTCTCAGTGTGTGCGTGCTAAGTCATGTCCAGCTCTTTGTGACCCCATGAACTGTAGCCCACCAGGCTCCTCTGTCCATGGGATTCTCTAGGCAAGAAAACGGGAGGGGGTTGCCATGCCCTCCTCCAGGGGATCTTCCTGACCCAGGGATCAAACTTGTGTCTTCTATGTCTCCTGCATCGGCAGGAGGGTTTGTTTTTTTTTTACCACTAGGGCCACCTGGAAAGCCCCCAACCTCTCCACTCCTTTCAATTAAGACTTTTTTTTTAATGTGAACCATTTTTAAAGTCTGTATTGAATTTGTTACAATATTGTTTCTGTCTTATATTTTGGTATTTGGTCTAGAGGTATGCGGGGTCTTAGCTCCCCAACCAGAGACTGAACCCACATACCCTGCACTGGAAGGCGAAGTCTTAACCACCGGACCGCCTGGAAGATCCTCCCCCAACAATCTGAGGACTGTCTTTTCCTTCTGCTGTTAGGACATGGGCACTCTGGGGTGCGTTCTTGCTCCTCACAGTCTCCCCTCAGGGAGGCCTGGCCCACCGCCTGCCCTGGAACAGCGACGTGCGAAGGAGGTTGGCTGTGCCCGCCAGCTGGGTTGCCTAGTTGGGCCAAGAGAAACAGCAGGCCCCCTCCTCCTCCCCCGCCAGGCTGCCACTCACCACAGGGACACCCTCCACAAAGCTCTTCCCACCCAGGATGCCTCCAGGCACCGAAAAGAGTGCAAAGGTGACCCTGGCCCCTCAACTCAGGACATGAACAAGAACCCACCCACGACGGGCAGGGAGCCCAGTGGCAGCTGTGGTCAACAGCCAGCCCTCGGATTCCAGACCCTTTCTTAATCCCCAATTCATCACATTAATTTCTCCCTGGAAAAAGCTCTCTCCAGCATGCTGGCAAGCGAGGACACAGGCAGAACCTGCCCTCCCCAGCCCAGCTACACAGTCTAATCCACCTAGAATGCATCCTGCCTGATGCCTGTACAAGGGCATCCAAATCTAAAGCTGTCTACAGAGGACACTGGTCCCACAATGGCCCCAAGATGGTACGTCTGAGTCTTAACTCTGGTACCTGTGAAAGCGATGTGGAAAAAGGGCCCCTGGGCTTCCCAGGTGGCACTAGTGGTAAAGAACCCATCTGCCAATGCAGGAGATGTAAGACACGAGGGTTTGATCCCTGGAAAGATCCCCTGGAGGAAGGCATGGCAACCCACTCTAGTATTCTTGCCTGGAGAATCCCATGGACAGAGGAGCCTGGTGGGCTACAGTCCACAGGGTCGCAAAGGGTTGGACGTGACCGAAGTGACTTAGCATGCACGCACAGCACACAGATGGACTCAGGGTAGACTCTCAAGGTGAGACCATCCTCGATGAGGGCGGGCCCTGAACCCAGACATGTGTCCTCATAAGACACAAAAAAGGAGATGACAGAGAAGCCGTGTGAAGATGGAAGGGTGCACCCACGAGCCAAGGACGCCGAGGATTCTCGTCGCTGGAGCTGGGAGAGGGGCCTGGATGAGACCTTTCCTCGGAGTCTCCAGAAGGAACCAGTGCCGCCCACACCTGCCTTCCGGCCTCTAGACCCGGAAGAGAGCACATTTCTATCGCCTGAAGCGCCCCCTGGTCCGGGGCACTTGGCAGCTGCAGAAGGAGGACCCAGAACAGGTCTTTCAGCTGCCACGGCCTCTCCATTCAGCCTCCTCAGCCTCTGTTGATGTGGAAGCCACGTCCCGCAGGGCCTCACCAGCTCTGGCGGGGCACACGGGCGCCCTGGAATCGGACAGGCTGGCGGGAAGGCCCTTTGCCCTCTCGGCCTGCGCCAGCCGCCAGCTCAACTCCGGCCCTTCACAGCTACCAATGCCTTGGCCCAGTGACCGGTTCCTGCTGCTGGCTGCCACTCCCACCCAGCCGCTGAGCCTCCCCACCCCATCTTCCTGGGGCAGGGCCACCTGGGACGTCCAGCATCCTGGGACGTCCCCACTCGCACCTGTTGCTTCACTGTCCTCCGTCAGGGCACCCTGTTCACTCCCAACAGAGTTCCCATCAAGCCAACAAGTTCAATCAGCTAAGGTGGGTTCATTACCCGTGTTCCCCCACCACCCCCCTGCCAACAGAGAAGGGTCCTGGGTGACGGCTCTCAGGGTCAAGGAGCTGCCTGAGAGAAGAGACCCTGGTAGGCATCGTGGGACAGCCACGTAGCAACTTCTGCTTCAAGAAACTCCTCTCTACAGAGCAAAACCACAGCAAATGTTACAAGGAGCCACTTCTTAACTTGGGGCCTCTTCCCGCTCCGGCCATCTCCCAGTTGATTCCCCCGGCTCTGGTGACACTGGGGTCATTCCAGGCCAACTCTAACAATCACCCTAAGACACTGCACTTCCTTCTTTCCATAGTAAAATTAAAAGTTACAGGAACGTGAGTGCATTCAGACCCATCTGTCCTCCCCCTCTGAGACCAACTGTGAGCTCTACTCTGCAGAAAGAGGAGAGACAGAACGCGGCCGAAGCTACACGCACGGAGATGCGGGCAGACAGGCAAAGAATAGCCTGACCGGGGTGGCGACTTGGGAGGGGGGCGGTGAACCCAGGCTTCCTGAAAAGCCGAAGAGGGCCAAGGTGCAGCCCTGCCTGCAGGGGACCAGAGGGGACAGAGGACCTTTCTGGCCTCCGTGGGTCAAAGGTTCCCTGATGAATGGCAGCCGAGGAGGGCAGGAGGCAGCCCCTGAGAGGAAACTGAGTTCAAAACCTGAATCCCCAGGCTGCGGCTCCGAGGGCCCTTTAATGCACACACCCCTCCCCCGCTGCCCCAGATGCCCCAAGGGGGTCCTGTCCTGCACAGAGGACTGAGGAGCTGCTTCCAGGTTGGAGCACCGCCCCTCCGCCCACCAGAGGGTCCCATGCAGGGCTGTTCCCTGGGTGCTCCCCCAGACCCACCCCTGACCATGGAGCAAGAATCACCCCGTCCACAAAGAGCCTGCGGACAAGCTGGCTTGCTCACAGCCATCTGTGACCGCGCCAATTCTTCCCCGCGACTGGGTGGGGGGCAGAGCAGGGCCCGGAGACCCCTGGTCAGTCTCAGCTCCATGGCACCGGGCTGTCAAGGCGGTGGTCACTGTGATGGCTCCTCCTGGCGAAGCTCCAAGTTCCCTTCTCTGTTCTCAGCCCAGAGGGGGTTGGTCGTTCCCCAACCAGCGGGCAGAGGAATCACCCCGCTGACTACAGCAGGAAATGGTAGAAACACTTAAAAAATGCAACAACAACAAAAAAATCCTAATACCAGGGTCTGCTGGGCCCAGGTGGAGCCTCCATTAATCACACCAGAGGGACAGATGGAGCTCTGCATGTCTCTGGGCTGTGGCCTGGGGGCGGCAGCTGGGTGCTGCCCAGGCCCATATGAGCTCCGGCCTAATTACAGGGGACAGTGACCTGAGGAGCACAGTTCAGGCCCCGGTCAGGGCAGCACCCAGGAGTCCAGCTGCTCCCCCAGGCCTCCCAAGGAATGGAGTGGGTCACAGCGCATGACCCCAGACTGGCTGAGCTGGGCTGGGCAAGAGGAAAGTGTCTCAGTGATCGCAAAGCCCTACAGGCTCCAAGGCTGATTAGCGGGTTCAGGGCAACCTGGTCTCTACACTCAAGGACGGGGTGAGCTTAGGCCAGGGGGAGGGTTGGCAGAGAAGGAGGAGTCCGGAAAACCAGAAGGAGGAAGTGGGTTTGTAGAGAGAGACAGGCCACATCTGGACCCTGAGAAGATTCTGGAAGGGGCTCCCAGGGGCCGCCCAGCTGTTCCAAAGAGCCCTGGTGGGGGCTGAGTGAGGCCGCCTCCAGGACTCCCCTCTGAAGGCCCTACTGGGCACTCACCAGAGACAGCAAGCTCCTGGCTAATGCCACACAATAATCTGGAACTTGGAGAGAACCTTGTGGCTCAGTGGTAAAGAATCTGCGTGCAGTTGTGGGAGGCCCAGATTCGACCCGAGTCGGGAATATCCCCTGGAGGAGGAAATGACAACCCACTCCAGTATTCTTGCCTGGAAAAATCCATGGACAGAGGAGCCTGGTGGGGCTGCAAAGAGTCAGACACGACTGAGCAACTAACACTTATCACTTTCACTGAAGACCTAAAGCAAGCCGGGCACAGCCTCCAGGCTGGGCTATACTGTTGGGCAGAGCATCAGGAACGGGATGCCATCACCCTCTGGGGACACAGATGAGGAGTCTGAGACCCAGGGAGGCCTTCGATCACTCAAAGTCATGCCATCAAGCCCATCTAAGCCTGGTCTCTAGATCCACACCCAGACACTCTGCTGCCCCTAAGGTCGGCCACTGCATGGGGCAAGATCGGTGGGTGTTCTAACTCCCAGAAGCTGTGCACGCGCCCTTGTTTGGAAAGAGGGTCTTTGAAGATGTAATTAAGAGCCTCGAGAGGGACTTCCCTGGTGGCCCAGTGGCTAAGACTCCATGGTCCCAATGCCAAGGGGCCCAGATTCAATCCCTGTCAGGGAACTAGATCCCACATGCCACAGCTAAATATCCTATGAGCTGCAACTAAATAATTAAATATTAAATATATATACATACACACATATATAAGAGCCTCGAGATGAGATCGCCCTGGATTTAGGGAGGAATCTGCCTGCCAATGCAGGAGACGCAAGAGATGTGGGTTCGAGCTGTGGATCAGAAAGATCCCCTGGAAGAGGAAATGGCAACCCACTCCAGTATCCTTGCCCGGAGAATCCCATGGATAGAGGAGCCTGGCAGGCTACAGTCCATAAGGTCTCCAAGAGTTGGATATGATTGAGTGTGCAAAATCTGAGTGAGGGTCCCGCCTAAGAGCAAAGACAGAGAGACAGGGAGCAGACTGGACAGATGCTTCCACCGGCCAGGGCACCAAGGTCGGCGGGACCCCACAGAATCTGGAGGAAAGGCTGAGCAGAAGGAACCAGCCCTGCCCACACCATGAATTTGGACTTTCTGGGCTCAGAGCCCTGTGTTGAGCCCCAGCCTGCGGTCTCTACTGTGGCCACGGGGCACCTACACGCTCCCTCTGACTCTTCCTGGTCTTTGCACCCCGCCTCCCTGAGCTGACCATGCAGCTGTCCTGTTCTTCTGTGGCTCCGTCCAGGGGTGGCCCAGCCCAGGTTATCAGGCAAGCACCTGCTTATTCTTTTCTCTTTACATTTGTTCTTTGAGCCTCTGAGTGTTTTCTGGCTGATACACGCTTAGGGAAAACCTCCCTAAGGACCGAACGGACCTGTCTTCTGAGCAGGGTGGGCAGTGTACCCTGGGCATCCTTGGAGGTGACCAGCCTTAAATGTGACCCCTA
Source organism: Bos indicus (assembly GCF_029378745.1). Lineage (NCBI taxonomy): Eukaryota > Metazoa > Chordata > Mammalia > Artiodactyla > Bovidae > Bos > Bos indicus. The sequence continues at coordinate 55,867,217 of NC_091778.1, forward strand.
AGGCATCCTCCTGTCCCCTGCACTTTCTTCTCAAAAGAGCCAGTGTGGAAGCCTTCAGCCATGGTTGCAGGTGGACAGATAAAGTACCCCCAACCCTTCACAAAGCCGCACCCTCAAAATAGACAACTTCTCAAGTCTGCTTCTGGCCTGCGGGAGAGGGAAAAAATGAGAGCTGTACAGTGAACTCCAAACCCTCCGTGCCAGAGACCGCTCCGGGAGACCTACCCCCGCCCCCACCACCCAGCACCACCAGCTCCACCAGCTCAGCCTGATAACCTCTGACCTGCCTGCCGGCCACACGGGGCCCAGGCTACCAATCAGTACCTCCCTGATTCCCACCCTAGGAAGCCCCCAGAAAGCCAGGCCCTTCCAGCCACCAGCGGCGAGGACCAGGCGGCAAGGAGAGGGAGAGGGCCCTCTTATACACACACCAAGAAACTTCCCAGTTCCCCTACATCACCAGAGACACAACCTACCCAGCCTGAAAGCCCCTCAGTTGGGGGAGGTCCGGAGCAGCAGAGAGAAAGCGCCTCCAGGAAACTTTCAGAGCTGCAGGCAGGAGTAATTCCTTTCTTAACTAAAAATGGAGAATTTCAGCCAAGTTGTCTCAGCAGAACTGCTGGGTGTAGGAGAGTCTGGGAGGGCAGGGGGGTCTGTGCAGATGACCCAGAGCTGGGGGCTGCCGGACGATGCATGGAGTTGTCACGAGTCACCTCTACACACCACCTGAGCTAGGCAGCTGACCCCTCTAGCCTCAGCACACTGGTCTCTTCCAGCTGGGACACCCAATGACCCCATAAGGGCGACCTCGGGGGCTGCCACCAGCTCCAAGTTTCTCTCATCACTCCTGCAACCACAGGCTCAGTGATTCCAAACACTTAGCAGAGCTGGAGAGGCCGGGAGAGGCCACCTCCCCTCCTAGTCTGAGGTCGAGGACTGAGGCTCCGGCCACAGTCCTCTGCAGCCGAACATGCAGCTGCCGGTGCTGTCTGCAGAACTGGCCCCATAGCCTGCGTGTTTGGGCTTCACTCCACTCAGCACTCCAACCTACAGCCGGAAAGAATCAGCGGGACCCAGAGGTCCTGGCTCGGCCACCATCAGCCAAAGGAAAGGGCACTTTGAGTCTCTCAAACTGGGGTGGGAAGTTGCATTGGGTGAGTTTTCTTTTTGACAATGAACCTTAAAAAATAATATCTATTGCTCTTTTCCTTACTCTAAAAGCAATACAGAAAGTGTATGTGCAATGCAGAAAATCTGCAAAACATAAGCACTATCAATGGATAGTGCTTATCAAGGATGGCAAACATCCTTCCAATCTTTTCACTACACGCATATTTGTAAAGCAGGCTCACGGAGAGACACAGCCTTGGGTCTTTCTCCTGCAGCATCAGGTAGCCTGCATCGCCATATATTCTTGCATTCGTTCTCCAAATTCCTTTCTGGTTCTAAAGTTCTGGTTCCAGATCACTCTCAGCTCTAGCTGACAATCAGAATCATTTCCAGAGCTTCTTAGTAGACAGATTACTGGTCCTCGCTTCCTAGAGCTCCTGTCAGGAGGGCTGGGTGGGCCTGGCACCCCGAGACTGTCTGGGGAGAAAGTGAGCAAGGACCTCTGCCCTCCGGTGGACTCACAAGCCTCCTCTCCATCCCCCTCCTGGGAATCCTACAAGAATGACATCTTGGCATCCAACCCTTCCAGAGGCAGCCCCAGCCCGCGGCTCCGCCCGCCCCACTGTCCCCCGAAGGCACCCAAGATCTCTGTCCAGCTTCGGTAGCCACCACTCAGCCCCTAAGCCCGTCACAAACCAAAGGAAACACTTGGGCACTGCTAAGGCAGAGCCCCATGGGATGAGGGAGCGTGTCAGTCAAGGCCCCCAGATCTGCCCAGGGCCCCTAGCAGTATCCCCTTAGAGAAGATTGAGAGGGACCTCCCTGGCGGTCCAGTGGTTAAGACTTTGCCTTCCAATACAGGAGGTGCAAGTTCAATCCCTGGTCAGGGGGCTAAGATCCCACATACCTCCTGGCCAAAAAATAAAACCATAAAACAGAAGCAATACTGTAACAAACTCAATAAAGACTTTAAAAATGATCCAGATCAAAAAAAAACAAAGAGAGAAGGTCGAAGCCGCCCAGGACCTCCATACTAACTCATCTGCTCCAGGAACCAGGCAGAGAGAGGCCCAGTGCTGGCGTCCAGGGTCCCAGCCAGCCTCCCTTCCCCTCGACTCCCAGAACAGCCATCATGTTCCTCCCAAAAGACCATCACCATCCTGCAGGCAGGAGCCAAGCTCATCCGTCCACATTGGGCCCTGCTGCAGAGTGTGTTCCCTTAGTTCACAGGTTGAATGCTATCCCTCAAGGTGATGGGGCCTTAGAGGTAGAGCCTTTGGGGGTGATGAGGTCTTGAGGGTGGAGCCCTCGTGATGGGATTAGCACCCTTCTAAAAGAGACCCCAGAGAGCGCTCTCCCCTTTTGCCCTGTATCAGCACGGTGAGGACACGCTGTCTGTGAACCAGGAAGCCACCGCCAGATAATGAATCTGCCGGAGTCTTGACCTTGGATGTCCAGCCTCCAGAACTGAGAGAAGTAAATGTATGCTATGCAAGCCCCCCAGTCTGTGGTCTTTTTGTTACTAAGACGAGGGCCTGGGAACAAGCCTCGTGTGACTTACGAGCCTCTAGGAAATGCTTGTTGCCTTAAATCTTTAACTCATCGTTTACCGGTGCTCACCACACACCAGGCACAACCCTAAGGGCTCATTCACCTCCCAAGACCTTCAGATGAGCTATTTCCCTCTCGTCCCCATTTTACAGATGGGAAACCGAGGCACAGAGAGGCGAACAACCAGCCCAACATCCCAGCACACGTGAAGTGAAGTGAGACTGAGCCAGCATGCTAAACCATCACACCACGCTACCTCCACAGCCCACCCCGCCCCCTAAAAGCCAGACTCTCAGTAACAGTACAGCACCCGCTACACGCCACACCAGCATGGCACCTGTCTTGTGCTAAGCCTCAGACACACCTGCAGGACAAACCCTGTGATTCCAGCGTCACTAACGTGGTCACCAAGCTGGAAAGAGATGAGGCCAGGATATGAACACAGGCAGCCTCTGCCAGACCCCAAGCTCTGGCCCCCCCACTGCTAGGTAGACTGCGATTTCCATTCCGGCCCGGCAGGGTCAGCCCGGGGAGGCGGCCCAGGCGAGGACCGGGTTGTAGAGCACCAGGGTCTCCCTTCCAGTGTGGCCTCAGGCTACCTGTGACCTTCAAGACTTGCCCACCTTGCTGGGTTCCAGGAGGACCAAGAGCCCTTGAATACAGAGTGCCCAGCCTGGGGCCTGGCATGTCGAAGGTGCTCAAGACAGAGACGGTTACGAAGAACAAGAACCAGCGCCATCAGAGGAAGTGCCTGTGAGTGAAAGGGGAACAGTTGGAAGAGCCGGGACTTGGATCAGAGAACAAAAAATTCGGGAGGGAGGCCGGAGTCCAACAGCTGGCTCCGGGGCAGCTGCTTGCAGGAGCCCGGCTCCATCACGTAAATATTAGGAGAGATGCAAATATCTGAGCACCCCTTCCAGCCCAGCTTCACAGGGAGGCTGCAGCCAGGGCAGGGGCAAGGTTTCCCCCCTCACCAGTGTCCCCACCCCTCCCCCAGCTGCCCCCAAACTTCTCTACCTGGGCAGGAGCTGGGGTGTGGACAGCCACCAGGAGGGAGGGGACACAGCCCCATCTGCCCCCTCTCCTCTGCACAGGGCCTGGAAAGGCGTGAATGAATGAGTGCCTTCCCCATCTCTCCTCCTCCTCATTGCTTCTTTTGTAGTTTAGCAGGAAAGTAGAGCAGCCCCTCCAGAGGTCTTTCTGATGGAATCCCGGAGGGAAAAGCTCACCACTCCAGACCCACTACCCTCACCACAGAAACACATCACGTGCCCCTCTTCCACATGGACTACATGCACCACCCAAGTCTTTCCCCGCAATCTGACCAGGAGGAAAGCTGGAGCCTGGAGCTCCTCCACACCCCGACCTATGTCTGCAGGAACAGCCCCCTCCCATACCCTCCGCCTGAATGCCAAGGGTACCTGTGCCAGATGTGGGCATAACACGGTCTTCCAAACCAACTACACGCAGGCAGAAATCGCAACAGGAGGCAGCCAGCACCATCTGTCTGGAGACCCTGCCTGGTAAACTCCTACCCAGGACTCTGCTTGGTGCCCCTTCCTCCAGGAAGCCTTCCTGAACCTACCCCTCTCCTGGGCTCATGCCTGGAGCCCAGAATGGAGAACAGAACTAGTCCTCAGCTGGCGCCCACAGTTTACTGCTGAGTAAACAAACGAATGAGCTGGCTGCCTCTCCCACCCCGGCCATCCTCCTCCCAGCCCACCAGACACAGAAAGATTCTAGCACTTACTTCATTTTTGAACTGAAGGCTAAAAAAAAAAGAAAAAAAACCCCAAACACAGTTTTCTTACAGAGCACTCCTCCCCTGACTTGTGATGGGGGACAGGAGGCAGGGGACAGCGGAAAAGGCCGCCCCTCCGGGCCTGGGATGGAGCCAGGAAAACTTGTATGCTTTTACTGTAGATGATATCGGTCTCCAGGGACTCAGGGCAGGGGCCTGGCCTGCCCCTCAGAGGGAAACTGCCCACCCACGTGGAAAGGAGGGCCCGAGAGCCCTGCTGGGGGCTGGCTTTCTGCACCCAGGGAGGGGCCGACTGGGCTCCAGGCTGAGGTCCTGCCTAGGAGAGTCTGGAGAACCGGCAGGCTGCTGGCCACCGACGGTCAGAACCAGAAACTTCTCCATCTCACCGAAGACGGGGGAGGGGAGAAGGTGAGGTGGCCGGAATCTGGGCCACTCTGCCTGGGACACCACTCCTTCTTCCCACCAAAATAAAAAAAAAAGAGAGACCATTCCATAGGTGAACTTCCCGCAGGCAGAGAGAGGGTGGTCGGTGTTCCAGTGTCTCCCTTCCCATTCCCACGGGATCCTCAGCCACAGCCTCCCACATGGAGGTGCCTGAGACCCCCAGGCCCTGCCCCAGGGGACAGTCAAAGCCCACGGCCAGAGGAGCCATCAGCCTGCACTCCTCAAAAGGCAGGGGAGGGCTGTGAGTTTGACAACTAGAAAGCTGTACTAGAAACTCAGAGGAAGTGCCTGTGACTGGTCATAAAAGACCAGACACCGGCTGCAAAGAGCTCACAGTTCCAACCCCTCCTTGTACAAGTGAGGGAAAAACCAGACCCAGGAACTCCCAGCTCAGACTTGCTAAGACCCAGGCGGCAAGACAAACTCAACTCCCTATCCCTGCCCCATCCCCAGAAAGAGCCACGTAAGGCCCCCCCGAGGGGGTGCCCCTGCTCCCCCTATTTGTACCCAGAGGGACCTCCATCAAACCCCTAGCCAGATAGTCCCTCAGAGGCTGCAGTAACCAGCGGACATGTGGGGGGCTGGGGGTAAGGAGCTGGTCACCTCTTCTGCCTCCCCTCCCCCATCCCACCTGGACCCCCCCTGGAGGTGTTTGAAGGCAGGGCTCCCGGTCTTGGGGACAGAGACACGGCAAGCTCTAAGCCATGCATGGGGAGGGCACACTAATGTGTTCAAGGCCAGGTCCCTCAATTTTCTTAATTTTGCATCTCGGGATAGAGATGGGTTCCCCAGATGGCCCGGAGACTGGGAGCAGAAAAGGCTGGAGACTGTGGGGCTCAGCATTCCAGGAGGGACTGTCAGACTCAGAAATCTGAGAGAGAGGGTCAACCGAGAAAAACCACACGACACAAAAAATAAAGAGGCAGGTTGCCCAGAATGGGAGAAATAACTGCAAATGAAACAACTGACAAAGGATTAATTTCCAAAGCAACTCAGCAGCTCAATATCAGAAAAATAAACAACCCAATCAATAAAATGGGCAGAAGATCTGAACAGACATTTCTCCAAAGAAGACATACAGATGTCTAATAAACATGTGAAAAAATGCTCAATGTCATTACTGTTAGAGAAATGCACATCAAAATTATTAACACAATGAAGTATCACCTTATACTAGTCAGAATGGACATTATCAACAACAACAAAAAAACCTACAAACGATAAATACTGGAGAGGATGTGGAGAAAAGGGAACCCTGTTGCACTATAGATGGGAATGTAAATTGATACGGCCACTATGGAAAATAGTAAAGAGGTTTCTTTAAAAACCAGGACTAGAACTACCATCATTCAGTTCAGTTGCTCAGTCGTGTCCGACTCTCTGCGACCCCGTGAACCGCAGCACGCCAGGCCTCCCTGTCCATCACCAACTCCCGGAGTCCACCCAAACCCATGTCCAACGAGTCAGTGACGCCATCCAGCCATCTCATCCTCTGACGTCCCCCTCTCCTCATGCCCCCAATCCTTCCCAGTATCAGGGTCTTTTCGAATGAACTACCGTTTGACCCTGCAATCCCACTACTGGGCATATACCCTTAGAAAACCACAACACAAAAAGACACATGTATCCCAATGTTCACTGTAGCACTGTTTACACAGCCAGGACCCAGAAGCAACCTAGATGTTGATAGACAGGTGAATGGATAAAGAAGTTGTCTGTATGTTTGAGATATACCGTGGAATATTACACAGCCATAAAAGGGATGAATTTGAGTCAGTTCTAGTGAGGTAGATGAAACTAGAGCCTGTTACACAGAGTGAAATAAGTCAGGAAGAGAAAAACAAACATTGTCTATTACACAAAGATGATGGGATCTAGAAAAATAGTACTGATGAGCCTATTAGTATGGCAATAATAGAGATGCAAACAGAGAGAGCAGACTTGTGGCCATAGAGAGGGAAGGAGAGGGTGGGACGGATTGAGAGAATAGCATTGAAACATGTACATTACCACGGGTAGCTAATGGGAACTTGCTGTACAACACAGGGAGCTCAACCTGGTGCTGTGACAACCTTGAGGCGTGGGATGGGCTGGGAGGCGGAGGGGAGGTTCAAGAGGGAGGGGACATGCGCCTGCCTGTGGCTGATTCACGCTGATGTATGGCAGAAGCCAAGACAACACTGTAGAGCAATTGTCCTCCAATTAAAAATAACTTTTTTAAAAAAGAAAGAGGCAGGTTGGAGTCTCATTCCCGGGCTCCTCACCTCCCCTGCAACCCCACTCTGTGCTACGGGGGGGAGGTGCTTGCTGTGTATATTCTCCAATCGCATGGAGGCCATTCCCCTGTCCCTCTGCCTAAATTTCAGGGCATTGGCAGCACTTTAAAAACTGACAACAAACTTGAAGTGTCCAGACCATCTCCTGGTCTAGGCTGAACGGAGCCTCCGGGCTCTGTCCAGACCAAATTAAACAGCCGGAGCCCAGAAATGCCCCCAGCACCGGGGGGTGTCTAGGGGCCAACCGCTGGGTCTGTTTGGCCAGAAAAATTACAAATCCTCAGTCTTCTGGGACCGGGTTCCACAGACTTCCAGCCCGTTTCATCTCATAAGCAACTCAGCCTCCAAATTTGGGAAAAACCAAGAGGAGGTTGGAAAGACAGCTGCTGTTTGACCACGTTTCCTCGGTGGTGCCGCCAAGAGAAAGCAAAGGAACTTGCTTCCCGGCTGGGTTTCTGGGATGAACCCAGGAAATGACATCCTCCGGAGGGTCTTGACTTCTGATAAATCTCTCCTGAGAGCCCCCTAGCTTGCCCAGCACCGCGTACCCTCTACCCTAGCCCACCATTCTAAACACACCACCAGACCTTTGAAGGTCTACACCATGACCCGCTGCTACCTGCCCTTGGGGACTCCAAGCCCATCAGAAGCACTTGGTCTGGCCTGGCAGGAAGGTGGGACTCCTGGGTTTGGGGGCCACCACGGATCCCTTGAGCCTGGCCCTCAGGTCCTTGGTGTTGGCCTGTGGTCCTGTCTGTACCCCAAGGAGCCTTCTATTAGCAGCCAGCCCACCCCCAGCACAATGAGTGAGGGGCATTCAGCTGGTAAACAGGCGGTGGCGGGGGGAGGATAATGGTGATGCCTGAACTGAACCGTGGCAGGGGGCTCCATCTCTGAACGTGACATTACCCTGACTGCCGGACATTCAAGGAGAAAAAGAAGGTGAGGCCCCATTCTGCTCAGCCAGCACCAGGATGAGGGAGCACCAGGCACTCCCTTAGGGGCCTGCCAAGGCCGCGCCAAGGCCACGGTCACCAGGCTGAGAAGTCTCCAGCCTTGCAGGGTGAGTGTGCCATCTGCCCTTGGCAACGTCACGTCATGAACAGGCCGCAAGGCCACCTGCTTCCACCGGCTGGACAGTCTGCTCACAAACATGGCCTGAGCAAGTACGCCCACTGTGTGTCCACCCACCGTGTTTCGGGCCCAGGGATGTCCATGGCTGCCACTGAGCCTGGGGGCTTGAGCTCCAGGGGGTTCCTTTCTCCAGACTCGGAGGCCCCAGCCCATGCCCATCTGCTTCCCACATTGGCACAAGGGTGCAGGGCTAACCAGCCCCTGGGGGTGAGCTCGAGGCACCCAGCTCTGGCCTCCAAGCCCCGGCTTCTCCACACTGGCCCCAGAAGGGACGATGCGCCAAGTTCCAGATTTGCAACACAATCAGGAGTAGCATAGGGCCGCTGGTCAAGGAGGATGTTGCGGTCAGCAACCCCTATCCCTGACACCAGCTGCCAGTTCCGACTCTCTTTCAGGAAGGCTGGCAGCCAGCAGAGGCATGGGCAAGCAGCCCGACCCCACTGTCTTCAAAGCCAGGTCATACAGCATACGCCTGTGTCGTCATCTGCAGGGTGGGCCCATAGTCCACCCATCTGGGATGCTCCGGGGTGAGGGGAGACTGGGATGACATCCCCAGTGAAGGAACCCTGCAGGCAGCCCACCTGACCCGAGTCTCTAAGTTCTGCCTGTGAGACAGCGTGACACCTCCCAGGCCCGGGCAATGGCTCCTGGGCTGGCCAGTAACACAAGTATCTGCTCTGAATCTTCTGTGCTGACCATGGTATACAGCCTCACTCACCACCACTCCCCCCAACCACTCGGGGACCCAACAGACCCTTGCACCCCTTCCCTTCCATCACCCAGATTCCTGCATTTAGGTATCCACACCCACCTGATTCGGCAAATATCTGACCCCCACCTCAAGCCCCAACAGCAGCAGCACCTACCATACTCCCAGGAACAGGAAACAGGCTCAGGCTGTTGGCTATCTCCCCAAGATGATCCTTGGACAGAGGCTGTTTATAACCCCACTCAACAGAAGGGGAAACCGAGGCTCACGGGCCAAGACTCCTTCACCACCCAGCTGCCCTACCCATCACTTCCCTCCAAAGGCCCTCCCTCTCCTTCGGGATATAAACTCTACCCACTCGTCCCTTTCAAACCTTCCTACAGTGGGTAGGATTCCATGTGTCCACTGCCAAAGGCCCAGGTTCAATCCCTGCTTGGAAACTAACAGCCCACAGGCTATGCGGTACAGCACCCCACCCCCACCCCCACCAAAAAAAAAGACTTCCTGGAAGGATCTGTGTCCTCCAGGAAGCCTTTCCAGATGGACACCCCACCGCACGGGATGTCCCTGCCCAACCCACCTCTCTGGCCCACGTCTAAACCTCAGCCCCACTGATGATGGGGACCCTTGTGCCACCTGGCACTTCCTCGCAATCAAGACAGAGGGTGAGTCTAGCCCCGGATCCTGGACCCAACAGCACCAGGCCAACACAGCTGGTGGTGGTCAGACCCATGAGAGCCACCCCCTCGTAGCCACGAGCAGGTATCAGTGGAGTCCCAGGAAGGCTGGTTCCTTCCATTCAGCGAGTGATCTCACACCACCACGGTGCCTGTCTCTTGCCACCAGGGGAGGACTGTGGGGACGCTGTATTCTCAAGAGGCCTCAAGTCTCACTGAAAAGCAGGACTCATCGCTCAAGAAGCCCAGTGGTGTTAATTAGGGGCAGATTCACACCCATCAGCAAGCTAGATCTTGTTCTCCTGGGAGGAGAGGGGTACCTGGACGGAGCCATCGAGGGAGCCCTCGTCCAGGAGGCGTCTGGGCTCCCAGACAAGCTCCCAGACAACTGCAGGGTCTCGTCTCCCCAGGAGACCCTCTCCCTGCCCGCTGCCCGCTCCATGCTCTGGGGCTAGGGCCTGCTTGGGCTCCAGGACCCAGCTGGCAGGATCCCATAATGAGACGTCAGAGGACAGACGTCAGAGGTTCAGAAGGGCAGACACCTCCTCCAGGTGGGAGAGACGGCTCTGGGACCGGAACTCCTGGGTCCTGGGCCAGATTGCGTCTCAACCAACATCAAGGACTTTCAGGATTTTTTCAGCCCATGCAAATCCGGTTACAGCCAACCCTGCTGGGAAAGTAGGCCAACAGCTGGCACTTGGAAGGGCTTTTGTTACACAAAGACCCGAGTTGTAATAGCGTTTGCGATAACAGATTTGGCCTGCCTTCGTTAGAGAACACGCCGTCCGACTGCCCTGAACTCCGCCAGCCGGGAGCCAGATAGCAGACGGGGTCGCCCTTCCAGCCACCCCATCACACGGGGAGTGACGGTGCTGAGATCACCTGCAGCCCAGCTCCCAACAGGGGAAATGAAACTTTAAAAAAATCAATCCAATCCAGCAAAACACAAGATGTTCCTCCTGCCCCTTCATGGGGGTCTCCACGGAACCCTGGGATCCTCCTCAGAGGGAGGGCAGGGGCCATCATGTGGGAGGTTCATGCCTACAGAGGACACTGCCCCCCCGCCCGGCAGTCCCCAGGGGAGACCTGAACCCACAGACACTTCCAAAATAGGAGACAGGCTGCATCTCCACGCCACCTCGCTGATGGCTGTGGAGCTTAACAACCTCACCCTCAGTCCTCCAGGGTAGGTAAGGGGATGAGCAGAAACAGCAGGGTGAAAAGAGAAGAGTGTTCCCCAGGGAAGGGAGAGGCATGTGCCCAGGATATGGGGTGTCAGCAGAATTTAACTAGGGGTATCCACTCCACAACCCCCCCAACACACACACACCTCCACTGGGACAGCTTTCTGACTGCCCTGCAGGGCCTGCTACTTTGGCCTGGATACTGCCATTGCCCCAAACCTCCAGGGAACACCCCAAGAGAGCCAATGGGACCCAGTCGTAGGACTCCAGTCTGCTCCGGTTGAAAGTCACCCCCAGCAACTGCCATGGCTCAGAACTCTCCAGCCTTTGGTGGTGGCCCCTGGGGCCTCCATCTTTAGCCACCAACATATGCAGCTGTCGAGGAGCCAGGATTTCCTCCCACCTCTCTGACCCTACCTTGCAGAAACTGAGATATCAAGCAGGCAGCCCAGGCAGAGGCCCCCCACCAGCCCCATGGAAACAGACCAGAGCTCCTCCGGCTCCAGTCTCGGCCACTCCAGCAGCTTCCCCAGGATGGTCTGGGCTCCCGGCGGGCAGGCACACCTGGTCCTCCGTAACCTTGCTCGTCTGACTGTCACAAGCTGGCCCCTCTCATGCCCCAGCCCTAATAGGCCAGCTCATTCCGGCCTCCCCTACTCAGCTCACTGTCCCTGGCCCGAGCGGGCTCCTCCTCCTGCCTGCAACCAGATTTCCGCCTCCTCCACCACCACGACCTTTCTCTGTCCTGGCTCTGCCAGCCAGTATCACCCACAGTTGCTCCGGGTCAGACACCCTCCTCCTGCCCTGATCTCTCCTTCCCACGTCTGTCTGTCCAAGGCTGTCACTCTCAACACCCAACTCCACTCCAAGTTTCGGGGGCTCCTGGGGAGGCTGCCTTTCTGGTCTCCAAGCTGGCCATGTGTACAGAGCGCACACACGTACACACACACAAACAACCAACGTGCACGCGAGAGGCTCTAACTCGCCTGCCTTCAGTGCATGAGTCTGTGGGGTACACAGTGGGGAGGCTGCCGCACACCAGGAACCAGAGGGTCCAGGCTCCGCTCCCTCAGTGAGAAATCCCCCCCTGAAAGCGCAAGCACGGGGCTGCCAACTGCCACACCAGGATGGTCTCAATGAGGCCATTGTCTCCACCAGATGAGAGGGTTGAGAAGCTGCCTGAGAAGCAGCTGCCGAGGCTGCTGGCATCTCCAGATGGGGCACTTCGGGAGAGGATGGAGTTGCACGCGGGCCCCGAGTCAGAGGCGCCAACAACCTCCGGGGCATGTACTGTGACAGAGCGCACGACCCCTAAACCTCCTCCTCCTCCGGCTGCCTCAGGGCTCCTGACCTCCTGCTTTCATGTCCGGGACCGCAAGCCAACCTAACTCGCACAGGCCTCAGGAGAAAAGTACACAGAGCACAGGACCTGAAGCAGGCAGCCATCTCCAGGTCGACCAGTTCTCCCACTCAGACTCTTGGGCATAAAAGGCCCTAGGAGTGTTTTCCTCCTCCAGCAGTGGCTGGGGGCAAGCTGAAGGCAAAACAGACTCAGAGAGACCTCGAGTATGAGCACACACCCCCAAAAGATCGGGACAAGCCATCACAGCTCTGTAGACCAGAACTCCTCTTAGCGTTCAATGTCACAGTCAGAAAAGTGCTCCAACCAGACAGCCAGCCCCCAGCAGGCACGTCCCTTGGACAAGGCAAGCCAGAGCTGGACCCCACCCCCTCCTGTCTCTCCACCCCCTGCTAAGCCAGTCCAGGCCCAGCCCAGAATTACAGCTGTTGGGGCTCTGCCTGGGGTCCAGCCAGGCTCTGGTCCCCAGAAGTGCCCCTGCAAAAGGAGCTGACCCCAAGTGGGCCAAGTGCCCAGCTGGGCTCTGGGGCCCCAGACCCCAGCCTTGACTCTGCCCTAAGGACCAGCCTGGCACCTGGACTTTTGTTCACTCCTTTCAACCCAGCCTTCCCAGGTCGGGGCCCACCAGAAGGGTCTGCCCAAAGGCTGCCTGGGAGCCCCTCTGAGGGGCGGGGGCTCCAGATCTCAGCAGAGACAGACCCGCCCCTCCGAAATCTGGCCCCGAAGTGCAGGAGACTATTGTGTGAGCTTCCCTTCCGACCGCTTTATTCACTCCCCGGGAGGCAGGACGCAGAGCCACCGGCAGGCAGGAGGGCGCACGAAAGCTACGCACATACACGAGCCCGGGAGCTGGACGTCCTACCGCATCCGGCGGGAGAAGCTCCCCACGTCCCCTCACACTTTTCTAAACCCCGGAGGGAGGAGGGGACCAACACGCGCTCCCTACCGGCAAGCAGGGCCCCCTCCCCGCTACGGCCGGAATCTGGGAGGCAGCTGACGACGTCCCCAGGCCCGGATGGGGGCAATGGGACGCGCCTCCGCCCCCGCCTTCTAGACTCTTGGCGGCCTGGACCGTGTCCCCTCGGGTGCCTCCCCAGCCCGGATTCTCTGCTCAGCCCCGGCCCCGAAACTGATGTAGGCGAGGGGGTGGGAGGCGGCTGTCCTGCGGGCCGGACGCGGGGGACAGGTAACTAACTCCCCCAACCCGCCCCAAGGACCAGGCCCCCGAGGCCGACGGGAAGAGCGCAACGGAGAGGATTGAAGGACAAGCCGGGAGGGAAACTGCGCGCCCGGGTCCTTCGAGGACGAGCCCTCGAGGAGACTCGTCGCTCGACAAACACAAACAACAATAAAAGGAAGGAAACCCGGCGGCAGCGCGCAGGGCGAGCGCGGGGGCCAGCAAGGGCGCGCGGTCCCCGCGTCCCCCTAACGGGGTCCACCTTGGAGGCGACGCGGGCGCGGGGCGGGGGGGAGCCGCGGCGGGAGGGCGCCCCATCGGGGTCCCGCCTCCCCGTCCGTGCCCCCGTCTCGCGGGGGGTCCTCCCCGAGAGGCCCCCTGGCGTGCGGTGGGCGGCCAGCACCCACCTTCGAAGTCCGAAATGATCCCGTCCAGCTGCGCATTGACCGCGGGGTCGGACATGGTGGCTGTGGCGCGGCGCGGCGCGCTGAGGGCGGCAGCGAGGAGGCGCCCCGGGCCGGCCCCGGCCCTGCGCGTTGGCTGGGGGGGCGGGCCGCCCGCGCTCCCGCCGTGCAGAGTTGGCCGCCGGAGCCCCTCGGCCCCCGGGCTCCGCTGAATGAATGGGGGAGGCAGGCGAGCGCCGTCGCTCCCGGCTCCCAGCGCCCCCGCCCCGCCCCGCCCCCGCCTCCCGGGCGGATCAGGTTCCCCGCACCCGGGGCCCGGCCTCCCCGTCTCGCACTGGCTGCTCCGCCCGCCTGTCAAGGCCGGGCCTGGGCGGGGGATGGGGCGGCGGGGTGGAGGTGGCGGGGGAGCTGGGGCCCGAGCAGCGGCCGCGGGGATCGGCCGAGTCCTGGGCGCCCGACCCGAGCGCCCCCCTCTTCTCGCCGCCTGGCCCGCGCCCAGGGGACGGCGACGGACGCGGCCCCGGCGCCCTCTCCACCCCCTCGGAGGCCCCGCTGTGGCCAGATGTGGGCGGATGTGGAGGCCGGGCGGCGGCGCGGGGGCGGCGCCGGGGTTGGGGCGGGGAGAGATTCCTCCCCTTCCCTGGGGTGCAGGGATCCTTCTGCGGGAGGTTTTATTTACGCAGCCAAACAAAGTTCGCCGCCGCCTTCGCGCGCTCAGCGCCCGCAAGGGTTAAACGCTCGGGCCGGCGGCCGGCAGGATCTCGGCCTGTAGGCCTACAGCCGAGGTGGGTGGGGGGGAATCGCGAGTCACGTGACTGAGGGGGGCGCCGAATCCCACCCGCTCGGGGCACCCCTCCCGCTGCTCCCTACCCTCCCCCAACCCTCCATCCCCGAGGTGCCTGCTGTACCCTCGGAGGTTGGTGTCAAAAAAGGCGCTGGCCCAGCGAGGACGGAACACCCTGATCAGAGCGGCCAGGGACACGTGCCACCCCCACGCTGCACAAGGGGCTTTCCGAAGGCTACGCGTAGACCCCGGGTTCTCCCCTAGTAAGAAGCAGATTAGTTCAAAGTATCTGAAGGCAGGAGTTGGGGGAGGGGACAGGGAGCCAGAAGCCTGTGGGTGAGGCTCCGCCCCATCTGGCCTTGCCCTCCAGGGTAAGTTAATTTCTACCCTTCTCCAACCATTCGACAAACTCTGATTAAACCCTATTACCTACAAGGCAGGCAGGTCCCCGGGACTGGGGACAAAAGGATGGGCTGGAACTTGAGAAGCAACCGGGGAGGGCCCCGAGGTCTGGCACCAACAGTGGGGGAAGGGGTCTCTTCCAATCCCCCCAGCCAGTTAGGCACTCCTGCCTTTTCTCCCGCCCCACTCCATTTCCTTAAACCCAGGGCCTCTGCCCCGAGTCAGGGGCCAGTGTGATAATTTATAGCAGGGAAAGATGCTCCCTAAGCTGATGGGCAACTGGGGCAATATGGTGCCCTCAGTGTGGCCTGTGAGTGCCGGAGGGCTTGTCCTGGGTCTCAGGCTGGTCAGTGCTACCCCCTCCCAGCCCCCCACCCCCCTAGTTCTAAAAGATCCCAAATGCACTAGTGCAGCTGAGCCCTGAGTGCCATCCTAGTTATTCGGGCCCTCTCACAGAGAATGAGCTAGGTTTGAGGAGCTTTTTTTAAGTTGACAAAATCGAGTCCTTCCTTTTTAAGAAAAGCAGTCTCTCCCTCCCTCATGCCTTGGATATTTTGAACTATTTTCAACCAAGTGAGTTTGTGGACAGGGAACTGCAAAACCACAGACATTTCAGATGCGCGCACACCCTCTGCCTGGGAGCGGGGGTTTCAGAATGGAGTCGCCACTGTCATTAAAAGCACCCTGACGGCTTCCACACCAGCCCACGGCACTACTTGTCTGAAACCAGCACCTGGGCCTGCCTGGTTGTCCAGTGCTCTGGCCACCTGACCGCCCCGTATTTGGGAGTGTGGTGGTCCACTCCGTCTAAGAAACAGCTTTATGCCATAACCCCCTGGGAAGATGCTGGGTCCCAGAGATAGGGCAGCGTCCAGCCTGGGCCATAGCATTATTCTTCAGTGTTTTTATAAAAAGCACTGGTGAGTGTAGACACACCCATGTGATTGTTCTCCCAGGGAGCTGGCTTGGAGTTCTACCAGATTCGCACAGGGTCAGCTTATAGTGTATTATTCATTTCCATTCACAGTGGAGCTAAACATACTTATGCTTATCTCCTCAGGGAGGCCTGCCAGGGTCCACACCTCACCAAAATGCTAGCCTATGGGAACCCAAAGGACAATGGCAGGAGGGAGCAGACCTCCGAGGCCAGAATGTTGGCACGACTGTGCTTCAGAGTCCAATGAGTGCATCCCTCTGCCTCTGGCCTTCCTCCACTTAACCACCGAGGCCGCCGATGCCAGGCCTAGACACCTCCAGGTAAGGAGATACCCCCACGTTCCCTCAGGAAACCCAATGCGGCACTTTGGCCACACTCCCAGCCAGGAAGTTCACCCTTGTATCTAACCAACCGCTCTAACTGTACATCATTTATTTCCTCTTTTTTTCCTGTCCTCAGAGGAGATGGGAAACAGCTGGGCACCACCCTTCAAGTAATAATTACCTTCTCCGAACTCGAAGACAATCCAGTTGCTCCTTGGCCTTCTCTTTCTCGGCTTAAATCATCCATCCCAGCCCTTTAATCATCCCCGATCCTTTGATCACTTCTGATGACTGTGTCCAGATTGGGGCCCCGGGACTTTAACAAGGCCTGATCCCAATTGGATGGGGGAGGGCTCCCCCCCAACCCCCTTTCCCAGGGCATGAGCAGTCAGGGCTGGGGTCTGGACAGACAGTCCTGGCTGGGGCTCTGGGCAGATAAAACAGCAACAGCAGCATAGAGAAGAAAATGAGCTTAAATTTGGTGAGACAAAAAGAACCACGAAGCCTCCAAATTCTGTGATGGTAACGCTCTCCCAAGGCCATGGGCGAGGGCGAGACCGTTTGTAGGCCTGATCTAAGGGGAAGGTATAATTTGGGGAACATCAGAGGGGCCACCTACCTCGCAGGTCCACCATGAGACATATAATGGAGTGAATGGTGAGCCCTCAAAAGATAAGTCCATTCCAAACCTCGGAATGAGAACTGGCTTGGTGTAAGGATCTCTGCAGATGTAATGAAGCTGAAGGTCTTCAGCTTCATGGTAAAGAACCCTCGTGCCAATACAGGAGACAGAAGAGGCGCGGGTTTGATCCCTGGGTGGGAAGATCCCCTGGAGGAAGGCATGGCAACCCACTCCAGTATTCTTGCCTGGGAGATCCCATGGACAGAGGAGCCTGATGGGCTACATACAATCCATGGGTCACAAAGAGTCAGATATGCCTGAAGCAACTTGGCATGCACACACACACAAGGGCCTTGAGATAAAATCACCCTGGGTTAGAGTGGGCCCTGAACGCAACAGCCAGTGTCCAAAACGAAGATGCGGAGGCCCAGAGAAAAGGCCCACATGAAGTCAGAGGCAGGGATGGGAGTGATGCAGCCACAAAGCAAGTAACACTTGGGACCCTGGAAGCTGGAAGCCACAAGGTAAGACTTCCCCAGAGCCTTCAGAGAGAGCTTGCTCCGGGGCCTCCTTGCTGGTCCAGCAGCTACGAATCTGCCTGCCAATGCAGGGGACACCAGTTCAATTCCTGGTCCGGGAAGATCCCACCTAACACGGGCCAGCTAAGCCCCTGCACCGTAACTACTGAGCCCTCACCCTAGAGCTGAGAGCTGCAGCTACCGAAGCCCACAGGCCCCAGAGCCTGTGCCTAGAAGCCCCTGCAATGAGAAGCCTGCGCACGGCAACCGGAGAGTAGTCCTCACTCACTGCAGCTAGAGAGAGCCAGTGTGCGGCAACAAACATCCAGTGCAGCTAATAAGTAAATATATATATTTTAAAAAAAAGAATGCTTGCTGTGCTGACACCTTGATTCCAGACTTCTCATCTCCAGTTGTGAGAGAATAAATTTTTGTTGTTTTAAGCTCCCTGATTTGTGGTTCTTTGTTACGGCAGCCCCAGGACACTCCTGTGGATCTTAAATCCCATCCAAATCATCCCTTTAGGCCAAAGCTGCCTCTCCCCAAGGACGTCTCAGGAGCCACAAAATCCACAGCTGGTAATGAACGCTGGCCGGCAGGTGGCAGCCGGAGGGAACTGGGGGCACGGGGCACTCAGACAGCAAGTTTTCTCAAGGAAACTGGAGGCCAGGGCTGGTGAGAAAGGTGTAGTGTGAAGCCCTTCTGGAGATGGAAGGAGCAAGCCTGAAGGGAAAGCCCGCAGGGCCAGCCCAGGTGGAGTGGCCTTTGCGAAGCATGGGAAGAGAGGGAGGAAGAAATGGATGGGCGGAAACAGCACTCTGGCTCACCCGGCTCTGGAAGGGGCATGGAGACCGGCAGGAGGACAGTGGCTGTGTGCCCGGCAAACCGGGCCTTTGGACCCCATGAAGTGGACCGTCTGTCTCCTCTGGGGCAGGGGCCATATGGTCTCAGCTCTGTGTGCACCTGGAGCCCCATATGGCCTCCCTGAGCCTCCAGTCCATCAGCTGCTGGGCCTTCCCCAGTCCCCAAGCCCCTTCAGGCCATCATCTCAGTAGACAGCGCCACCATTCACCTAACAGCTCAAGCCAGGCATCGGGGCATCACCCTCAAAGTCTCCCTTTCCCTCCCCTGCCCCTGTCATATCCAAGCCATCAAAAGTGTCTACCTCAGAAATATCAGTTTGTATCTGCTCTACTCGAGCATCCCTCCTCCAGCCCTCTCCCTCCACCAGAGATAGATAGGTTGTTTAAGGATTAACAACCAGCAAATACAACTGTACCCGATATATAGCATTTGCCTGTTTCTGTGTTATAAACAGTCCCATCTTGGACAATTTGGAGGCTGCCAAAGGCTTCCCTGGTGGCTCAGAAGGTAAAGAATCCGCCTGCAATGCAGGAGACCTGGGTTTGATCCCCGGGTCAGGAAGATCCCCTAGAGAAGAGAATGGCTACCCACTCCAGTATTCTTCCCTGGAGAATTCCAGTATTCAAAAACAAAGATGATGGTTAAATGTAATAAAATCCTTAGAAAGCGGAGAATTTATATTTATGTGTATTTATTATCTTCATTCTTAATATAATTACCTGTAAGTAATTTAATTCATACCATATACATCTCTGATTTAATTTTATAATTTTCTCTAATAGATCGATGCATTTTTATTGTGGTAGAATATACATAATATAAAATTTACCGTTTTCACCATCTGTAAGTGCACAGCTCACTGGTACTAAGTACATTCACACTGCTGTACAACCATCCATTTCCAAAACTGTCTGCGATCCCAAACCAATCCTCTATTCTCGTTACACAATAACTCCCCACTTTCCCCCCTTCCTCATCCCAAGCTCTGGCAACCACCACACTTCTTGCTGTCTTCTACAAATTTGACTACCTCAGGTAAAATGCAATTGTAATACTTGCCCTTCCGTGTCTGGCTTATTTCATTTAGCATAATGTCTTCAAGATCATTATTCAAGGTGTGCATGTTTTACCGTGTGTCAATTTCCTTATTTTTACAGGCTGAATCATATTCCACTGTACATATATACCAAATTTTGTTTATCCATTCATCAACCAAAGGACACTTGGATACATCCACGTTTTGGCTATTGTGAATAACACTGCTACAAACATGGGTGTACTAACATTTCTTTGAGTTTCTGCATTTAATTCTTTTGGGTATAAACTCAGGAGTGGAATGACTGGATTGTGTGATATGTGTGTGTGTGTGCGTGTGTGTGTGTGTGTGTGCTTAGTTATGTCCAGCTCTTTGTGACCCCATGGACTGAAGCCCCACCTGGTTCCTCTGTCCCCGGAATTTTTCCAGGCAAGAATACTGGGGAGTTACCATTTCCTCCTCTAGGGGATCTTCCCAATGCAAGGATCAAATCCACGCCTCTTGCGTGCCCTGCATTAGCAGGCAGATTCCATCCCTGGGTCAGGAAGATCCCCTGGAGAAGGGAAGGGCTTCTGCGCCACCTGGGAAGCAGATTGTATGACAATTCCACAGAATTTAATTTAAAATAATAATTTATATACAGAGGATGGATGAGTTGGTTAAATAGTATCACTGACTCAATGGACAAGAGCTTGAGATAACTCCAGGAGATAGTGAAGGACAGGGAAGCCTGGCGTGCTGCAGTCCATGGGGTCGCAAAGAGTCGGGCATAACTTAGCAACTGAACATTTCGCAAAACGTACGTTGTATGAAATGGAAATCCCATATTTTATAACATACAATTTTAATGACGACTGTGTTTAACAACCGGCTCACAAAATGTCTCAAAATTCAACAGCTGGCTCTTGTCCTACAGCTGTCCCCTCTCCCCAGCTTCGGGCAAAGCCTCCCGACGGAGCTGCTTGCTCTGCCTCTCTCTTCCCTTTGCCCCAGAACTCATGGTGGGGCTTTCAAAGTGAGGTCAGACGATGTGACCCCCCACAGCCCGGTCCATACTTAGAGTGGACAGACTGCAGAGTCCTCGCCGAGGCTGCCGAGGTCCTGGGTGGCCTGGCCTCTACCCACCGCTGCAGCCTCACCTATTCACTCACCGGCCCCCCACCCCGCCTCCATCTCCCCTCTGCCTCCCGCTGCCGGACACCCGCCTTAGCTGTCCTCTCCGCCTGGACGGCCTCCCCCAGGTCTTCCCCTGCTGACTCCCTGTCTGTCATTTCCTTTCAAACATCAGAGCGACCACCCCAGGGTCCCCCAGGAGACACCTTGAGCCAGTTGCTCCTTCGCCTCCAGGCTTGCAACGGAGACCCCCTGAGACTCCCCCGAGACCCTGTTAGACCCTGTGGAATGACAGTGTTCAGTTCCCTTTGTGGGGGGCAGGGTCCCTGACAGGGAACTGCCCTAGCGGGGCAGAAGGGCCCTTGGGGACACTGCCCAGACTCTGTGCGTCCCTGCCAGCACCATACAGACCAGCCCCCGCGTTCAGGGTGACAGGCAGGATGCCATCTGCCCTGGGCCAGGCCCCCAGGCCCCGTGGCCCTTTATCACCCCGAGACATCAGCAGCAGCCATGCTTCTGACCACAAAGTCTCTCAGGCAGCCAGATTCTGAATCTTCCCGTGAAGCCCGTCTGAGGGTATAGCTGACATTTAACCGGTGTGTAGGCTCCAAAACCCCCTTACGCCATCTGCCTGGCGGCTTAAATGCAACCAGAAGGTTTCACTTCAAAGGGGAATGCCGTTCCCTTAGCACATGATCAATCTGTTCCCCAAACTTCCCAGTTCTCACTCCGGCCTCCTTTGCTTGGAACACTTAGAGCAAACCCTGACCACAGCAGCCTGGCCCTTATCTTGGAGGCAGGGGGACTTTTTAAACAAAAATCTTACTCTTCTAAATCATGCTGTCGAGCCACCGAAGGAAGCTCCTGGCCTTTGGGCTCCAGGCACACAGGGCTCCCCATCCCTCTGTGAGCCCAGAGCCCTCCAACTCCAGTTGACAGCCCCCCCAACTCAGGGCTGAATCAGCTGAGGTTCCCCCTGCCTCCCGGCTCTGAAAATGTGACCGAGACGGCAGCATGGCCCGCCCCTCCCATCTTTCAGACTCATGGCACATTTCCCTGCAGTGATATTAAACCCCGTGGGACACTGGGAGCCAGGACAGAGGGAGGCGGCTGCTAACACAGGGGGCAGAAGGACCAGGGGGAAGTCATGACCCTGCAAGATGACTCCCCACCAGCTGAACCCAGACTGTGGCTCTGGAGAGTCATTTGTTTATCCACACGTCCAATGGGCTTTGGATGGGCACATTCAGCTGTCTGGGATGCTGGCGTGGTGAGCTATCACCCAGATATGATGGGGGAGGAGGAAGTCTCTTCTTTTGAGGACTCACATTTTATTCTTGATTCTTCCCTCTCTGCACAGCCTCACGAACCTCTGCTCCTACCCCAAGTCCCCTGGATCGGGCTTTGGAATGGATTCGAGTCCCCAGCTTCCTAGCCACCAATTGAGGCTGGAGATACAGAGATGAAGTGGGGGACACAGCATCCCACATCCCCCAGCTGATGGGAAACTCCCTCGGGCCCTTCTGATAGCTCAGCAAAGTGACACAAGGGGCCTCAGAGGAGTGGCTGGCCTGGGACCAACCCAGCCTTGAAACAGCCAGTCAGTGTGTCAGGCTGCAGACTCCCCACCCCCACCAGGGCAGCCAGGAGACTTGGCCAGGCCACATCCCAGGAGGGGACAGGCTGTCCCCAGGGGCCATCGTTGTCCTGGCCTCCTTGCCACTTTTCTCTAGCAGGCGCCCTGCGCTGAGGGCTCAGAGGCTTGCAAGCGGCTCACCACTGCTGCAGTGTGGGGACAGGCTGAGTCACCCTAGTTCCACGTCAGCAGGAACAGCAAGAACAACGGGATCCGAGCAGAGAAGAAGGGGCAACAGGACCTCTGCGGCCACACTTATTTTGAAGTCACCACAGTGATCAAGGCGACACTGTCCCTGGGGAGCTGCCAGCCAGCCTGGCTCCTTGGACGGTGGCCACCTGCCCTGACAATACCCCAGCCCAATGCCCGGAGTGGTGGCCAGTCAGCACGGGAAGGGCAGGGAAGCAAGCTCCCTCCCCTGTCTTCTGCACCCTCTCAGAAGGTTCTTCAAGGCTTACCCTGCAACCACAAATTCTACTGGCATCTCCTTCAATGCCTGCTCCTTCATAATCTCATCCACTCTACCTTTGCATACCTCCGGTGATGGGGAGATCAGTACTTATTGTGCTTATTGTGTTCACTCTATCTTTAGCCAGTTTGGGCTATTTTAAAGAGATGGGGGGACTTCCCTGGTGGTCCAGTGGCTAAGACTCCATGCTCCCCATGCAGGGGGCCCTGGGGTTCAATCCCTGGTCAGGGAACAAGATCTCACATGCCGCAACCAAGAGTTCGCATACCGCAGCTAAAGAGCCCGCATGCCAAAACTAAGACCTGGTGCAGCAAAATAAATATTTTACAAATAATTAAATAAAAGTTTAAAAATAAAAGAGATGGCACGGGGTGTGGGGGTGGGAAAAGGGGATGAATTAAAGCCTGCCTAACGGTAGCTTTTGCCATGGAAGAGACAGCCACTGTACCCTCATCCAGAATACAAACGTGAAAGGTGATGCAGAGATGTGGACTATAGTTTCACCACCAGATCTTTCTGGGGGCCTGCGATTAGGGGTTTCCGCCCTCACCACAGCCAAAATGTGTGTAGCGGGGCTTCCTGTTGGGCTGGATCTTTTTTTTTCCACCCCGTTCCCAGTCCACCATGAATGTGAGAGGATGTTGTGTGCCCCTGGACGTGCCCGTTCGCCTTCCATGACCCCCACGGGAGGAGAGGGTACCTGAGATGCAGGCTCCCGATGCTGGGCCGCAGCCCTGGGAACAGAAAGCCCCACGTGGGAGGGAGAGAGACAGGAAGAGCCCGCGTGTTGGTGGGGCAGGGACAGGGGTGGGGGGGCCTCCCAGCAATCTGGTGCTGCTTTCCTGGATAATGAAATCTCCCCACCCGGGGTGCTGCTGGAGCCAGCCAGCAGCCAAATCAACCTCAATGGACCATTTGTCCCCCGTGTGAAGTGACTTCGGGACGTAATGTGTTTGCTATTAACTCACCCCATCCCCTGCTCTTCCCCTCCCCCCAGCATGAGTCATTCGCCCAGATGACTCTGCCCGGCAGGGCCCTTGCCAGGGGGTTGCCAGCTCCGGTTGGGCCTGTGTGAGGGGAGAGACCAACACAGAGGGCAGAGGCAATCCAGCTGGAGGCCACCAGCCTAGGGCCCACACGGCTTCCCTGGGACTGTCTATACCCCCGGCCCCCGAGGCAGGGGTAGGTCCCTCTGTATCTCCCTGGTTCCTGGGGCTCTGGGCAGACATGCCCTTACCCATCTGGGTACCAACAGTCCTCCAGCAGACCCTCATAGGCAGGGAGCCGAGAGGGTGAACTCTTCGTGGAAACTGGCCCCAAGGCTGCTAAGGACCAATTACCAGCCTTCCCATCTCGGAGTAGGATTGGGGGGTTTGTTGGCTTGCTTTTCATTAATACTAAATGCTCAGGTTTTCTCAGCCACTCAGCCCTAGGCTCTGGGGAGGGGAGCTCCAAGCTGGCTTCCCTGCCTGGGGTCTTGGCTGCCCCCAAACCGAATCCTTTCTAAAGGCAAATGTGGACTTCCCTGGTGGTCCAGTGGTTAAGAATCCACCGTGCAACGCAGGGGACATGGGTTCGATCTCTGGTCTGGGAACGAAGATCCCATGTGCCACGTGGCAACTAAATGCGTGTGCCACAAGCACTGGGTCCGCGCTCCACAACTAGAGAGTCTACATACCGCAGCTGAGACTCAAGGCAGCCAAATAAAGAGATAATAAAGAATAAATAAAGGCAAATGTGACCGGTCACTCTCCAGATCCAATGGGAGCCCAGCAGGGCTGACAACCAGGCCTCGGTCTGCTGCCAGCCACTCCTTCCCCTCTCCCGGTGCTTCTCCTCGCCCTCTGCTCAAGCCTGGCCGCTCCCTGGCCGCCTGCACAAGCCGGGTGTCACAGCTCTGTGCCTGTCCTGCTCTATTCCCTCCACCCGGCAAGCCCTTCCCACCCTCCTTGGCCTAGGTCACTCTCAATCCTTCTGCAGGTGCCTCCCTGAGCCCCTGGGTGGGGCAACTCTCTTCTGGGCACCCCCATGGGTTTTCCCAGTGGCCGGGGCAGCCTCTAACCCAGACCATTCACTGGAGGGGGATGCCAGGCAGCGGGGAATCCATAGGTGGGCTTCTTGGAGCAGAGAATCAGCATGGAGGGTTAGAAAGTGGGACGGGGCACCCCAAGTCTGAGGAGAAAGGAAGTCATGAGTGTCACTCCTCCCGTCCCACGCCCCAGTAATCCTGCCAACCAGATGGGCCACCTTCTCAGCACAGCTGTGCTTCAGCAGAGAGAAATTTCTCACCTTCGGGAACAGGGTGGGGACATTCCAGATGGGGCCTCATCTACCCTGGTCACAGGGCCCGTGGAGTCTGGATCTCCACGGCTCTTTCATCCACGTGGCCACAGACATGAGCCTGCCATCTCTGGCCGAGTGAGCATACATCTGGAGCTTCGTGGTCCGAAGGGCAGGGCAGGGCAGGGAGCCTGCCTTTAGCTGAAGCTGCTACACAAATGGAGAACAGACCTGCACACACGCCGAGGCTTTGGGGGGACGTCACTTCCAAGGAGGTGAACGAGGACATTCTAGGTCAGTGAATCACCAAGTGCTCACACATCTAGACAGGCCACAGGCCCATCCCCCCACCACTGGAGAGAAGGAATTTAACACAGCTTACATATGGTGCGTGGGGCCTTCTGGGCCAGCAGGGTATGCAACTCAGAGGCTGAGAGGTTTGACCACTTGCTAATGAATAATCTAGAACGTTTATCCAGGAAAAGGTCCAGCGTTGTCCAAATCTCAACACACATCCCCTTTCTGCAGAACCATGTCACTTTCCTAGCTCCGCCCTCTCACCCCGTCTGCCAGCCTCAGTTGTCCAGAACACAACACAACAACAACCACCGTTAATCCTGCGGGTCTCCCAAATCCCCCTCACTCATGACTGCACCTCTAGTTCTCAGCAGGAGCTGACATTCAGTTCAAAACAGAGCAAGATCTTCCAAGGAGGGTGAGCTCTATTCTGTCGGAACTCCCCATAGAAACAGAAATCAGTCCTCAAACTTTCAGCAAGATTTTTGTTAAGAAAGGATGAACAGGACCTCCTTGGCGGTCCAATGGCTAAGACTGTGCGCTCCCAATGCAGGGGGCCTGGGTTCAATCCCTGGTTGGGGAACTAGATCCCACATGACACACCTAAGACCAGATGCAGCTAAGTAAATAAATAAAAATAAATATATATATATATACATAAAAGAAAGGCTGAATGGCCAGGCTGAAACAGGGGCATGCTGGTAAATGTTTAACAAAGTGCTCAGTGGACAAGGAAAGAGTGATTTATGATGTTTATCAGTTGCCGTGATATCAGTACTCCCACCATGGCTGAGTTCAACCTTCCAACGTGACCTAACTGTACACAGAGTTGGCAAAAGATGTGCATACCACTGGCTGAAACTCTCAGATCACTACAGCTGATTCTTTCATCTTCAGAGAGTGGCAAGTCTATGAAGTTCTTTGCTGGGCAAAACAGCAAACCCAAATAGGGTTCAATCAGCAGGCTAATCCAATCAATGGCCCACCATCATGATGTGGGGCAGATTTCTGAGGCTGCCTCAGAGATCAGGGAGAAAGATAGTGGTGATAATTGACTAGTGATGTCTGCCCTAACCTCAGGATGGGAGATTATTGCACAGATTTGTCATTTGCCTTTCTCGACCTAAGACATTTCTCTTGCCCCTGAAGTTCAGTGCAAAGGTCACCTCCTTGGTGAACTCTTTCCCAATCTCACCTTTCCCCTGAGTAATCCCTGCCACAGAATTTACTACCATTCTGTACATACCAAGAGAGTTATCAGTGTGTGTGGCACAGACCCTAATTGCTCCCCCAATATCTGATCTCCCTTTCTTCTATGGTAACAAAGGTTTCAGTTGGGCATATGTCTGCCCAGATAAAGAATACATTTCCCAGCCACCTCTGCTGCTAGGAGTGGTCATGTAATTAGGGTCTGGCTTATCAGGAGGGAATTTGAAATGTCTAACTTCTAGGACACTCTTCCCCTTCCTCCCCGCCATGGCTGAAATGTGGACATGATGGATGGCAGGAGCTGAAGCAGCCATCTTATTTCATGAGGTGGAGGCTGCATATTGAAGATGGCAGAGTCACAAAGGAGGAACTGAGTCCTGGCTGCTCGGGGGCCACCATGACTGCTTATACTTGGACTAGGAAGCAGAAGAAAAAGGAACTTCTCTCCTGCTTAAGCCTCTATTGTGTTAGTCTTTGTTATGCAGCCAGATGGCACTCCGACTGATACCACGTGTGCCCATCATCCTGCTAGTCTGGGCAGGAGAGGGCAGGGCAGGGTTCCCAGCTTTATGCACTGAGCCCCTGGCAGAGTCTGTCTGATACCATAGGTGTGGTTAAAGCAAAATGAGTAGACGAGTTCGCCCAAGGTTTGTTTTGTTTGTTTTGATGTTTGAAACTCGAACAGAAAGACCTGTGCCTGATAGAGGATCCGTTCAGTTCAGTCGCTCAATCATGTCTGACTCTTTGCAACCCTATTGATAGAGGATATATGCTAACAAACGTAAAACAGAGAAGGCAGCAAATAAATACACGCCCAGCATAGGCTGGGACTGCTCTGGAGAGTGACGTGTTGGGATAGGTTGTGAAAGTCACAAACACAGTCAGATGTGTGCTGGACAGAACAGAGCAGCAAAGAAACAATGGAACTGGCAGGAACATCAGGAACAAAGCACATGCCCAGAACATGAGGAGCTGCTGAGCCTCTGGTCAGACGGTGGGTGCAGACCCAGGGCAGTCATTCACCAGGCTGAGATTGAGGGCAAGTTACTGCACCTCTCCAAGCTCTCGGTGACTATGTTAAGAACAATACCTAGATTGTAAGGATTAGTAAGTGTAAAGTGTCTGGCATAAAATAAGAGCTTGCTAAATGGTAGCTTTTATTATCTATAATATACAGTTTAATCCCTTTGTTTTACGGGTATGAAAACTGGACCTAGGGACTTCCCTGGTGGTCCAGTGGGTAAGACTCTGTGCTCCCAATGCAGGGACCCCAGGTTCAACCCCTGGTCCAAGAATTAGATCCTTTATGCCACATCTAAGAGAGCTCATATGCTGCAATGAAGGTCAAACATCCTGCGTGCCGCAGCTAAGACCCAGCGCAGCCAAACAAATAAATAAATACATTTCCAAAAAAAAAAATACTAGACCTAGAGAGGCAGAATGGTTTGCTGAGGGTCACATGGCTGTTACTGACAGAACCAGGATTAGAACACTGGGTCCCTACTCCTCCTGCAGTGCCCTGGAGTGTAAGAACTTGTCCTGGATGAGTATAAGGACTAGGTAATCACGGAGAGCTCTTGAAAGTGAGACTGGAATATTTGGCAGTGATTGTGTACAGAATCAGGACAATCACAACTTTTTAAATTAAAAAATAAGATGGCAAGAAGGTGCTTATTGAGCACATGTGCCCTAAAGGTCAAAGGCCGCCTTGCTTCTTCCTCCTGCCCGCCCTCTTTGTGCCAGGACCTGGAGGATCTGACAGCGAGTGTGGGCCAGCTTAGGCGCCCACTCTCCCTCCTGCCCTTTCTGGGCATATGACAGATTCTGAGGGCCTGTCAGCTCCTCCCCTGATGTCCATCTGCCTGCCTGAAGAGATGCCCCCAGCAGCCTGGTCTGGGCACCCAACTGACCCTTGTGTACATCTGGCCAGCAGCTTCTTCAGCTATGCTCTGGCCCTGCAAACATCCTAAATGCATAAAGCCATGAGTGAAGGTGTCCTAGCCTCCTCTCCCACGGCATTCAGTCCTGACCCTGGGGATGTGGCCCCCGAGGCTGGCCCCCTCCCCCAGCAAGCACTGCCATCAGACCCACTCAAGCTCTGGCTGCCAGAGCCCCATCCTGTGCTGGAGTTCCCACTTAGAGAACCCAAGAGAGGAGAGGAGTGGAGGGCACCACTGGGGGGGCATCAGCTCTAGGGCTGGAGGTTGTGCAGGGAGGAGGGGGAGAAAAAGATGGAGGAGGAGTAAGAACCGGAGGAAAGACAAGAGGAGGCGCTTTCCAGAAAGCCACTCTCTTCTACATTCATTATCTCCTTTCATTATAAATTCATTATAAATCATTCATTATAGATTCATTATAAATCACCTCCTTTATTCCTCATGAACCCCCAGGATGCAAGCTCTCCATACCCCCGTTTCTGCACAGGAGTGGAGGTGCGAGGAGGATAGGGGGCCTGCCCAGGTGGCCAGGTACCAGAGGCGCTGCTGGGACGTGGGCTCCACCTGTCCAACCCCTGCATCCACTGGCGTGAACCTTAAAAGCCTCCAGGGCAGCAAGGGACTCGGCTTTGAGTCTCCACAAGAGGGTCTAAAGGACAGGGAGACTGGACTAGAGGCCAGGCCAGGTGCGGTCCCTGCAATGATGCTTGGGAGAAGCTGCGGAGGGGGCGGATCATGGAGGGTGCTCACAGTATCCATGCAGCGGAGGGTTAACAGAGCCAGAGGCAGCATCAGTTCAGTTCAGTTGCTCAGTCGTGTCTGACTCTTTGCAACTCCATGGACTGCAGCACGCCAGGCTTCCCTGTCCATCACCAACTCTCAGAGTTTACTCAAACTCATGTCCACGGAGTCGGTGATGCCATCCAACCATCTCATCCTCTGTCAGCCCCTTCTCCTCCTGCCTTCAATCCTTCCCAGCATCAGGGTCTTCTCCAGTGAGTCAGTTCTTCACATCAGGTGGCCAAAATATTGGAGTTTCAGCTTCAACATCAGTCCTTCCAATGAATATTCAGGACTGATTTCATTGAGGACTGACTGGTTTGATCTTCTTGCAGTCCAAGGGACTCTCAAGAGTCTTCTCCAACACCACAATTCAAAATCATCAATTCTTCGGGGCTCAGATTTCTTCATAGTCCAACTCTCACATCCATACATGACTAATGGAAAAACCACAGCTTTGACTAGACCTTTGTTGGCAAAGTAATGTCTCTGCTTTTTAACATGCTGTCCAGGTTGGTCATAGCTTTTCTTCCAAGGGGCAAGCGTCTTTTCATTTCATGGCTGCAGTCACCACCTGCAGTGATTTTGAAGCCCCAAAAAATAAAGTTTCTCACTGTTTCCATTGTTTCCCCATCTATTTGCCATGAAGTGATGGGATGCCATGATCTTGGTTTTTTGAATGTTGAGTTTTAAGCCAATTTTTTCACTCTCCTCTTTCACTTTTATCAAGAGGCTCTTCAGTTCCTCTTCACTTTCCGCCACAGGGGTGGTGTCATCTGCATATCTGAGGTTATTAATATTTCTCTGCTGCTGCTAAGTCGCTTCAGTTGTGTCCGACTCTGTGCGACCCCATAGACAGCAGCCCACCAGGCTCCCCTGTCCCTGGGCTTCTCCAGGCAAGAATACTGGAGTGGGTTGCCATTTCCTTCTCCAATGAATGAAAGCAAAAAGTGAAAGTGAAGTCGCTCAGTCCTGTCCGACTCTGAGCGACCCCATGGACTGCAGCCTACCAGGCTCCTCCATCCATGGGATTTTCCAGGCAAGAGTACTGGAGTGGGGTGCCATCTCTAGGCAATCTTAATTCCAGCTTGTGCTTCATCCAGCCCGCATTTTGCATGATATACTCTGCATAGAAGTTAAATAAGCAGGGTGACAAGAGGCAGCATAGCTTCCCCCAAACGAAGCTGGGCGGGCAGCCTGCACCCAGTCCTGGGGGATGGGAGTCCTTGTTGGCAGCAGTACCTCTGGGTCTGGGAAGACCCTCCCAGCAAGCAGCGAGGACCACACCGTGCATTATTCAAAGATTCAGATGCTGGTTTTCTCCTGAGCATGGAAACTCCAAACCTCAACACGTGCTTCTAAAGCCTCCATGGATTTTGCACAGATCCCATCACGTCCCTTGCTGTGAAGTCTTTTCAATGCTGCGGCCACCATGGGTGGGATGTAGGTCTCCACCCACCAGGCAGGAGCATGGGATGGGTACGTGACCCCGGAGCCACTGTCAGGCTCTCTACAAACAGCTGTGCGACACACACGAACGGGCACAGCAGCCGGGACACAAGACAAGACCGCTCAGTGGCCAGCGCCGCAGAGCGGAATCCTGGCAGCCATCTACGGGGCTGGGGGGAAGGCGGGGGGTGTGCGTTTGCACAAGCTCTTCGCACACGTGTGGCTGACAATCACCCCCACACCCAGGCCCGGGAATCTGGCCCAGAGCCTGCCGGCAACAGGGTGCTGGTAATCCCCAGCTGCTTCCCTGACGCCACTCAGAGATGCTGTCCAAGGCGGAAAGGAGAGAGTGACTGTTTTCAAGGTCACACACCCAAAGGGGGACATGGAACCAGAGGACAGAGACAGGCGTTTGGGCCAAAGCCATCAGCTCTCCGTCATGTGGGTCAACGGGCAAGCACAGACCCATTCGTTCAGCACTTTTATTGAGCAACTACCAAGGGCCCAGCAGCTTAGAGCATCCGGGTAACCCAGCTCCTGGGAAACATCTTGATCCTTTCCTGGGCCTGATGTCCTAAGAAGAACTGGGCTTTGGGTATCACACGGACCTAAAAGGAACTCTTGGCTCGGCTAAACTGCTGGAGGAGTCCGCACAACTTACTCAACCTCTCTGAGCCTGTTTCCTCGTAACATGGTACCTGTGCCTGCTGCACCCTGTCTCAGCAAGATGATGCCGCAGGCACCCAGCACTGGCCTGAGTCCCAGGACTCGTTGAAGAAAGTGTGGCAAACAGGCGGCAGGCCTTGCACTGCGCTCTGCTCCCTGTGGGAAATACTCAAGTGATGATCCATCCGGGCTCATCTGAAGGCACAGGGAGGTCGCAGCAGGAGGCAGGCCAGGCCCCTCCAGCTGCTTCTCCTGAAGTTTGCCCAGAGAGGGGAAATTAACACCTCAAGCGCCTTTTCCTCCCCGGACAGCTGCCTGGATCCCTGAGCAAGCCCGCTGGCCAGGCGGCCGGCTCCACGATGGCAGGAGGGGCTTGTGAGGGTGGGTTTGAACTTGACCAGTGACCTCCAGGGAGGAGGGGCTCATTCGGCCCTCCCCTCCAGCTGGGAAGGAGGGTCCAGGCTGGGCTGGGACACTGGAGAAATCCACTTCCTGGGAGCGGGGCCACACTGGAGGGACCAGGCTACAAGGAGGTCCCTCAGTGCCTGAAGCAAGATGGGGCCAAAGGGTCTCCCTGACAGGGGCCCTGGCTGGTGGGACACTGCTTCACATCCGAGAAGAAAGAGCAACAAGGGGAGAGCGTGGGAGTGCGTGTGTATGAACGGGGTGAGGCTGTGGGTAAAGGAGACAGGAGTAAGTCCCTGACCCTTCTATGCCTCTGTTTCCCCATCTAAAAGTGGGACAACACTACCTACCTTCCAAGAGCTGTCACGGCACAAAAATCATTAATATTTATTACAGGCTTAAAACAGGGCCTGGCACAAAACCACTACTCTAGATTTGCTAAATAAGTAAAAATAAGACACATGTGGGACTTCCCTGGTGGTGCATTGGTTAAGGCTCCACGCTTCCACTGCAGAGCACACGGGTTCGAGTGGGACACCAGTTCAATCCCTGGTTGGGGGACTAAGATCCTGCATGCCGAGAGGCATGGCCAAAAAAAACAAAGGCACGCTATCATGTGCTTAACAACAGAGCTTGCATATCGTGGCATTGATAGCTAGTGGTCTTGAATCCTCCCATTAGAACCAACACAGCCTCGAGTGCTGAGCCTTGTTCTAGGGACCCTGGAGCAGGAGGGTCTCTGACTAGAGGGATCTGTCTCTATGATTAGAGCTGCTTCAAGCAGCTCTAACAAGCCCTCGGGTGCATGTGCATGCGTGTATGCATGCGTGTGCATGAACATGTGCAAGGCACAGGCATGTGTTCATATATAGACAGGACCCTCTGCACGTGCTTACCCAGAACCCATCTGACACAGCACTGAATTATGGTGTCAGAGCCTAGTGAGTGGGCCATGGGGCTGAGGCTCCGATTCCCTAGGAACCAGGCGAAGCAAGCTTTTGGTCAGAACAGACAGCCAAAGAGAAAGGGCAGATGGTAGGATCAAGCCCAGCCTGACGCCCTGCCCTAAAGACAAAGCAGAGTGTGCGGATATTTCCAACAATATTACACTTTGAAGTTCAAGTTCTCATAAAATAATAGATGCCCAGTATTGGCAAGAACCTGAGGTCCCTTCTACAGCAATCCTGAACAATCTTCGCACAGTCCCTGATTGAATACTTCTCGGCGTGGGGGACTCACTACTTTGCAAAAGAGCTCACTCCACTGTTAGAAAGTTAAAACTGTGAGAAAAATGCCACTTTCTGTTACCTTCCAAGTATCTGGTTCTGGTTTTCTATTTTAGAGGAACTCAAAATAAGCCCTCTGCGGGACTTCCCTGGGAGTCTAGTGGCTGACACTCCAGGCTCCCAATGCAGGGGGCCTGGGATTCAATCCCTGGTCAGGGAACTAGATCCTGTGTGCCACCAGTAAGAGCTCATATGATGCAACCAAGGACTGCTGCAGCCAAATAAATAAATATTAAGAAAAACAAATCCTCTGCTTCTTCTACATGATAGCTCTTCAAATAGTTGGAGACAGTGACCATAGCTCTCCTCCTCTCTGCATTTCCTGTCCAGATAATCACCTTGACCTTCTCTGACCCATCTCAAACGGTCTCCTACGGTCCTCACTGTCCATTTACAGCCTCCTTCAACACTGAATCTTGGAGAGGCCCCTCTGTAGCCAGACCTCACTGCAAATTGAACTGTGCCCCCCAAAACATGCTGAAACCATCCTGCCCAGAACCTGTCAACATGACCTCATTTAGAAATGAGGTTTATGCAGATATAATCAAGATGAGGGCATCCTGACTTAGAGGGGGGCCCTACACCCAGTCGCTGCTCTCGTTCTAAGGAGCAGGTGATTGGACCCAGACACACCCCAGGGACACAGCCCGGTAGGGACGGAGGGAGAGCCTGCAGTGATGCGGCCCCAGGTCCAGGAGTACTGACAGCCACCAGGAGCTGGGGAGAGGCATGGAAAGGATCCTTGAGCCTCCAGGAGGAATCAATGCTGATTTCTGCTTTCAGAGCCCCTGGATTGTGGTCACTGTTATGGCAGCCATAGTATCAACCCAGGGCCTAAGAAAGGGTGGCCCAGCTGCCACAGTGTTTCCCTGCCCCGCTCCTCCAACAATGCAGCCAGTCTGCATCTGTTATCTTGTCTCATTGGCAAGACGAAGGGGCAGGTCACCCCGAGTCCCGGTCAGCAAGCATCTGTGGATCTCTCCACGTCTCCGGTAAGGGCAGCCCGGCCACTCAAGCACCTGCTGTCCAGGGTCCCCCGCCATCCTGGCTCCCCCAAATCTGACTCACTCTGGGGGCCCCAGTAACCTTCCTGCACCCCATCTGATCCTGGGGTCTCAGGACCAGCCCAGAACCCACATTTTAGCAGTTTCCCAGGTGACTTCATCAGCCAGCTTGAAGGGCTCTGGGCCAGAAAACCTTAGCCCAAGACTCCAAGACAAGGGCCAACCTGAAGTGTGACCCCTCCCGACCTCAAGAGACTCCCTGGGGCACAGGCGGGTCTCCTGAGCCCTCCAGAGCTGGGACATGCAACGCCAGGACAGGCCCTCAACTGCGCTGGACGCTTCTGGCAAAATCTACTCTTCTGAACGTGAACTGTTCCCACCCACCTCCACTGAATGAACAGCAAAGGAAAAACATGACTTTGTGCCAAAGGTGGGGCCGGAAGTTTCCCAGAGTCCAGTTTCCTGTCAGGCCTAGGTACAACCCACAAGAGTGCTTTGTGTATATGTGTGTGTGTGTGTCTGAGTGCACACGCGTGCATGTGTGTGTATGTGTGTGAGTGTCCCGCCACGTGCAGCCTGGGGAAGGGTGGAGAAGCTCATGGAAATTCTTTCTGGTGTCAGGAAGATAGAAAAATGGGAAATGAGACTGTGAGCATGTGCGCGCGCACGCGCGCGCACACACACACACACACACACAGAGCCCAGAGGGAAGGTCTTACTTTCCTTCACCTGGAAGGATCTCTGGGCTTGGGAAACAAGACTGGATGAAATAGAAAATAATACGAGTTGCAGAGGATGTGGAGAAATTGGAACTCTTGGGCGCTGCTGGTGGGAATGTCAAATGGTGCCACTTCGACAGAAAACAGTTTGGGGGTGCCTCAGAAAATTGAAAGCAGAAAAGCAAATGGAGCATGATCATTGTTCTTTGTGCCTATTCGATCAGTGCCACAGGACGTGCAGTGGACGGTCTGCCTTGAATGTCTCTGCCGTCCATCCATTAGCCCCTGTCAGGCATGGAAGGCATTTCTACCAGTGTCCGCTGCGCTCCCTCCTAGTCTCACCCCCATCTCATTTCCTCCTCCAGGCTCCTTTAATCCCTCAGCTGCATGCTCCAACCCCCACCTTTGCACTTGGGTGTGAACCATTTCCTCTGCAGGCACGTGCACTCATACACGGTGCGGGGGTACGGAGTGGGGGGAGGTGCAGGGAAAGGCGTCCTTCTGCAGAGCAGAAGGGGCTGCTCTTCCTGGTCGCCTGGGACTTGTCCCTCCTCTGGCACAGCTGTACTAAGTCAGCAGCCAGCAGGCCCCTTCCCTCGGACCAGCTCTAGCCCCGCCCCCCAGCCCCGCAGCCAACACTAGGACACTGGAAGGCACGCCCTCTGCACCAGCTCCATCCAACCTGCTCACACCCTACGGAAGTTTCTCAGCCACCCAATAAGCTGCTGCTACAGACCAGCTCCAGCTTCCCAGGTGGCGCACTGGTAAAGAATCTGTCTGCCAGTGCTGGAGATGCAACGGACGTGGGTTCAATCCCTGGGTCAGGAAGATCCCCTGGAGAAGCAAATGGCAACCTACTCCAGTGTTCTTGTCTGGAGAATCCCATGGACAGAGGAGCCTGGCGGGCTACAGGGCTACCCACGAGGTCACAAGGAGTCGGGCATGACTGAAGCAACTGCACACGCGCATGGTCAGTCTATGGCTCAGCGGATAAAGAACTTGCCTGCAATGCAGGAGACACAGGAGACTGTGGGTTCAATCCCTGTGTTGGGAAGACCCCTGGAGGAGGAAAATGGCAACCCACTCCAGTATTTTTGCCTCAAAAATCCCATGGACAGAGGAGCTTGTAGGACTGCAGTCCAAAGGGTCGCAAAGAGTCGGGCACAACTGAGTGAATAAGCACGAAGCACAG
Organism: Bos indicus; assembly: GCF_029378745.1. Taxonomy (NCBI): domain Eukaryota; kingdom Metazoa; phylum Chordata; class Mammalia; order Artiodactyla; family Bovidae; genus Bos; species Bos indicus. Next base: position 55,902,933 of record NC_091778.1, read on the forward strand.
GGGTCATTCTTCGTTTAGTTTTTTGAGGCACTCCCAAACTCTTTTCCCTCGAAGCTGCACCACTTGACATTTCCATCAGCAGCGCCCACGGGTTCCTATTTCCTCTCATCCCTCCCAATTTGTTATTTTCTGTTTTTTGTTTTGTTTTATTATAATGGCCTTTCTAATGAATGAGAGGTGGTATCTCATTGCAGAATTGATTTGCATTACCCTTATGATAAGACTTCCCTGGTGGCTCAGACAGTAAAGCGTCTGCCTATAATGCAGGTAGACCCGGGTTCAATCCCTGGGTTGGAAAGATCTCCTGGAGAAGGAAATGGCAACCCACTCCAGCATTCTTGCCTGGAAAAATCCCATGGATGGAGGAGCCTGGTAGGCTACAGTCCATGGTGTTGCAAAGAGTCAGCACGACTGAGCGACTTCACTTTCTTTCTTTCACTTTCATGGTTAGAGATTTTGAGCATCTTCCCATGTGCCTGTTGGCATCTGCATGTCTCCATTAGATAAGCATCTATTGAGGCCCTTGGACAATTTTTTAATTGGGTTGTTTTTTGTGTGTGTGTGTGATTGAGTTGTAGAAGTTTTTAATATAGTCTGGATATGAAATCCTTATCCGCTATATGATTTGAAAAAAAAAAAAAAAACATTCTATGGATTGCCTTTGCATTTGGTTGATAACCATCTTTGATTCACAGAAGTTTTTAATTTTGATGAAGCTCAGTTTACCTATTCTTTGTTTTGTTGCCTGTGCCTTTCAGTATCAAATACAAGAAATCACGGCCAAATGCAACGTCCCAACGTTTTCCCCTATATTTTCTTCTACAGTAGTTATTTCATGTCTTTGCTGTTTCTACGTTCTTCAGAGTCCTCTTTCAACCTTGCAATAGTTAACCACCTTTTACTGGTTAATAATTCTTTACTTTTCACTTTGCTGTTCAAATTAACTGGTGTGGTTTCTGTTTCCTGCCTGGGCCCCAACTGATACACCAAGTAAGTAGAAGGAAGGAAGTAATGAAGATAAGAGCAGAAATCAAGGAAATGGAAAATAGAAACAAAATACAGCCAAAAGTTGATTCTTTAAAAGATCTACAGATCAATAAACTCAGAGCTGGACTGATAAGAGAGAGAAAAAGAAATGAAGACCATAAATTTTCAATATTAGGAATGAAGAGTTATCCCTAAGATCCTATAGGTATACAAATTACAATAAAGGAATACTATGAACAACTTTACATGAATAAATTCAATAGTTTTCATGAAACAAATTCCTTCAAAATAAAACTTACCAAAACTCATATGAGGAAGTAAAAAACCTGAATAGTTCTCTTTATATATCAAATGCATATTTAAATAATATTTAATATATAATTAAATCTTTATTTAAAATATTTAATACTCTTTTTTAGCTTCACGGTGTTGCTTGCAGGATCTTAGTTCCTTGACCAGGGATGGAACACAGGCCCTCGGCAGTGGAGTCCTAACCACTGGACCCCCAGGGAAGTCCCTAATATACATTTTTAAATTAATGTTGTAATTAAAAAAAAAAAACTTTCCAAAAAGAACTCTATAGTGAAAGATGGCTTCCTTGGTGACCTCTATCAAACATTTAAGGAAGGAAACAACACCAATCTTATACAAATTTTTACAGAAAATAGAGAAGAGGGAACACTCTGAACTCATTTTATGAGGCCAAAATAATCCTAACCAAAACATCACCAAAACAAACTAACAGAAAATACCACATCAGTATCCTTCATGAATCTACAAACACACACACACACACACACACACACACACACACATCCTTAAAAAAAAAACAAAAAACGAAGCAAATCAAACCCAGCAATACATAAATAAATAATTGATCAGTTGAGCATCCTAGACTTACTCCAGGAAGGCAAACATGGTTTACTATTCAAAACTCAATCACTGTGGGACTTCCTTGGCTGTGTGGCAGTTAAGACCTGATGCTTCCACTTCAGGGGGGGTGGATTCCATCTCTGGTGGGGGGAACTAGGATCCCTTATGCTGCAGGATGCAGCCAAAAACACCAAGTCAATCACTGTAACACATCTTCAATAAGAATAAAGGAGAATCATTTCAACAGATACAGGAAAAGTATTTACTAAAGTCAACACCCATTCTTATTCAAAACTCTGGAAAATTAGGGATAGAAAGAAATCTCTCCAGTCTGACAAAAAGCATATATGGAAAATCTATATTTAATATGATATGTTCCAACACAAAGCCAGGATGTCCATGTACCACTTCTATTCAATGCAGTACTTGCAGTTTCAGCTACTGTAATAAGGCATGAAAAATAAAGTCATCAAGATCAGAAAAAGAAGTAAAACTATTTTCAAATAACATCATTGTTTACTCAGAAAATCATGAAACATCTATAAAACAAGTATTAGAATAATAAATGACTTTGATAAGCTCACAGGATATAAGATTTATATATAAAAATCCACTGCACTTTATATAATCTTTATATACTAGCAGCAAACAACTGCTGCTAGAAAATGAAATTTAAAATGTATATTCAATTTATAATAGCACCAAAAAGAAATTAGAATAAATTAAACTTTTGACATGAAGAACTTTTCATTGAAAATGACAGAACAACATAATTCTGTAGAGATTAGAGATATATATAAAAAGCCCTTTAAAAATGGAGATATAAATAAATTAATCAAAATTTTTTTAAAATTAGAAGACTCAATGTTATTAAAACATCAGTTCTCCCTAAGTTGAACTACAGATTCAATGCAATGTCAGCCAAAATTTGCACAGTGTTTTGTAGAAGCTGACACTTTATTTCTAAAATTCATAAGGAAACTCAAAGAACCAAGTATTCTTGGCCCAAAACAATGTTTTGAATATATTGTGAGATCTTATTTCAAGGCTTATTTTTCAGTCACATTAATCAAGATAGTGTAGTACTGGCAAAGAAAAAAAAAAAGGACAAAATACCAATAAAACAGGAAAACTGAAATAGAGCCACATATATAAAATTAATTGATTTTCAACAAGAGTGCCAGGAAATTTAGTGGGGTAAGAATGTCTTTTCAACAAATGGTTCTAGAACAACTGAATGTCCACACAGAAAAGATAACAAAATGGACCTTAATCCCCTGTGTCTCACCATACAGAAAAATTAATTCATAAAAGTTCTAACTATAAAGCTTCTAGAAGAAAACACTGAAAATACGTTCACCACTTGGGGGTCAGCAAACCTTTCTTATAAAGAACATGAAGTGGTAACCACAGAGAAGTAACTTTGTTAAATTAAATCTAGCAGTGGCCACAGGACAGGAAAAGGTCAGTTTTCATTCCAATCCCAAAGAAGGGCAATGCCAAAGAACGTTCAAACTACCGCACAATTGCACTCATCGCACATGCTAGCAAAGCAATGCTCAAAATTCTCCAAGCCAGGCTTCAACAGTGCATGAACCATGAACTTCCAGATGTTCAAGCTGGATTTAGAAAAGGCAGAGGAACCAGAGATCAAATTGTCAACATCCGCTGGATTACAGAAAAAGCAAGAGAGTTCCAGAAAAAACATCTATTTCTGTTTTACTGACTATGCCAAAGCCTTTGACTGTGTGGATCACAACAAAATGTGGGAAATTCTTAAAGAGATGGGAACACCAGACCACCTTACCTGCCTCCTGAGAAATCTGAATGCAGGTCAAGAAGCAACAGTTACATCCGGACATGTAACAACAGACTGGTTCCAAATAGGAAAAGGAGTACGTCAAGGCTGTATATTGTCACCCTGTTATTTAACTTCTATGCAGAGTACATCATGAGAAACGCTGGGCTGGAAGAAGCACAAGCTGGGATCAAGATTGCCAGGAGAAATATCAATAACCTCAGATATACAGATGGTACCACCCTTATGGCAGAAAGAGGAACTAAAGAGCCTCTTGATGAAAGTGAAAGAGGAGAGTAAAACAGTTGGCTTAAAACTCAACATTCAGAAAACTAAGATCATGGCACCTAGTCCCATCACTTCATGGCAAATAGATGGGGAAACAATGGAAACAGTGAGAGACTTTATTTTTGGGGCCTCCAAAATCACTGCAGATGGTGACTGCAGCCATGAAATTAAAAGACCCTTGCTTCTGGGAAGAAAAGCTATGACCAAGCTAGATAGCATATTTAAAAGCAGAGCCATTACTTTGCCAACAAAGGTCTGTCTAGTCAAAGCTTTGGTTTTTCCAGTAGTCATGTATGGATGTGAGATTTGAGCTATAAAGAAAGCTAAGTGCTGAAGAATTGATGCTTTTGAACTCTGGTGTTGGAGAAGACTCTTGAGAGTCCCTTGGACAGCAAGAGATCAAACCAGTCAATCCTCAAGGAAATCAGTCCTGAATATTCATCAGAAGGACTGATGCTGAAGTTGAAACTCCAGTACTTTGGCCACCTGATGTGAAGAACTGACTCACTGGAAAAGACCCTGATGCTGGGAAAGATTGAAGGCAGGAAGAGAAGGGGACGACAGAGGATGAGATGGTTGGATGGCATCACCGACTCGATGGACATGAGTTTGAGCAATCTCTGGGAGTTAGTGCTGGACAGGGAAGTCTGGCATGCTGCATTCCATGGGGTCACAAAGAGTTGGACATGACTGAGCCACTGAACTGAACTGAAATTAAACTTCAGCAAAATTAAAATTAAAAACGTCTGCTCACCAAAGGTTATATCATAAAGAAATGAGTAGGGACTTTCCTGGTGATCAACTGGCTAAAGACTCTGTGCTCCCAATACAGGGGACCAGGGTCCAAATCCCTGGTCAGGGACTAGATCCCACACGCTGCAACGAAAGCTCCTGCACGCCGCAAGTAAGACTCCTGTGTAGCCAATTAAATAAATATTTTTTAAGAACAAAGGAGTAGGCAAGCCACGGAGTGAGAAAAAAAAAATATTTGCAACTCATGTATCTAACAAAAGACCAGTATCCGGAAAGAATGTAATAACCCAATTTTAAAATGGGCAACAGATTTGAAAAGACATTTCACAGAGGAAAATATACAAAAGGCCAATAAGCACATGGAAATGTGCGCCACAGCCTGAGTCATCAGACAAATGCAAATTGAAGCCAGAATGAGATACCACCACACACCCACCAGAAGGACTACACTGTGAACCAGAGAGCACCGAACGCCGGCGAGGCTGTGGAGCCTCCGGAATGCTCAAACGGTGCTGGTGGGCGTGTGAAAACACAGCAGCCGCTTGGGGTACAGAATGTGGCAGTTTCTTATAAATCTAACCACATTCCTCTCCTCCGACCCGGCACAATTCTACTCCCTGGTATTTACACAAGAGACATGGAAGCGTACGTCCACAAGAAACCTACCCAAGCATCTTTATTCATGAGCCCTCCAAAATGGAAACAGCAAGGGGCCCGCGAACAGAACGGCTAAATGTTCACGCAATGACGCTACGCAGCAATCCTAGAACAACTAGTGTGCAGCAACGTGGGTGCGCCTGAAAAATACACATATGCAAACTGGCAAAATTAATCTACCCTGGCAAAAGAAAAATCAGAAGTCAGGGAGGTGCAGGCAGAAATTAGCCAGGAGAGGGATTCATGCCGGGCTGATGGTGATGCTCTATGTGCCGATAGGAGCTGGGATACAGAGAATAGTACTGTTATGACCTGTGCATTTCACGGTACATCAGTTTTACCTCAAAGAAAGAAAAAGAACCACAAACAAATACTGGATTCTGGTTGCTGTTGTTATTATTGTTCAGTCGCCCAGTCCTATCTCTTTGCGACCCCATGGAATGCAGCACGCCAAGCCTCCCTGTCTCTCACCATCTCCCGAAGTTTGCACAAGTTCATGTCCATTGCATCGGTGATGCCGTCCAGCCATCTCATCCTCTGACGCCCTCTTTTCTTTCTGCCCTCAATCTTTCCAACGGCAGACAGGGACTCTGATTAGTGAGAGGCAAACTGGAGTGTTTGCAGGGTCACGTGAACCGCTATCAACAACTGATTTTGAAACACACCCAAAAAACCACACGGGCTTGCTGGTGGAGGGAGGGATGGGTGTGTGATGAAGCCAGGAGCAGAATGAGCCCTGAGGAATCTAGGTGGTGGGCGTGGGGGTGTTCTCACTGTAATTCTTTGATCTTTCCTGCGTGTCTGAAATTTTTCATAGTAAAAAGTTGGAAAATTTTTAAAGAGACTGAGATATATCAGCCAAAAATAGAAAAGTGAGAAGATGTAGCAGGAGACTCCTCCCTGAAGCCCTGAGCTCTCGGACATCCCTTGTCTGGTGAGGGTTAGGACCACCTTCTGCGAGATCTGCAGTGCTCCAGCCCCGGTGCCAGGGTAGGTGCCAGCCTCACAGTACTTCCCAAGTGAGTGGAAATAACACCAAGGCAGTGTGCGTGTGTCTGTACGTGTCAAATCACTTCAGTCGTGTCCGACTCTGCAACCCTTTGGACTACAGGCTCCTCTGTCCATGGGATTCTCCAGGTAAGAATACTGGAGTGGGTTGCCACGCCCTCCTAAAAGGGATCTTCCCGACCCAGGGATGGAACCCGCATCTCTTAGGTCTCCTACCTTGGCACTAGCGCCACCTGGGAAGCCCCACTAGGGCAGCCTTTTCCCACTAATTTCATGAAAATGAAAACCCAGCAGGAGCTGGGCTCTCGAGAGCCTGCATCGCCACCTCCTGGAGGAAAGGCTACCTGCACCTGAATTCCTGCCCCTTTTTGGGGCTGGCTTCACAGCGGTCCCCTCGCTTCCTCCCAGGGCTCGGCCAGGCCCTCACTGCGGTAAATCTGGGCGTAAGATGCATGGACGATGCATTCCTCCAGAACCTGGGCCCCTCGGTACACAGCTCCTGAGGGGGTGTTGGCTCCCCTTCCCCTCCTAGCTGCTCTCTACAGGCTGGGGGGAGGCGGGCGCTACAGGGAGGTCCTGGAGGTATGCCCCCCCAAACACACGTCACAAAGGCACAGGCCAAGACCACCCTCTCAAGGTGATGAACAAGTCCCCAGCCTGCTATCAACCCCAACCCCTTCCCTCTGCCTTGGACACAGGCCACATCAGGATTGGTGGTGGTTTAGTTGCTGCATTGGGTCCAACTCTGTAACCCCATGGACTATAGCCCACAAGGCTCCTCTGTTCATAGGATTTCCCAGGGAAGAATACTGGAGTAGGTTGCCATTTTCTTCTCCAGGGGTTCTTCCCAACCCAGGGATCAAGCCTGGGTCTCCTCCATTGCAGGTGGTCTCCTGCATTGCAGGCAGTTTCCAAAAAAGAACCCGAGGCACTGAGAGCTGGAGTCATTTTCAAAGATCACACAAGTAAGGTGTAATGGGAAAGGACTCTTCGTCTCAGCCAGACCTTATGCTTTTTGTACAATAACACACTGCAGCCCCATGAAGTCAAAGATGCATGCGTGCGTACTTGGTCCTGCTGATTCTTTGGGACCCCGTGGACTGTAACCCACCAGGCTCAGGATTAGGACACTCTAAAGACTGTTGACGTTGGAAAAACACTGAAAACAGTCATTCTAAAGATATAGTTCTTGGGATTGCCTGGTGGTCCAGTGGCTAAGACTCTGCCAATGCAGGAGATGCAAGAGATGCGTGTTCGATCCCTGGATTGGGAAGATCCCCTGGAGAAGGGCGTGGCAACCCACTCCAGTTTTCTTGCCTGGAGAATCCCATGCACAGAGGAGCCTGGTGGGCTACAGTCCATGGGGTTGCAAGGAGCAGGACATGACTGAGCGAGTAACACTATTTTTAAAGATGTAGTTCTTTAGTTATTATCAGATAACAATACATTGACACCTCCCACGGTGGGCATGCCTGAGTGCCCTGCATCCTTGGATGGAATAAGCCACCTGGAGAAGGCACCTGAGCCCGGTGGAGGGACAAGCCAGCTAGAGCCGGGCTGGGTGGATGGTAGGTGGGCAAAGTCCAGACTGAGGTGCATCAGGGGCAAGAGGACCAGACAGAGACATGAGCCTGAGCAAAGCCACAGGAAGGGAGGTCTCGGATGGTGCACTGAGCCCCGTGCTCGACGGTCACACTGTGCCACCCCCCATAGGTGCCCTGGGGGTGGGCAGGAGTCTTGCTGGCTCTCGAGGGGAGCGGGGTATCCTATCAGAGGGGCTCTTTGATCTCCTTTGTCCCCACCTGGCTCTCTCCAAGTAAGCAGCAACAGTGTCAGGAAAGGACAGAGGGAAAACCCAGGACAGGCTGCAGGAAGGTCAACTCCAAGATGCCCCGGAAACAGAAGCTGGGGGAGCAGCAGCTCAGGTCACACCAGCAGGAGGGGGGGTCGGTGCCCTGACCCATGAGCCGCAGCACGGTCACACCTCCCCGGAACCACCTCCTCCCTGACACACAAGCCCTGGGGGCCGTGGCCAGCAGAGCAGGCTGGGTGCCTGGGCTCCCCGGGTGCCTCCTTCCTGCCGCACTAGCTCTGGGTGCAGGACGCAGCCAGCTCTGTGCGGAGGAGCTCTGTGCTGGCTCGAGGGGCGCCCGGAGCAGGAGAGGAAGATGCTCTGTGCACACACGGTGCCAGCGCCCCCAGGTTCCCAGCACCTGCCTCTCTGGGTGACACAGGACACAGAGGGGACACAGTGGACCCCGGGGGAGCGGTGGAGGGTCTGAAGGAGAAGAAGCAGGGGGCTGGGAGAGTAGCCGGGAGACCCACTCTGGACTAGAGAAGAGGGTCAGCCTCAGAGGGGAGAGAAGGGATGCAGAGGCGGTGAAGGGAGGTGGCACGAGGGGTTCCCAGCGGGACCAGTGGCTGGGACAGAGTAGGAGGGGGCCAGGCTGCAGCCCAAGGTCACACTGGCTCCTCGGTGCCCGCCCAACTCTGCCTGCCAGGCCACCTCTGCTCTCCTGCCCTCCTCCCCCAGGGACCAAGCCAGATCCCCGGGGCCTTGGCTACTGCTCCATCACAGAAGGAGGCTCTGACTCACCCCAGCTCTGAGGGCCAGTGGAGAACATTCTGTATTCCTGTGCCTCCCCCGGAGTTAGGAGCCCAGAGCTGGGAGAAAGCTCAGAGGCTTCAAGGGGGCCGGTGGGATGGGATGGTGTCCTCAGACACTCTGGGCACACAGGGCCACCACCCCACGCAGGGGGCATGGGCAGGCACGGAGGCTCAGAACCCAGGTCTCAGGCCACCCCTGCCCCTCAGCCAAGCATCCAGCAAACCACAGCCTCTGCGCTCAGAGACCGCAAGCACTCCATCCTAAAGACAGGCAGTGGCGGGGCAGGGCGGGGCAGGGCTGGCCACCACGTCAGCACATCCAGTGGCCTCTCCAACCACCAGGGTCCACCCAGCAATCAGAGGCCCCCCTCTGCAACTGCTAGAGCGACGGTCACGGCCACCCCTCAGAGCTCCCCGGCTTCTCCTCCCTGCCTGGCAGGCACAGGGCATTCGGGTCCTGTCGCTTCCTCCACGTGGCACCAATCACACCACAGGAAAAAAAAACACACCATCACCAGGGCCTCTGAGGCCGGGCCTGACCTGAGTCCATCTTGCTGGACTCAGACTTGCCTGTCTCTTCCAAAAACACAGCCCAGCCACTGGCACCTCCACGATGTTCTGACCTCAGGCCCTTTGCATCTGCTATTTCCTTTGCCTGAATGTCCTTCCTCAGGATCCTGGCCTGGTCAGGTCCTTCTGGACATGTATATTTCAGCTCAGTGTCACCCTCTCAAGGAAGGTGTCCGTTAATACACGTAAATACACACATACACACACATGCAACTGGCAACAATCACATCACATCACCTGTTCTTTGCTTTTCCATCTCAAGTCAGAAATTGGTGTGTTTATTGGTTAGCTGCCTGACAGCGATTTCAGATGACCAGTCCCAAAGGAGCAAGGGACTGGCTGTCCCTTACCTCTTACTTTAGGCCAAGTACCTAGGGGATGCCTGAACCTAGCAGGACCTCCAGAAAGATTTGCTGGCTAACTCGGACGACTGCTGTCAATAGTTATCCTGCAAACAGGAATTTGGAGATGTCATGACCTGAGATGAACTCAAAGGTCATGACCTGAGATGAACAGACAGAGGTCACTGATTGGTCACTCGTGCTGATAGGAGGGAGAACCAGGACCGTGGGGAGGAACAAGTGCTGGGGTGCAGGTTGCTGCCATCCGGAGCCGGGCGGCTCTTCACACCGGCAGACAGCCCAGCCCCAAAGCATTTTCTTTACTGTCTGAGCCACCAGCGAAGCCCTCCAAAAGCATTTTCAAGTTTTCATAGTAAACTTTCAGAGCCGGCGCTTCTTTGCTATTTCCAAGGGGTGTGTTGCTTTGTTTATTCAGCTTGCTGAAGTCAGAGTTTCCTCGTTTGTTAAAAAAAAGAGAAGAAAGAAAGAAAAAAAGGAGGGAGCATGGGAAGGCCTAAGGCAGATCCCAAGCCCGAAGGCAGCGGGGGGTCTCCAGGAGCTGAGACCTGCATTGCTAACTGTCCTGAGTCCCAGCAAGGCCACTGGTTAGAGGAAACCTCCCTAGTTTCTCCACTGTGTCCCACCCCCACCCCACGCCCAGCCCAAGGGGAGTGGGATCCACACTACAGAATCCACATGAGAGCGGTGGAGGCAGGACTGTGGTCCGCGGGACTTTAGGCAAAGCGCTTTCGGTGGTGGCTTCCATTCAGAGATTTGTGCCCAGATGGGAAGGGAGACAATGGGGATGACCAGCTCTGAGCAGATGGTCATCGGAGACGTGAGGCCAGGATGGCAGAAGCAAAGAGGAACAGGGCTGGAGGAGGCTTCTGAGACAAAGCATGGGGACAGAACAGACACAGCCACAGCCAGTCTCACATGCAAGCTGGGCCGTGAGACTGCCAAGAACAGAGGCCTGCCTGACAGTGCGGCAGAGGCCCTGTTCAGCCGCGCTCTGCACCAGAGCGGAAGCCCCCCGGCTGGCCTGAGAGGGCATGGTCAAGGCCAGACCCAACCCAGAATCTCCCCCACTTCTTGCCACCCAATGCAGTCAACTTAGGTCTGAGAGGGGGAAAAAAACAGAAGTAATGAATCAAGAACCCAGGACGTGAACTTGGAGCCTTACCTCACAACATGTACAAAAATGAACTCAAAATAGAGCAAAGGCCTAAATACAAGCGCTAAAACTATAAAACTCTCAGAGAGAAACACAGGGGGAAAGCTTTGTGACATTGGGTATGACACCGAAAGCCTGGACATTAAAAGGAAAAAGTTAATAAATTGAGCTGCATCAAAATTAAAAATTTGGGGGGACTTCCCTGGTGGTCCAGTGATTAAGAATCCACCCGCCAATGCAGGGGACACAGGTTCCATCCCTGGTCTGGAAACTAAGATTCCCCACGCCTCGGAACACCTAAGCCCATGCTCCATCCACAGCAGGAGAAGCCGCTGCAATGAGAAGCCCGCACACCACTACGGAGAGTAGCCCCCGCTGGCCGGAACCAGAGAGAGCCTGTCGGCAGCGGCAAAGACCCAGGATAGCCAAAAACAAACACACAAAATGTAAAACTTTTAAGCTCCAAAGGAGCCGATCAACAGAATGAAAAGGCAACACACAGAATCTTATGTCTGATGAGGAATTCATATCCAGAATATTTTTTTTTAAAAAAAAACACTAGGACTTTCTTATCGGTCCAGTGGTTAAAACTCTGGGCTTACACTGCAGGGGGCTCAGGTCCGATCCCTGGTGGGGAGGAAGGAACTGGGATCCCACATGACACAGAGCGAGGCCAGGAAAAAAAAAAAAAAAAAACTTCTAGAACTCAATCACACACAAAAACAAACCACCCAATTAAAAAATTGACAAAGGGCATTTCTCCGAAGAAGACATATGGATGCCAACAGGTACACGGGAAGATGCTCCACATCACTAATCATTAGGAAAATGCAAATCGAAACTGCAATGAGGCACCCCCTCCCACTTAATAGACTGGCTGTTGTTTAAAAACATAACAGAAAATAACACGTGCTGGGGAGGATGTGGAGACACTGGGACCCATGTACCCTGTTTGTGGGAACGTAGAATGGTACAGCCGTGGTAAAAAGCAGTATGGCAGTTCCTCCCAAAATTAAACATAGAATTACCATGTGATTGGTGGCTCAGATAGTAAAGAATCCACCTGTATTGCAGAAGACCTGGGTTTGATCCCTGGGTTGGGAAGATCCCCTGGAGGAAGGCATGGCAACCCACTCCAGTATTCGCACCTGGAGAATCCCATGGACAGAGGAGCCTTGTGGGCTGCCGTCCACGGGAATGCAAAGACATGACTGAGCGACTAACACTTTTACTTTCTCCATGCGATCCAGTAATTCTTCTGGGTGTGTACCCAGAAAAATCTGAAAGCAAGGACTTAAGCAAATACCTACACACCCAGATTTATGGCAGCACTTTTCATAAGAGCCAAAAGGTGATTCTTGATAGACCATGGATAAACAAAATACAGCCTACAACGGAATACTATTCTGCCTTAAACAGGAGGGGACTCTGACACCTGCTACAACATACAGGAACTTTGAAATTATTAAATGAAATAAGCCAGTCACAAAAAGACAAATACTGAATGATTCCATTTACATAAGGAAAGCAGAAGGGTGTTGGGCAGGGTCAGGGAGGACGGGGGAATGAGGAAGTAGTGTTTAACAGGGCTTCACTTTGAGAAGATAGGGGCTTCTCTGATGGCTCAGTTGGGAAAGAATCCACCTGCAATGCAGGAAACCCCGGTTCAATTCCTGGGTCGGAAGATCCTCTGGAGAAGGGATAGACTACCCACTCCAGTATTCTTGGGCTTCCCTGTGGCTCAGCTGGTAAAGAATCCACCTGCAATGTGGGAGACCTGAGTCGGGAAGATCCCCTGGAGAAGGGAATGGCTACCCACTCCAGTATTTTGGCCTGGAGAATTCCATGGACTGTGTAGTCCGTGAAGTTGCAAACAGTTGGACATGACTCAGCAACTTTCACTTTCACTTCACTTTGAGAAGATGGAAAAAGCTCTGGAGATGGATGGATGATTGCACAACTATGCGAGAGCACATAGTGCCCCTGAATTACACACCTAAAAATCGCTGAAAAGGCACACTTCATACCATACGAAATCTCTTACATGTGGAATCTTTAAAAAGGGTTGTTGTTTAGTCACTAACTCATGTCTGACTCTTTGTGACCCTGTGGACTGTAGCCCGCCAGGCTCCTCTGTCCATGGGATTCCCCAGGCAAGAATACTGGAGTGGGTTGTCATTTCCTCTTCCAGGGCATCTTCCCGACCCAAGGGTCAAACTCAAATCTCCTGCATTGGCAAGCAGATTCTTTGCCGCTGAGCCACCAGGGAAGTCCTAAAAAAGGGTGCAAATGCACTTATGTACAAAACACAAGTAGAGTCACAGGTGTAGAAAACAAACTATGGTTGCTGGGGAATAAAGATGGGGGCGTGTACACTGGGAAACTGGGTTGAGTACACACATATACATGTGACAGATAACTAACAAGGACCGGGCACTTAGCACCCAGACCTCCACCTGATACTCTGTAATGGGATTTCCCTGGTGGTCCAGTGGCTAAGGCTCCATGCTTCCAGTGCAGGGGGCGCAGGTTCAATCTCTGGTCAGGGAGCTAGATCCCACACGATGTAACTAAAAATCCCGAATGTCGCAATGAAGTCGAAAGATCCCACATGCTGCAACTAAGACTTAGAGCAGCCAAGGTAACTAAAATAAATATTATTTTAAAAATTACTCTGTAATGACCTACTTGGGAAAAGAATCTAAAAAAGAGTAGATTATAACTGATCCACCTTGCTGTACACCAGAAACTAATACAACATTGTAAACCAACTATAATAAATCCTTTTTAAAAAGGTACATTTTATGTTATGTACATTTTACCACAATTTGTTTTAAATGAGTCCAGAGCCCTGGGCACCCGAGGTCCTTACACACAAGGGGTCAGTCCCAATCTCACGATATATGTTATTGAAGGCGGTTCTTTATTGTATAACAATGTGATGGTCATGCCATTCCTTAGTAGGACTTTACATTGAAATAAATCCTCTAATCAGGAAAGGTTTTGGACAGACCTATTTGGGGCACAAATAAAAAAAATTACAAAGCACCAGGCGAAGGTGACCATATCAGGCAGGCTGACCCAGGTATCCACTCTGTCCTAGGTCCCTTCTGTCCCCAGAGCCTGTCCCAGGCCTCACCCCACTAGCAGGGGACACAAGCAGCTCCCAGCAGGAAGGTGCCTGGAAGCGGGGCAGGCAGGCTTCTGGAATTCTCATGGGACTGGGCTTCCCACACCATACCAGGAGTAGGGGACCCAATGGCAAAGGCTTGCAGCCAGACTCGGGGACTTCAAGGCATCTTAGGATATGGAATTATCCTGTGCATGGAGGACGCATGAGCACTGGAGTGGGTTGAATGGCGGCCTCCTCAAAACTCATGTTCACCTGGAACCTGTGGACATGGTCCTATTTGGAGAAAAGGGTCTTGCTGATGTCATTAGGATAAGGATCTGGAGTTGTGGTCATGCTGGGTTATATGTGTGCTCAGTCCCTCAGTCCTGTCAGACTCTGCGACCCCACGGAGAATAGTCCGCCAGGCTCCTCTGCTCACAGGATTTCCCAGCAAGAACGCTGGAATGGGTTGTCATTTCCTCCTCCAGAAAGGAAATAACCTTTTCCCAGGGATCAACCCTGCATCTCTTGCATCTCCTGCACTGGCAGCCGGATTCTTTACCACTGAGCCATCTGGGAAGTCCCAGTGGATTACTGGAGTGGGCCCTAAATCCAGGAACGAGTGTCCCTATAAGAGAGAAGCAGAGGGAGACCTGAGACACAGAAGAAGGCCCTGTGACAACAGAGGCGAAGACTGGAGTGAGCATCCAGCAGCCAAGGATGCCAAGGTGCACCATCCACCACCAGAGGCCAGGAGACTCATGGAGAGGATGCTGTCGCAGGGCATCCTGAAGGAGCCAACCCTCCAACACATTGACTTCAGACGTCTGGCCTCCAGGGCTGGGAGAGGATCCATTGCTGTCGCTGTAAGCTCCCCAGGCAGTGGTACTTGGTTACATCAGCCCTAGGAACCTAAGTTGTACTGGATACCACTACTGGATACTGGAGTGGGTAGCCTTTCCCTTCTCCTGGGCATCTTCCCAACCCAGGGATTAAACCCAGGTCTCCCGCATTGCAGGCAGATTCTTTACCAGCTGAGCCACCAGTGAAGCCCAAGAATACTGGAGTGGGTAGCTTATCCCTTCTCTAGCAGATCTTTCCGATCTAGGAATTGAACTGGGGTATCCTGTATTGCAGGTGGATTCTTTACCAACTGAGCTATCAGGGAAGCCCTAGGAAACCAAGGCCCAGGTCAATCAGAGCTACAAGAGGAAGAGGACCAGGCAGGCCTCGGGCCAAGCCTCTCATCCTGGAGACAGGAAAATCAAGCTCTGGCAACGCGGGTCCAGGACACTGATGACCGCAGCGAGTCAAGGGTATGAACTGCCCAGGGACCCAGAGACAAGAGGAGCCATCAGAGTGAGGCCCAAAGCATGCTTCCCATGATGGGGGGCTGTCCAGCCCCCAGCCCGCCTCATGGCCATGACACAGGACCCCCTGAGCAAGTCAGAGAACCAGCTCTCTCCTCCCTGGTGAGCCTGGGACAGACATCCAGTGACAACGTGACCTGGCCCTCCCCGCCCCCCAGACCAGCCTCCATGACCAAGCAGAGAAACATCTACATTCTCTGCCGACAGCTCACCACGCGGCCATTCCCAGCCTCCCCGAGGCCCAGCTGAGCTAAGTCACTGCCCCCCCACCCTCACCCCGCCCCAGTGGAAAGTTCCCTTCCTGGAGATTCTCCCTGCTGAAACACAAGCCCTTGGAACGAGATAAAACTGCTTGATTTGTAAAAGCCACAAAGCCAGTCCAGAACAAGGAAAAAAATGCCGACCCTTGGCTGGAAGGAGGCCGGTGTCTCAGCGGCCAGTCACTGCTCGGTGACTCATCCCGGCCTGCTGACAAGCCCTCCGGCATCTTCCCAGGGCACAGCCTCAGCCTCAAGGGAGCTGGAGACGGCGTGGCTGCCCCAGAGAACCCGGACCCCAAACCGGGCAGTCGTTGGTGCTCCCGGGAGATGGAGCAGGGACACCTGAGGTCTCCTGAGATAGCCCCCAACTGCCCCAAGCCCCTTCCCCACCAACCCCTCCTGGACAGCTGCTGGGCAGTGGCCAAGAGCCAGCCAGACCCTCCTTAAATGCCAGCCCAGCGGGTCATGAGCAGAAACAGCTGATTCTGGAAATTGGCGGGTGGGGCGTCTGGCCAGACAGGCCACCATCCACACACGCTGGGCATCGTGACTCCAGCCTCACTCCTACTCGGTGTCCCGCTGGGGAGGGAGGCAGCTACCTCAACTGCCTAATGGGGTCCCAGAGGGGCAGGGACTGTGAGCGGCAGCCCCACAGGAGACGGGGACCCCCAGAATCAGCTCAGAGCCCACTGGTGGCGGGGGGGCAAGGCCTGCTGCTCCATCTCCCCCACTTTACAGATTAGGAAATGGAGCCTAGGGCCACAGATCGACTTGCTCGAGGTCCCAGCAGGAACAGGGTAGAGATAGCTTCCCCAGGGGCCGCTGAAGCTCTGAGTTACAATTAAAGACCAAGGTCAAGGTCCAACCAGGTTTGAGGAACTTGGAGGGACAGCTTGAGGACCTGCATTTTCTGGAACCAGGTTTCTAACCCAAGCTTTGAAAGAAATAAGTATCTTTGGATGAAAATGCATTTAAATGAGGATTTCTTAGGAAATCCCAATTTCTCCTCAGGCGTAGCCCGGGGGACCCGCTCCACTTCTCATCACGAGGGCGTGGTGCTCGGCGAGGCTATAAAGGCACAGAGCTGACTGTTTATTCAGTTCCTGAAAAAGTTCCTGGAGTTTGCTCAGCCTGGGAGGTTCTAGGACGTTGCCACCACTTCTGACTCCCCAGAGACCCCTTCCCAGCCCTTGTGCTCTGGCTCTCTGGTCGCCTGTCACCCAGCTGGGCCTTGGCTTGGTCATCCGTGAAAGTGAAGGCTGGGTGGGAGGCCCTTGACCACCAGGCCAGCAGAGTGATCATCTTCCCAAGTCCTGCACCCGGCAGCCCCTGCCGAGGCTGAGAGCAGGGAACCCCGGCTCCCACCCCGTCCACCCTGGCCAGCCCACGTCACTGGTGCGGTTTCACCAGTCGTGCCTTCTGGCGGTCTCCGGGGCCACCCCAGCTCCCGTGGTTGGTCGTGGTGCCCATTGGTGCGGGCCCAGTGGCATGGATACGCACGTACACCCACCGCCCATCAGCAGCTCCCCTGCCTGTGGGTGCCCCATCCGCCCTGACGCCACACTGGGATCTGATCAGCCCCTGGAGCAGCAGGCAAGGGGCCACCTTCAGAGGAGCCACGGAGACATGCCTTCCTCCCCTATGGCTTCTTGGGGAGTCCACCATCCCCACCACAACACACGCAGTGACAAACAACAGAACAGTCTGATGACACCTGTGAAGACACCCAGGGGCCAGCTCAGAGCACCTGAAGCCTGGACGCTGATGCCCAAGACGTCTCAGCCTGCACCATGTACCCCAGCACCTGGCGCGAGGGCTGCGCCGCAAGCAGCAGGCTGGGGAATGAATGGGAACTACTGATGACGTCAGATGCTGACCCAGGACACACGCCTGGGAGAAGGATCTTAGGAGGTCCACCTTGGAAACAGGGGGCTTTTAACCGGGGTGACTTAGGAGGGGCAGCCTCTTTTCTCTCCTCTTGTCGGTTCTTGCCCAGTCCTGATGGGACTGAGCCCACTCGGTGCGGGGCTACCTTAACTCAAAACGTAACTCAAAACGCATGCTGTGTGCAGTGTGGATACCAATCCAGGGACCTGGAAGCCCCCTCCAACCCAAGGACCAGGCGTCTGCCCTCACGCCTTGCCCCGCCGTGACATTCAGATGTTCTAATCAGTGATTCTACCCCAGAATCTGAGCAGAGCCCACAGATCTGGTCTCTCTGTCCTGAAACGTCCCATCCAGACAGGGATGCTCATCGCTACCCTCCTCCCTGTTCTCTGTGCCCAGGTGAGGACAGGACCCGGATGACGCCAACCCCGCAAGTGGGGGTCACCTTGGTCAACTCCCCCAAGCTTCCGGCAGAGCAGGAGGAGTTCTATCCACTGTGTGTGCATACACACACACACACACATCGGCACATCTTGTCTGGGCACTGGGAGCTCCCAGCCCTGTAATCAACTCCCAGGAAGGCACCAAAATGCTATTTCAGGGAGGAGACCAAGGCGGCCTTGAAGACTTTGGCGAGCAGCGGACAAACAAACCACACGGTGGACAGACAAACCAAAGCGGCGCCCCGGTGCCGCCGGACCAGACCCCAGCTCCAGAATCGGGTCCCCCCCACCAGACCGTTTCCTGGACTTCAGCGCCCACTGTCTCAGCATTCACAGCCGCCTTCAGATGCAAAAGTGGCACGCTGGGAAATGAAAGAGAAATAGTGAGGGAAGGGAGAGGCGAGTTTAAATAAAAGCCAGACTTAGCGAAGCTCCGCTTTTGGAACATTATGGAACATTATGTCCCAGGACCTCAGAACAGTAGAGAGGAAAAGAAATATGCCCGGAAAAATGAGCTGAGGTGACCCCTGGGTGCTTATGTCCCAAAGCATAAAGAAAGTTTTGAGTTAAGGGGAAGGGGCAGCACGGGGCAGGGAGGAGGGCCCCTTGCCTACCTGTGATCCGGTCTCTCTCCATCATTACGGATATATTTAGCAGCAGGCGGGAGTCCCAGCGTCCCCCTTTCCAGAGACGTCCTCCCCTTTCTCACCCCGTCGCCCTCCCTCTTTCTGCCTCCTCCTCCTCCTCCTCCTCCAAAAACACTCTTTGTCTGGTCTAATTTCTTCAATCTGTTGCAATCACGAATGCCTCCAAATTACCACATTTCCATGTGCTGATCATATGTTTGTGCTCCAAACTGAAGTAGCATTGTCTCTTGGAACCGGGAGGGGAAAGGGAGCGAAGGAGAGAAATAAAAAGAAGAGGCGGGAGCGCGGGCCGGACGTGGGCCTTGAAAGGCTCCCGCGGTCCCCGGGGTCCTGCGGCCGAGGACCGGCCGGCAGGGGCTTTGTGCGGTGGCTCCCGAGGTGCGGCGGCGAGTGGCTTCCGGCGCCTTCTCTCCACCCCCTCCAGCCCCTCCGCCCGGGGCTTCTCGTCTGGCTGCTCCTTTTTAATATCCACTTGGAGAAGCTTAACTTAGCCTCTTGGAAACCAGCTCACAGAGTCAAATTCCTGGCGACTCGCAGAGTCTTTCATTCCGCCCCCCGGCCTGCGATGCTGTGATTTCCTCTGGTTTGAGCCTTTGCAAAGCCTGGTTCCTGCCTGCCTGCCCGCCTGGGCTCCCCTCCACCTCCGCCGGCCCTGCGCCCCCACCCCGGCCTGGCCGGAAGGAGCGGTGGTCGCGTCCCAGGCCGGCTGCCACGGGGAAGGTTCAGGAACACCTGCCAGGGATGAGCCGGAGAAGTGCCCCCCTGCAGATGCCCGGGTGTCCTGTCAGCTTGCTGGGACAGAGGAGGCGACAGAGGAGCTGGCTGGCCCGCCCCGGCGGAGAGGGGAGCGCGGGAAGGAGACTTCCTGGAAGATTCCTACCCCTTGCTCGTGAGTCAGTGAGTCTCCAGCCGTCCCCTGGGAGGGCGCGCAGTTCCTCACCACAGATTCCCCAGACTCAGCGCCTCTCTGGGAGGAGGGGACAGGGGCCTGGCCTGGCTGGGGGCTCAGCTGTTGCTCGGGTCTAGGGGGCTGCTCACCTGGCAACTCAGGGGCAGTGGGGGGAAGGGCAGCACGTGGTCAGAGTGAGGGCTGGGGGTTGGTGGGGTGGGGGCACTGGGGCTGGTGGCATCTCCTCTGCTCTTTAAGTTTCATTCACTTCAAGGGTTCAAACTAGCAGCCCTCCGCTCAAGGAACACAGAAACAGGCTCTGTTTGCCTGCCTGACCCTGCCTAAAGAAATTGTTGTATCTGTGCCAATGTTGAACACTTGGGCAATTTCACCAAGAACTGCAGATTTTCCTCTTGGAAAAGGGAGGGCATACAGCCACACGGAATGAGCCCTCACGGGGCGGGTTTGAAGAGTGCTTCCCTCTTTAGATGAAACTGCCTTTTTTTGGCTTGCTGTGGTCCCCACAGCAAAATGATGCACTCGGTCTGATTATCTGCCGGCGCCTCCCCAGGTGGTCTCTCAGCTTGAGGTCTCTGCCCCACGGCCACACGGGCAATGTGTCACCGGAAGAGGGCCACACACCATTCTCTGTCGGATGGCTCCCTCTGCCCAGGGCAGGACTCCAAATGCAGTTTCCAAAGTATCGAGGGAAGGAGAAGAGGGCAATAGAAGATGAGACGGTACGATGGCATCACCGACTCAATGGACATGAATTTGAGCAAACTCGGGGAGACAGTGAAGGGCAGAGGAGCCTGGTGTGCTGCAGTCCACGGGGTCACAAAGAGTCTAACAGCAAGAACAACAAAGTGGCAAGGGCATTTTCTTGGGGGTGGGAGTGGGGGCCGACACCTTCTGGGAGACACCGAATCGCAGCTCCCAGCAGAGTCTGGAGGACAGCTCCAAAGCCGGCCACCTGCACAGTGAGGAGAGGTGTTTCGAGCAGCTTTGGGGCACCCTGTAGGCTGAATAATGCTCCCCCCCACAAGATCTCATAACCTAATCCCCTGAACCTGTACATGGGAACTTGTTAGCATAGAGTCATTGCAGGTCCAATTAAGTGAAGGATCTTGAGATGGGGGGAGACATTACTTTGCCAACAAAGGTCCATCTAGTCAAGGCTATGGTTTTTCCAGTGGTCATGTATGGATGTGAGAGTGGTCATGTATGGACTGTGAAGAAAGCTGAGCGCCGAAGAATTGATGCTTTTGAACTGTGGTGTTGGAGAAGACTCTTGAGAGTCCCTTGGACTGCAAGGAGATCCAACCAGTCCATTCTGAAGGAGATCAGCCCTGGGATTTCTTTGGAAGGAATGATGCTAAAGCTGAAACTCTTTGGCCACCTCATGCAAAGAGTTGACTCATTGGAAAAGACTCTGATGCTGGGAGGGATTGGGGGCAGGAGGAGAAGGGAACGACAGAGGATGAGATGGCTGGATGGCATCACCGACTCGATGGACGTGAGTCTGAGTGAACTCCGGGAGTTGGTGATGGACAGGGAGGCCTGGCGTGCTGCGATTCATGGGGTTGCAAAGAGTCAGACGCAACTGAGTGACTGAACTGAACTAAACTTGAGATGGGAGACTATTCTGAATCACAGGTGGGGAGGGAGGGGTGTCCTAAATGCCATCATGTGTATTCAAGAAGGGGACAGAGGGAGATCTCACACACACACAGAAGGGGATGCTCAAACAGAGCAATCAGAGATGCAGAGATGGTGGCCTTGAAAACCAGAGGGATGCAGCCACAAGCCAAGAAAGGCCGGCAGCCCCAGAAGCTGGAAGAGACAAAAACAGCTTCTCCCCTGGAGTCTTTGGAGGGACCTGGGCCTTGCTGAGACCTGGGTTTCAGGCTTCCGGCTTCCAGAACTGGGAGAGAAGACATTTCTACTGGTTTTAGCCCCCCAAGTTACTGGTAATTTGTTATTTACAGCAGCCACAGGAGATTCAAACAAGTACCACAGACGGACAAAAGAGCCATGGCTCCCTGGGCAATGCTCTCTGGTGAATGTATTTCATTCTAACGCATTACAATAAACCAACCACCGACAACCGAGCTAGAACAATGGGAATCATGCAGGGTTTTTAGATGCGCTTACTTCACCTCTTTTCCGATTCTGAAAAAAACTGTTTTTGTTTTTTTCTGATTATACATGTACTATATGCTCATTACACTTAGGAACTACAGAAAACGGATTTAAAAAGAAACCCCTTTAAGACAGGGGGCTGTGTGACTCCAATCCCCACTGCAGCAATCAGGGCCAGGAAGCCCCACGAGGCGGCAGACCAGTCCATTGGGTCTCCTCTGTCCTTCACTATCTCCCCGAGTTTGCCAGCTGGCGGGGGTGGTGGGCAGATGGCTGGGCCAGGACGAGGAGTGCAGTCATGGCCTCGGGTAACCTGGCCACTTCCTGCAGGCGTCAGTTGCACACGCCGTAGATTTTGCTGCTGCGGTTGGTGCAGCTGCTGAGCGCAGCTTTGACCCTCGCTTCCCGCCCCACTCCCAGCCCCGGCATAGTGTGGCTCAACGTCCAGTCCCCAGTCATGCCTAAAACTCCAAGCATGCTGGCCCAAGCAGGGGATAATTTGAAACCGAAAACCTGGCCGCACCGATTGGCTCCGACAGGGCTGTGTTAGTTACGAGCCGTGCAGAGGCCGGGCGCAGAGGCAGCGTGAGGCCAGGCAGGGGAGAAGGGGCAGCCGACCCCCACTGTTTACTGAGTCCTGGCCTCGTTCCCAGCATCGGCCACTCGGGGCGACTGGCCAGGTCAGGGCTCCCCAAATGACTCCTCCCTCCAGCAGAACACGGAGGGAGCTCTGTGGTTCTGAAAAACTTTGTCCTGGTCTTAGATTCACCAAGCACATGAGTGCAGTAAACCAATGAGCAGTCCCAGTGAGGGGGTCAGCATTTGAAACCAGCACTTCTCCAAATCAATTGATGCCTGCTGTCCCGGGGAGGGAGGGCGCCCTCCCCAACCCCAGGCCACAACTTTGGGGACCTCCCCTATGCCAGTCAACGAGTCCCTGTTCCCAGCCACCTGTGCCTGCCCGGATGGGGTTGCCCAGCAGCCCCTTCCAGACAGTTCTAAAGGCAGTATCTCTACCCTTGACCTCCACAGACCTGCCCCTGTGACCTGCATACTCCCTGCCACCTTCTTTTTGATGTCACCATCATTAGAGAGGGGCCCAGGGCAGGTAAAGAGGAAGAGTGAGGCCTGTTTTATCTGTGAAGACAGCACTAAGTCCCCTTCCACGAAGCCCCCGCACCCAGCTGGAGGGGACACAGGAGTAAGAGGCGATCCCAATGAGCCCTGAACTCCCAACACAGTCCAGGAGGCCTGGGCTGACCCAGCCGTGAAAAGGGGGCAGGCGCTCCAGGTAACTCTGACACGGGCAGCAGGGGCCTCAGGAAGGGGGTCCACAAGACGGGCACATTCTTGTTCCTGGGGCCCATTCTGGGGAGGGGCCTGTGAGGAGGTGGGAGGAGAGGATTCTAGCTGAAAGGACACTCTCTGAGGCTCTGGGCTCAGATTTCCTGCCACCTCTCACCTCTCCCACCCCTCAAGCAGGTACCTTCTTCGAGAATCCTCCATAATTGCCTCCTACCTATGGGAGACGCAGGGCTTCCCTGCTGCCTCAGTGGCAAAGAAACGGCCTGCCAGTGCAGGAGACGCGGGTTCGATCCCTGGGTCGGGAAGTGCCCTAGAGAAGGAAATGGCAACCCACTCTAGTATTCTTGCCTGGGAGATCCCAGGGACAGAGAATCCTGGTGGGCTGCAATCCATGGGGTCGCAAAAGGGTTGGACACGACTAAGCAACTAAACACCAACAAAGTGGGGGATACCAACCGCTCACTTTAAAAACAGACTTTTCCCTTCATTTCCTGCTCATCCTCCGACTCAACCACTGAAGTGCGCTTTCCTTAGTTAAAAATAAAGAAGCTCCATCCCTCCGACCCCCTCCCACTGACCGTCCTGCAGTCATGGCTACTGTACCTGCCAGCAGAGCAGGCAGCCGGCCGAGACCCTCCAGGGCCGGCCCCAGTCTGGCCGCCTGCAGCCTCCCAGAGCAAGACGATGAATTCTGGGCCTGGGGCCGGCCGCATTCCTCTCCGGAATCTTCTCTCCACTTTTTATGGTGCCTCAAGTTTCGGCCGTTCCTAAATAAATACGATCCAGCTACTCTCTGCCCTGGGGACTGCTGCAGGGTTTACTGGTGCAAACAGCCTGGGCTGGCCTGTTGCTTTGGGAGTTCTTCCAGGTCAGCGTGGAAGGAAATCTAGACAAGGGAGAGAGACGGCCCAGACGGGGCCAAATTCCACCACTAACAGCCCTCGCGCTCAGCCATCCATCCCATCCTGCTGGAGCCGGGAGCTGGCGCTGTATTCCTGAAGGCCCCCAGCTCCCTGTGCAGAGCAAGGGGGAATCCAAGAGCGTGGGGACTAGAGTCCTCAGGAGAGTCTGTCCCAAGGCCCCTACGTCTGCAGAACACACCAAAACTCCCCCAAAGGCCTGGTGTCTTTCACTTCCCGCTGGAAATCCCAACATTCTGCCTGCTCATGGCACCCAATAAAGGCTCCCAGGAGGAACAAGGGATTTGAGGATCGGGTGTGTAGATTAATCCAGACCAGCCCTACCCCAGAGAACTTTCTGTGCTGATGTAGATGCCATGGTCTCTGTCGTGTTCAATATGGCAGCCACGTGTGGCTGACGAGGGCCTACAGTGTGGCCCATGCTACTGAGGAACTGAGTTTTTAATTTGTGTTAAATAAATGCTTTAAATGAAAATAGCTACTGTGCCTACAGGCTGCCCTGTCGGGCAGGGTCTGCCTCTCCTCCGTCGCCTCTCTGGAGACCTGGCATTTTCCATAAGCCTCTCCCCCATAAGCAAACAAAGAGAAAAGCTACTTCTCAGCCAAGGTAAAAGAAGCCTGATGTTTCTATTTTAAATATGTTTTTTTGGCCAATCACACTCCCCCACCCCCCACCCAGCTTCTCCTATCAAGTTCAATTCGGCAACATTTACTGCCTGCCTGCCAAGTGCTGTAAGAGCACCCAGCCCTATGGGATGGGAGGACAGAGCAATGCCCACTGCCCACCTGCTAACAGGATGGACAGGCTGGGTCAAATGACCAAATCACCCTAGAAAGAGATAGCTTCCAGAGCTGTGACCCCTCGGGGTAGGGAGGGGAGAGGCTGGACAGGGGGGAGACCAGCAGGACTGGGGGCATTAGGCTGGGTTTACCAGGCGGTGCTAGTGGTAAAGAACCTCCCTGCCAACGCTGGAGATGTGAGAGACGCGGGTTTGATCCCTTGGTCGGAAAGATCCCCTGCAGGAGGGCATGGCAACCCACTCCAGGGTTCATGCCTGAAGAATCCCGTGGACAGAGGAACCTGGCGGGCTACAGTCCATGGGGTCGCAAAGAATCAGATACGACTGAAGCGACTTAGCACACACGCACCTTTACTCTGTGGGGACAAGGGAAACTAAGGTTCTCTCAGTCAGAGGACCAGGCCCAGATCTGTTTTAAGGAATCCCGTGCGTGGAGCCCATTGCGCAAGCCCAGGCACACAGGTGGAACTTAGTAAAGCCCCCCGGATGCGGACCAGACAGGGAGGAGAGAAAGGGTGGGGAGAAAGGGTGGGGATAAGGGGAGACATGGAGGCCTAACTGAGACACGGAGGTCAAGGACGACACTGAGACGTTTGCTCGCGTGCCCAGGTGGATGGCGAGGCTGAGACATGAGAAATGAAGGAGAGGGTGTCAGCAAAGGGGGCGGGGGACAGCAGCTGGGGATCCCTGTGGGGGCCCAGGTGTCAGGTGAAAAGTGGCCAAGACTCTGGCCAGGTCTCTTCCTGGACCAGCCCCCCCGCCGCCGCCTGCAAAGGACACGCCCCCCTCCCTTGGTGACAGGGAGGGGGGCCTTCTGTACTGCCCTGGAGAAAGGGTGGGCAATGAGCCACACGCCCCCATACTGTCCACGGTGGGGGTGGAGTGGGGGCGATAGCAGGCAGGCAGTGCAGCTGAGTGACAGGGGCGGGGCCCTTCCCCGCAGGAAGGGGTGTGTGAGCCGGGGTGGGGAGGGGGCCGCAGGGACACCAGCCGGGAGCTCACGCTGGGCACCCCCTATAAGGACAGAGACACAGCCCAGACAGTGGCATTTTAGAGAGTGCCTTGCGTGGGTGGGTGGAGACCACTCTCGATCTCGGAGGGAAGGGGCGCTAGCTTCCTGCAGCCGCTTTAACGAATCACCACATACCGGGTGGCTTAAAAATAGCAGAAATTAATTCTCTCACAGTTCTAGAGACAGAAGGCCAAACAAGGTGTCAGCAGGGCCGTGATCCCTCCAGGGGCTCTGGGAAAAAATTCTTCCCTTGTCCATCTTCCCGTGGCCCCAGACATCCCATGGCGTGTGACCGCAAAGCTCCCATCTCTGCCTCTGTCTTCACGTGGCCTCCTTCCTGTGCGTCCGTGTCTCTCTTCTTATAAGGAGCCCAGTCATTGGATTTAGGGCCACCCTACTCCTCTATGACCCCATCTCTAGGCCCTGAACCTCCAAAAGCCCTATGTCCAAATAAAGTCGCTTTCTGAGGTTCTAAGTGAATATGAATCGGGGGTGGTTGGCACTGTTGAACCCACGACAGAAGGGACGAGGGCGGGTCAGGGGACGAGGCCACCACCCCCAGCAGCACTTGAAGGAGGAAAAGCAGGACCCAGCCACACACCAGATGTCAGGGCAGAAGGAGAAGGCCCCAGGGATCCCAGCCAGGGGACAGACCAGCATGGGTCGGGCAATGGAGGTGAGGAAACAGACAGAGGGGAAATGCCATGGGTACCGTGGGAATCGGGGCAAAGTTCGGCAGGTCTGGGAGGCAGCCGCTCAGGGTGGCTACTCAGGGCACAGAAAGGGAGAGCAGAGTGGAAGCCACTTGCAAGGGCCCAGGGCAAGCATCCCCAGAGCCCAGGCGACTTGCCCAGGGGAACACACACATGCGTGGGACCCAGGAGAATGTGTCCAGCGGTGTCTGCAACAGAAGAAACCTTCCATGGACCCCTAGTATCTGGCCAAGGGGTAGAAAACTCGCCCTCCCCACACGGGGGCACTACCCACCCGCGGTCAAATAAACAAACTTAAGAGATACACTGGTAGCTCAGCTGGTAAAGAACCCACCTGTAATGCAGGAGACCCCGGTTTGATTCCTAGGTCGGGAAGATCCCCTGGAGAAGGGATAGGCCACCCACTCCAGTATTCTTGGGCTTCCATGGTGGCTCAAACAGTAAAGAATCTGCCCGCAATGCGGGAGACCTGGGTCCGATCCCTGGGTTGGGAAGATTCCCTGAAGGAGGACATGGCAGCCGACTCCAGTATTCTTGCCTGGAGAATCGCCATGGACAGAGGAGCCTGGCAGGCTATAGTCCGTGGGGTCGCAAAGAGTCGGACACGACTGAGCGACTACGCACAGCACAGCACAAGAGCCACACAGAGCTCTGTGGGTAAGTGGGCAAACCTCAAGGTCGTCCCATCTCGTGAAAAAGCAAAAGGCAGCAGCCATCGCCCCTCGCACCCGTGATTCGACACTGCCAGTGTCAGGAGCAGACGGAGCGTCGGCTGCAGACGCAGCACACGGTACAGACACACCCGGCAGCAAGCCATTCTGAATTCAGGTGGGTGCTCACCTCAGTGGGGACGAGGGTCACCCGAGCGCTGGGGCTGCACCTGTAACACCTTATTTCTTAAGCGGGATGCTGGGTGTACAGGTGTCATTATATTCTTCACATTTTAAAAGCCATATTTATCACGTATTTATTTATTTGGCTGTGCCAGGTCTGTGTCTCTGGCACATACTATGGCATGTGGGGTCTAGTTCCCTGACCAGGGACCGAACCCAGGCCTCCCGAGTTGGGAGTATGGAGTCTTAAACACTGGACCACGAGGGAAGTCCCCTTCACATTTTTTAATATGTCCAACTATTCTATTTATTTATTTTTTTTTACAAAAAGGACATAAAGTGAGTGAGCTGACCATACAGTTACCCATGGGTAGTCTAAGCTGATGGGCCATGTGGCTCATGCCAGAAACAGCCATCCCTACTCGTCTCGTGAAAACCTGAAATAAAGGGATATCACAAAGAAGGCCCTTGGCCTTCTGGGGAGGAGATGGGTGTGGGGTCCAGACACACGGGATCAGGCAGAGGGAGGGACAGAGGAGAGGAGGGGGTGGCAAGCTCCAAATGGGGGTTCTTGTGAGGTCAGCTGGACTGGGGCGTTGAGAGGCTGGGGGTCTGGGAGAGAACCCCGCCTGGACCCAGGTCTTAGCTGCAGGGAGGCTGGGACTGGAGCCAAGAGCCGGGAAGATGAGGGAAGGGTGTCTGGGCCGGAGCCCACAGAGGCCCCCAGAGACAGGATTCCGTGTGTCAGCAGGCGGCTCCGTGTGAAACCCAGATCACGGCTTGCAGCTTCGGGCTTGGGCAAATTATGCCTTAGGCTTCCAAGTGGAGCTGCGGTCATGGCTGCCAAGTGCTGATGGCACAGAACTGGCCTCCTTGGGCACAGGGAAGTAAGAGCCAGGAGCAGACTGTGTCCACGCAGCCCAGGGAGCTAGCCTGCGGAGACCTCGCTCCTGGAGCGCATGGGCCCCCCCCAGCACTGAGACGAAGGGAGATGGAGAGGCAGACGGCGGCAGAGGCGAAGAGCTCCAAGAAAGGCTCCCAGGAACAGAGCGGCAACTAGGCAGCCCAGGGGTTAGCGGCCCATGTCTGCAGGGGGCGGAGCCTCCCCTTAACTGCGGACGTGATTCATTTCCCGACCAGAGGCCTCCTGCCTGCGTCACCCTTCCTGTCCCTCCCACACACTCGTGTGGAGGCCAGCCTGCACGTCCCTTGGCACCTCAAGTCCCACCCCTGACCCCACTCCCTGCAAAGATCCATCCTCAGCCACCACTCAAGCCTAGCGGTACCCAGCCCACTGGCAGGGGTCACCTCCAGAGGGCGGACTTGGGGAGAGGTTGGGCTAGCCCCTGAAGTGGGCCCAGGAACATCTGGGTTCAGAATTCTGGGGTCCCAGAGAGCTGGCCTGGTCTGGAATTGTCTAATTTCATAGCCACCAGCCACATGACGATACGAAGTGGGAATTAATACAAAATAAAATTAGTTAAATTCTATGCAGATGAATGAATAAAACAGACAACGTACAGTTCAGGTGCTCCAGTCACGTGTGGCCAGGGGCCACGGTCCTGGATGATGCAGATATAAAATATTTCCACCAACACAAAAAATTCTGTGATCAAGAAGGTGGGGGCGTGGGCTCGGGGGGGGGGGGGGTGGGCTTCGGTGGGACAACCCCTCCTTCTCCCTCTGCCCGTCCAACCTGGGTCTGGCACCCAGCAGGTCCCCAGCACACCCCTGTCATCTCCAAGGGGGGCAAGTCCCTTGACCCCTGGGCCCCAGTGTCCTCTGACAAGAGGCCATGAATGGAGCTCAGGCCCTGGGCCCAGCCACTGGACGTGACCACAAAGATGTATGGTCAGTTCCTGTGATGACTACACCAGGGCTCAGGTCTGGGAGACCAGAGACACCCAGAGGGGAGAAGTCACACAGACTCAGCGGGGGCACCAAGGTTGAGAGGTGGAGCCCCGTACCCCCTCCACCCCCTCCATCCCCACCCCTTGGCCCAGGCCGGGTCATGGTTGGCAGAGTCTCTTCAGAGCCCGTGAGCAGTAACTCCTGACCCCAGAGGAACCAAGTGGGCCAAGGCTGAACTAGCCACTTACCCGGGCCAGTTGGGTCACCAAGCTTCCGGAGACGGCCGCTGGAGGTCCGTGTGACTCCTAAAGACAGGGGCAGAGGGCAAAGGTCACCCAAGGCCACCAGAGGAAGGTTAACACTGGGCATATCCTCACCTTGGCTCCTGTCAGGGGGTTCAGAACCAGAAACCCACTCCTTGTGGGGCCAGAGGTCCTCCCAGGTAACACCTGGCCCCAGCGGCCACCTGCAGGAACAGCTTCCACCGTCTGGATGCGGACCAGGCACTGGGTCAAACCCTTGATGCACATTTTCCCACCCGACCCTTATTACCCCATTTTGCAGATGAGATAACCAAGTCTCAGTGGGGTTGCATCACTTGTCTGAGGCTACACAGCTATGAGGAATTGAGCCCAGAACAAAGTGAAGTCCATCGAACTCCAAAACCTGGGCTGGGCTCCAGGGTGCCGGCTGCCAGGACTGTCTGCAGGATGAACAGGTGCTGGCACGGGTCAGGCACACGCCGGCTCTGGTACAACCCGCATCTACCTTGTTGGGAACTGGGGTTTCCCTGTCCTGGGTCTGCAACACGAGGTAAGCCAGGCTGGACTGGGCAGAGTGGGGGGCGAGCTGTTCTCCTCCCTCCCTGCCCCCCAGGAGGGAGCCAGAACAGAGCTCCGGGTGAAGTCGGCCTCCTGCCTCCCTGCACATGCCCCTCGGCCCAGCGCTTGATCCCTGGGGAGGCTCAAGGCAGGCAAGTCCCAACTCGAGCAGATTTGCTGAGGTGCTAAGCCGACCAAACTCGAGAGGTCTCTAAGACGGGGAGGCAGGTGGCTGTCCTACTGCTGCCAAGGTCATGGTGCCCTGGGGTCTGCTGTCTGGGCGACCAGGGCAAGCCCAGCAGAAGCCTTCCCCGCGGACAACAACACACGCTGGAGAAGAACCTGCAGCCCAGGACGGGCCCAGGCTGGACCCGGACACCTGCCTGCAGCCTCCACCGTCTGACACGCACCCAGATTGCTAGAGTCAGACATGCCAGCTCCTCCCCTGCAGTCCGCCAGAGAGACTCATTCATTCATTCATCACTTACTGCACAAGCCCACTTCTAAACTATGACCGACCAGGAGTGAATGCAGTCAGCTTTGTTTTGAAAGTTTCCAGAGCCCTGAGCAGGGCAGCCTGCAGGCTTGGTCTTCCTGTCCAGCCCCAGGGACGCAGACAGTCGTCAGGTCTGCAGGATGACTCAACAGCTGACAACAAGATGGGAAGAGGGCTGTCTTTCAGGGCCTGGTGTTGGCAAATACCTGCCACTATTCAAGGCTGGGGAAGACCCCAAGACGGCCCCAGGTTGAGCTGAACTCACCTACCATGTAAATGGGCTTCCCTGGTGGCTCAGATGGTAAAGAATCTGCCTGCAATGTGGGAGACCTGGGTTTAATCCCTGGGTTGGGAAGATCCCCTGGAGAAAGGAATGGCAACCCACTCCAGTATTCTTGTCTGAAGAATCCCATGGACGGAAGAGCCTGGCAAGCAGTCCATGAGGTCGCAAAGAGTCAGACACAACTGAATGACTAAGACAGACACAGACACACACACACACACACACACACTCCCCATGTAAACAACACTGCAAGAGACGCACTTGACTTGCAGTTCCCGAGAGTGGTGAGCACTGGGAGCTAGGGTGACTGGTAAGGCTTTGAGGAGATGAGGACTGGAGGGTCCTTGAAGGAGGGCCAGGTGGACACTGGGCTCCCACAGCCACTTCCAGCGCCAAGGCTCCATGACAACCATGGGCTTTAGGTCCATTCTCCTACTCACTCAGTGTGACAGGCCCATGAGGCAGGTGCCACCACCCCATTTCATAGATGAGGGAAGTGAGGGTCAGAAGCCCTGAAGCTGTCAAAACTCCTACAAAGCCCCTGGCCCCACCCCAGCCATAACAGAGACCACTATGGTTGATTGTATGTGTCATTTTTAATCGGATCCCAGGGTGCCCAGATATTTGGCTAAACACTATTTCTGGCCTTGTCTGTGAGGGTGTTTCTGGATGAGATGAACATGTGCCTGGTGGTCTGGGAGAAGCAGATCATCTCCCAGTGCGGGTGGGCATCCTCCAGTCCCGAGAGGGCCTGAACAGAACAAAAGGCAGAGGGAAGGAGAATTCTCTCTCTGCCCGACTGCCTGAGCTGCAGCCCTGGTCTCCTCCTGCCCCAGGACTAGCATCGCCTCCCCTGGGTTCTCAGTCCTCAGACTTAGACTGAATCCACCAGTGGCCTCCCTAGGTGTCCAACTTGCAGAAGGCAGATGGTAACTGCATGAGCCAATTCCTCATCACTCCCTCCCTCTCTCCTACTAGAACTGTTGTTCTGAGGAACTTTGACTACCGCTGGCCTCACACAGCAGAGATGGGAGCATCCTTCCATGGGCACCCATGTGACACTGATGAAAAGTGATAAAGGCGAATCACCCTGCTGAGTGATAAAGGCAAATGGTGATTCCAGGCTGGCCCCGCCAGACAGGCTGGATGGAGCACAGGCTCTGACCTGTGGGGGCATGAGGTGTCGGCAGCCGGCTCCCAGAATGCGGGGAGGAGAGGGCAAACCTGGAGTGGCTCTGATTCAAGAGCTGGGGGGAGAGCGAGGTGGAGGCAGGCGCTGCCCCCAAGGCTGCTGAGAGGACAGAAGAGTGAGCATGGACCCCTGGTGCCAGCTCCAGCCTCGTCTCCGTGATGGCTGTGACCTCCTCCACACCCTAACAGGGAGCTGCACTGCATTCAGTGACACAGGAGAATTCTCAACATCTGTCCCACCACCACCCCCAACACACACACACACACAATGAGCTGCTTGGAAGTCAGCTGTCTGGGCTGAGAGCGACAGCTGAGCCCACAAGCCCAGTGAATCCTCGATATGGAGACAGCGTGGTGTGGAATGGAGAAAGACCAGACCCCACATTCCTGTGGGTCGAGTCACTTCCGGTTGCACCTCCCCCCATGCCAGCTGGACGCCCACCCTCCCGGACAAAGATTTTAAAAAAAGAGAGAGAGACAAAAGGGTCCATTCAGGTTAAACCCCAACCCCAGGCATCTGACCCCCAAGAACCAAACCCACAGTGGGGATAGAGCCATGTTAATAAGGAAGACAGCCCATGTCTCAGATGTCTTGGGTGGAGTTATGGTTTTATTTACAGTTTATTTTTCAGATTTCCCGAAATGTACGGCTGGTGCCAGGCAGCCCCTGGCACAGAGAAGATGCCAGGCCTGCTCCCTTAAAAAAGAAGGGGAGGCAGCCACCCAAGGTTCCCGAGCCTGGGGCCACCTCCACCAGAGCCCTGGAAGAAACCCCAAACCTACAGCAGCTGAAATTCAGTTCCTCGGACCTAACTCCTCAGGTCTGTGTCCGAGACCGGCGAACAGGTAGCCGGAAAAGCCTCCAAGACATCGAATGGCTCTCTCCAGGGGAGAACAGGGTGCTTTTTATGCGATTTTAAAATAAAACATACTCGGAAAGAGGGGAGATGATTTGAAGTTCAGCTCTCTGGCATCATCCCAAACCAAATTATTTGAGGGAGGCAGGAAAGCCTGCAGCCAGATGAACAGGGCTTGAATCCAGACCTCGCCAGGCACTCACTGTGGATCCCAGAAATGACCTCCCCTTTCCAAGCCTCAGCTTTCCCATCTGCAGAATGGGGACAGAAATGGGGATTACTCACAGGCGACTAAGATTAAATGAGGCCACATGTTGCAGGCACTTAGCACAGTGCCTGCCACAAAATAAACACTCAACAGATAATATCATTTTTAGGATATCAATGATATACTAATATAAATTATTATTATAATAATTATTGGGACCCTTCTGGTGGTCCAGTGGTTAAAAATCCACCTCCCAATACAGGGAACACAAGTTCGATCCCTGGTCAAGGAGCTAGATCCCATTCGTCTCAACAAAGACCAAAGATCTCGAGTGCTACAACTAAGACACAAAGCAGCCAAACAAATATTTTTTAAAAAAGAAAAGAGGCTTGGCTGCAGCCCTGTTTAAAAAAAATATATATATATATAATATGACTAGAGAAGGAAATGGCAACCCACTCCAGTATTCTTGCCTGGAGAATCCCATGCACAGAGCAGCCTAGAGGGCTATGATCCACGGGGTCGCAGAGTCAGACACAACTTAGGGACTAAACCACCATATTATACGACAGCCACATACATACACCAGCCTGGACCCAGGGATTTACAGTCGGACATTCACAACCGCTGGCTGCCCTGTGCTTATGCATTTAAACAAAATGTAAGTTATAACCATGGAGAAGGGAACGGCTACCCACTCCAGTATTCTGGCCTGGAGAATTCCACGGACTGTATAGTCCATCGGGTCACAAAGAGTCGAACACGACTGAGCGACTTTCACTTTCAAGTTATAACCCACGCACCTTGCACGTTGCAGCCAGGGTGCTGCTACCGCAAGAAGAGCTACCAGGAGTCCTATTGGATTCCCTGCCAACTAAGGGAAGCTGACAGCCCTCCCAGCCTCTAGGATGGACTGCTCATTAGAGGAAGCCAGGACAGGGTCTGTGATCCAGAAAAAACAGTGACGATTTGGGGGCTGTGAATCCCAGTGAGATCCCATACTTGCCCCTCTGCCCCCGAAACTCCCCATCTGGCACCTGTGCTCACCTAGGCAGGGCCAAGGCCACTTCCCAAGTGTTCACGAGCTATAGGCCAGTGACGAACACTAGTCAGGTTTCACACGTGGAGGCCACAAGATTAAAATACACTTCTGGGACTTCCCTGGTGGTCTACTGGTTAAGAATCTGCGCTTCCGTTGCAGGGAGCGTGGGTTCAGTTGCTGACAGGGAACCTAGGATCCCACATGCCACACAGCACAGACAAAAAATAAATTAATTTAAAAAAAAAGAAACACTTCAGATCAGATGAAGCAAAAGATAGGAGGAAGCTGTGAGTAGGGACAGGACTCACTGCTGGTCCGTGTCCCAGAGTGAATGAAAACACAGCATTTCAATCAGGAAAGGTGGCCAGACACAGAGATGGGGCTCCTTGGTCCTCGAGAGAAAGGGGCTGAGCCACTGTCCCACCCATGATCGAGGTGGCCAGGGGCAGGGGGAGGATAGCTGGGGTGCTCTGGGGAGCATTGCCTTGTAAAACTACCATGGGGTGGAGAGCCATTACTGCAGCCTGATGGCAGAGCCCACGCCCAGGTAAACAGCCCTGCATTCTCCCTGACCCTTCACCATAGACCAGCCAGGTGCCCCTCAACTGGGCAGACCAGTGCTGGCCCCCCAAGTCTAGGGGCCTGGATGCCTATCTCATGGGCGTTCCCTGTGCATATAATTTGGGGAGTCTGGAAAAGAGAGAGAAGGACACAGTTACTGTGAAGACCTCTTATATTTTTTCCTTTCAGCCAAATTTTTATGAGAGAATCTGGCAAAATGCTAGATTAAATGTGCACTGGGAATCTAAACAGACTCTGGAGCTAGTGTATTATTGTTTAGTTGCTGAGTCGTGTCTGAGTCTTTTGCGACCCCATGGACTGTAGCCCACCAGGCTCTTCTGTCCATGGAATTTTCCAGGCAAGAATACTGGAGTGGGTTGTCATTTCCTCCTCCAGGGGATCCTGCTGACCCAGGGATCGAACTCACGTCTTCTGCATTGGCAGACGGGTTCTTTACCACTGAGCCATCAGGGAAGCCCAGTGTATTATTATTATATTAGTGACAGGGGACTTCAGGCACCATCATCTCCTATTGGGGTCGCAGAGCCACTGTCCCACCCATGATCGGGGTGGCCGTCCTCAACCCCTCTGGGGTCTCACACACCCCAGACATCTTAAGCCAAGGAGGGGGCAGAGCAGGAATCAGGCTGTCCCCGGGGGAGGGTGACGTGGCCACACGCACACACGCACACACACATCCTTTGCTCTAGTGCCAGCAACGCATGGGACCGGGCAGCCCTTCCCAGCCAGAAAGTCACCATTTTCTCAAAAGGGATCTTTGTAGGAAGGAGCACCGTGCACACTCGAGCACAAACACCCATCTTCAATAACGACAGGAGACTATCTGCGGAAAGGAATCAATACTCAATTTTTTCTTAAGAATCACACGAGTCCCTCCGGAAAGGACAAAGTCATTTGGACCTTGGCCAGGAGCCTCCTGCCACTCCGGCTGCCCCCAGCACCACAGTCTTCCCCTCCCCCTGAGGTTCCTGTGCTCACAGAGGCTGTGAAGAGCTGTTTGGATCAAAGCCAAGGGCTTCAGCTGGCAGTGAAGAGTCCCATTCCAGGCTTATCTTCAGAGGAACCTGAGATAAGGAGATAAGCCTCCTTCCTCTTCTCCCTCTTCTGCCCTTCGCCTTTGCTGCCCACTGAGGTGTGCACTCAACAGGTGAGCAGGGCAGCCTTCCTCCTCCCTCCAGGCTGGCAGCTCGGGCTGCGGATTAAAAGGAACCTCAAGGATTCAGCCTTGCTGACCTGCTCCGGCATAAGACTAAAAAACTGCAGAAAGTTCCGTTTTCAGCAAAGCTTGGGGTCTCAAAGCCACAGGTTCTAGTCCCTTCTCTGACTTCTGCCCTGACCTGCCATTCCCCTTTTCAAGTGGAGGGAGTGCTCCTGGCCCATAGCCCACCCAGCTGCAAAGCCCCAGCCCAAAGGGGGCCTAGCCCTTGATGCTGACGGCTAGGGTGGGGCCAGGCAGAGCCACACCCAGGGGAGAGTAAGCGACACCAGGGTGCAAATCTGCCTCCAGCTCTCACTGCATCGTCAGGTAAGTTTTTAGTCTTTCTAAGCCTCGGTTTCCACCCCTACAAAATGTAGACTCATGAAAATATTGGTGAGCATCTCCTCTGTACCAGGCACTGTGTAAGGAGATGGGGACACAGCCGTGACCAACAGTGAGCTGGCCACCCTCTTGGTGGCGCTCCCGGCCCAGCGGGGAGGCAACACGGATACCACAGGCCGAGGAAGTGCCCGCAGAGGGCCTGGGTCATCACCGCTAGAGGCCAAGTTCATCACGTGACATCAGTGCTGACCAAGAACACACGGGGCCCTTCCCTTGAGGGTTCACCAGCCCTGGGCGTCTGCACTCTGGGTCCCATTCACATAAAAGACCCTGCCATCCAAAATACACGATACTTGGGAATTCCTGGTGGTCCAGTAGTTAGAACTCCATGCTTTTGCTGCCAAGGATATGGGTTCAATCCCTGGTCAGAAACTAAGATCCCACAAGCTGAGGGGCACGGCCAAAACAAAACAACACAAAAGCACGACAGCTAAGTCTGAATTTCAGCTAAACAACAGATAATTTAAAGCAGAAATGTACCCCTCATCCTTCTCCCTTCCCAGGCTCTCTTCAGTGGCAGAGGAGTTGACCTCTGCAGGCTGAGGTCTCTGGGTCCCCAGGTCTACAGCCTTTTGGCAGGATTCCACCTATAGGAGGAGACTGGAAGGTGAGAGTCAGGGAGAACCAGGGTAGATCTTTCCCTTGGAAGGTTTCTCCAACAGCAGATTTTGTCTGCTCTGCAGCTGCAGCTCCAGCCGGGCAGGTTCACCTTCGGGCAGGTTCACCTTCGTCCAGCCTTCCATCAGGTAACCCTGATCCCTGGACTCTGATAACACGCCTTCCTCCCTCTGATCCTTTGATGGGGGGTGGACGGGGAGTAATGACTTCTCCCCTGCTGATCTCTGATTGTCTCCAAGAAGCTAAGAAACATCAAACACCAGGGTTCTTAGTTCAGGTACATCCCACTTCAAGGTACTTGACAAGGGCCATAGAAATACGTTCACACAGTCAAGTGTTTTTGCAAAATTTGCAAAATGGAATAAATTTTAACCCCAGTCAGCTACGATTGCTTTCTCCTGCTCAGAGTTCCTGCCCCCTGTCCTTTCTCCAGTGGAGGGGTGGCTGGCCTTCGGGGGCTCCTGCTGGTGAAAAGCAGAATTGGGAGAACAGTTCGGCTCTCAGTGGGCTTTATTTACAAGGTTTACAGTTATTTCCGTGCATAGTTAAGTGACTGCTCGTCACCCCCATGTTAAGGCCAGGAATACTCCTACTTACTTTCCCAAATCTACTGTGCAAAATCTGAAGGAATAAGATAGGAATGTGTCTGCTGTATTTAAAATGGATACTAACAGGGACCTACTGTAGAGCCCGTGGAACTCTCCTCAGTGTTCTGTGGCAGTCTGGATGGGAGGGGAGTTTGGGGAAGAATGGATACAGGTATATGGCTGAGTCCCTTCGCTGTTCATCTAAACCTGTTGCAACATTGTTAATTGGCTATACCCCAATACAAAATTAAAAGTTAAAAAAATTATAATAAAATAAATGGACAAAAAGATATGAATGTGTCCTGCAGTACCTGTTGCCAGAAAAATGTGGGCAAGTGTGGGAGAGCAAGACCTGAAGCATATGGAGCCAGAGGTGGTTTGGTCGCTAAGTCGTGTCTGACTCTTGTGATCTCATGAACTATCGTTCACCAGGCTCCCCTGTCCTTGGGATTTCCCAGACAAGGATACTGGAGTGGGTTGCCATTTCCGTCTCTAGAGGATCTTTCCGATCCAGGGATTGAACCCTGGTCTCCTGCAATGCAGGCAGATTCTTAATGATGGAGCCACCAGGGAAGACCTAGCCAGAGGCTGATCTGTGGGAAATTATTCCAGTCACCAAATATAACGTTGTAAGCAGAGAATCCAATTCTCTTCAACTCAAAACAGAAAGTATCTCTGGTCAGAAAAAAATGTAATAATGTACCACATAAAGTCGTGGCTTCC
The DNA here is from genome assembly GCF_029378745.1 of Bos indicus. NCBI lineage: Eukaryota > Metazoa > Chordata > Mammalia > Artiodactyla > Bovidae > Bos > Bos indicus. The sequence continues at coordinate 55,941,181 of NC_091778.1, forward strand.
CAAGTGGGAAGAACCTGCCTGCCAATGTGGGAGACATAAGAGACTCAGGTTTGATCCCTGGGTAGGGAAGATCCCCTGGAGGAAGGCATGGCAACCCACTCTAGTATTCTTGCATGGAGTATCCCCATGGACAGAGGAGCCTGGTGGGCTACAGTCCATGGGGTCGTAAACAGTCAGAGACGACTGAAGCAACTTAGCACACGTGCAAACCACGTACGGTTACAAATGCCCTGTACTTGTCTCTTTCTTTCTGGATGGGAATCACATGAAAACGGAATTTATCAGAATTCTTGTGTTTATAGGATGAAAAATTGCAGCAGGTGCCACAAGCTCTGAGTTAAGGTACCCTTTTTCACACATCCCAACAACCAAAAGTAAAAATTAAAAAAAAAAAAAATTATTTGGCCACACTGCACAGTATGCAGGATCTTAGTTCCCCAACCAGGGATCAAACCCGTGTCCCCTGTAATGGCAGGGCAGAGTCTTAATTACTGGACCCTCCCCGCTCAACCAGGGAAGTTCCTAAATTTTGATTAACTAAGAGATGAATTATCTTTCTAGTCTCTCAGTAAAAAACCATATTACACAGTCATCATATAAAGAAGTGATCAAGCAGTGTTCAGCCAAAAAATATAGGGAAATAAATTACTTTGGAGAGACAGGACAAATAGTTGATTAATAAAAAAAATAATAATATTAGCTTTCTGAATTGGGAGGATGCTTATGAAATTTGCCCACTGTTTAAAATTTATAATCTCAAATGTCTTTTCTCATTCTCAACAAATAAGTGAAAGTGAAGTTGCTCAGTCGTGTCCGACTCTTTGCAACCCCGTGGACTGTAGCCCACCATGCTCCTCCGTCCATGGGATTCTCCAGGCAAGAATACTGGAGTGGGTTGCCATTTCCTTCTCCAGGGGATCTTCTTGACCCAGGGATCGAACCCAGGTCTCCCGCATTGCGGGCAGATGCTTTAACCTCTGAGCCACCTGGGAAGCCCCAATTGTCTCAACAAATAATTCCATGCGTATTGTTAAAGAGCTGTTATAAACCCCACACACACACCTGGCTGCCTATTTGTGCCCTATGGCTTCTCCATCTTCTGTACATTTAAGTCCTTCTGTTCTAAATCCTGGAGTGGTTTTTATTTCCTGGTTAGACCCTGGTTCACATGCCATGAGCAAACTGTTCACATGAGAAAGATGAGCAGACTAACAAAGTAGGGCCCACGGACCAAGGGGGAAATTGTGGATAAGGTGGAGGATGGTTAGCGATCAGAAACCAATGACAACAACAAAAGGGGCAGCAAGGGGACACCCCGGAATATGAGAAAGGCTGAACCATCCTTTGAGTCCTCCTGCCTAATGGGCAGCAGGTCACCAAAGAGGCGGATGTGTCTCACTCAACCTGTCAATGCTCATGAGATTAAATCCAAGGATACTCACAGGGAGGTGTGATCGGGGACTGAGGGGCAGAGGCCCTGGGAGGGGAGCTGGGAGGGGAGAGAAACAAAAGAGCAGCCACGGAAGGTCGGCCGGACAGGCAGCACTGTGGCCTGGCCTGGGGAGCCTGAAGGTTCCAGAAGAAACTGCGGCCCAAGTAACCCGACAGCAGAATGAAGGATCTCCAGGAGAGGTGGCTGCCTACCTGGGGGCAGGTGGCCCATCTCTAAGACTAAGGCATGCCCAAGGAAGCAAGGAAACCCCCTCCAGCAACCTGTAGGGGCCAAAGAAGAGAGGGAGAGGAGAGGTGGGGGCCGGGGGGGGGGCAGTCGGCATCATATGCCAGCCAGAAAGAGGAACTGCAGACTGTAGGCAACAAGGCAGATCTTTTAAAGGACAAGTAAACCCTGGGACTTCTCAGCGGCTATAAGCAGGCTGATAGTTGGGGCAAATGGCATTTTCTGTTCATTAAAACTCTTAATAACTGCTGCGTTGAGAACCCTTGCTTGGAACTTCTCTGGCAGCTCAATGGTAAAGAATTCACCTGCCAACGCAGGCTCGATCCCTGAAATGGGAAGATCCCACAAGCCTCAGAGCAACTAAGCCCAAGCACCACAACGACTGAGCCTGTGCTCTCAGAGCCGGGGAGTTGCGACTACTGAGCCCACGTGCCCCGACCACTGAAGCCCCAGCGCCCTAGAGCCCGTGCTTTGCAACAAGAGAAGCCACCGCAATGAGAAGCCTGCACACCACGCTCCCCACAACTAGAGAAAAGCCCGGGCAGCAACGAAAATCCAGCACGGCCAAAAATAAATAAATAACATTGTATAAAGAAAAGAACACTTGTTTGGTTTCTGGAGCCATCCCAGGAATGCTGGGAATCATCTTGGGCAGTGTTTTATTAAATTAATTGCCTCCAAAAATTTCCAGTATCCAGCCAGTCCGTGTCTCACAGCTGTAAGCACGGCTACTGTTGTAAGCACGGCTACTGTTAACATCTCCAGCTCAGCACAGCATTCTCGGTTGAGGGTCACGGACGCCCACCACCAAGGAAGAGCGCCAGCATCCGCAGACCGTTCAAGCGCTCTGGCGAGAGGATGGCTAAGTAAATTCGGCAACACCCACTCTGAAGAGCCATTCAAACTGTAATTAGGGGATCCATGCATGGGATCTGATTTTCATATGAAAAGAGCAGAATTAAAGATGATCTGCAATGGAACAAAATAGAAAGCCTAGAGATAAATCCACGCACATATGGACACCTTATCTTTGACAAAGGAGGCAAGAATATACAATGGATTAAAGACAATCTCTTTAACAAGTGGTGCTGGGAAAACTGGTCAACCACTTGTAAAAGAATGAAACTAGAACACTTTCTAACAGCATACACAAAAATAAACTCAAAATGGATTAAAGATCTCAACGTAAGACCAGAAACTATAAAACTCCTAGAGGAGAACATAGGCAAAACAGTCTCCGACATACATCACAGCAGGATCCTCTATGACCCACCTCCCAGAATATTGGAAATAAAAGCAAAAATAAACAAATGGGACCTAATTAAACTTAAAAGCTTCTGCACAACAAAGGAAACTATTAGCAAGGTGAAAAGGCAGCCTTCAGAATGGGAGAAAATAATCGCAAATGAAGCAACTGACAAACAACTAATCTCAAAAATATACAAGCAACTCCTACAGCTCAACTCCAGAAAAATAAACGACCCAATCAAAAAATGGGCCAAAGAACTAGACATTTCTCCAAAGAAGACATACAGATGGCTAACAAACACATGAAAAGATGCTCAACATCACTCATGATCAGAGAAATGCAAATCAAAACCACTATGAGGTACCATTTCATCCCAGTCAGAATGGCTGCGATCCAAAAGTCTACAAGCAATAAATGCTGGAGAGTGTGTAGAGAAAAGGGAACCCTCTTACACTGTTGGTGGGAATGCAAACTAGTACAGCCACTATGGAGAACAGTGTGGAGATTCCTTAAAAAACTGGAAATAGAACTGCCTTATGATCCAGCAATCCCACTGCTGGGCATACACACTGAGGAAACCAGAAGGGAAAGAGACACGTGTACCCCAGTGTTCATCGCAGCACTGTTTATAATAGCCAGGACATGGAAGCAACCTAGATGTCCATCAGCAGACGAATGGATAAGAAAGCTGTGGTACATATACACAATGGAGTATTACTCAGCCATTAAAAAGAATACACTTGAATCAGTTCTAATGAGGTGGACGAAACTGGAGCCTATTATACAGAGTGAAGTAAGCCAGAAAGAAAAACACCAATACAGTATACTAATGCATATACATGGAATTTAGAAAGATGGTAACAATAACCCTGTGTACGAGATAGCGAAAGAGACACTGATGTATAGATCAGTCTTATGGACTCTGTGGGAGAGGGAGAGGGTAGGAAGATTTGGGAGAATGACATTGAAACATGTATAATATCATGTATGAAATGAGTCGCCAGTCCAGGTTCAATGCACAATACTGGATGCTTGGGGCTGGTGCACTGGGACGACCCAGAGGGATGGTATGGGGAGGGAGGAGGGAGGAGGGAGGAGGGTTCAGGATGGGGAACATATGTATACCTGTGGTGGATTCATTTCGATATTTGGCAAAACTAATACAATATTGTAAAGTTTAAAAATAAAATTAAATTAAAAAAAATAAAGATGATGTGTACAGAGAATATGCAACACTCTGAAAAAACATTATATCCCTTTGATAATTAAATCAAACAATACGACCGGTGCGTGTGGAAACAAGTCCAAAGGGAACCCAAAAAACAATGTTGTAACCGATGGGATTGGAGAATCTGTCCTTTTAATTTCCTGTTCACTTTGTTTGGTAACAAGTAACAAACAAGATTACCTGGGGCTTCCCAGGTGGCTCAGTGGTAAAGAATCTGCCTACCAATGCAAGAGATGCCAGAGACGTGGGTTCCATCCCTGGGTCGGGAAGATTCCCCCGGAGTAGGAAATGGCAACCCACTCCAGTGTTCTTGCCTGGAAAATCCTATGAACAGAGGAGCCTGGCAGGCTACAGACCACGGAGTCACAAAGACTTGGACACGACTGAGTGACTGAGCTTCACCACCATGAACAAAACGAACAACTAAAGGAAAAAAGGCAAGAGAGAAAGAAGAGATACACAGTGTCTTTTATAAAGTTTTCCTTTTTAAAAGTAAAGTAAGGCACAGGCTTGGCAGCTAGAGCGTCAGGCCCCAGGGACCAGGAAAACGCTGCTGCCTGGAAGATCCTCTCCCCACGGCTCAAGAGTTTGTTCACCACCCCTCGGGGCCCCTGACATGGACCGGAAGTCTACCTCCCCTGCTCCGGCCACCTATGTGCACGCGGCTGTCATTCCACCACCTGGCGTTGTCCCCACGACATCTACACTGGGTAACCTCTGCACGAAAACCCAACACCTGCGCCTGAGCCCTGCATCTAGAGTCCAAGTCACCTGTTCATTAATGAGGTTTGCAAACCACCCCCTGACAGCCCTCCGGGTTGATTAGCCCAGTCCTTCGGCTGGAAGACGACAGGGGTTGTATTTAATAAACCACTTCCAAGTGGCTTTGGGTTACAGGAGCCTTACTCTCTGGCTGAGCCCCGATCCTGGTGGAAACAGGAGGCACAGTCCAAGGGAGGGCTGTGAAGGCCCCAGGATGTGGATCAGATTGATTGGCAGGACAAGCCCAAGGCAGCCCGCCAGCTCGCCTCTGCCCAGGTCTGCCCAGCCCCTCCTGGTAACCATGTTTGTGGGAGTGATCCCCGGCCAGGCTGCCCCAACACGCCTGGCCCAGCCGAGACAAGGGGCCCAGGCACACTCTCAGGGAGGTCTAGGGTGGACGCAGCCAGCCCTGGTTCCCAGGTACAGCCTTGAGGGACCCCGCAGGCCAGTCACAGCCCAGGCTTCACAGTACACCTACCCTTGAAGAGCTCTGGGGGGAACAAGGCCTCCCCAGGAACCAGAAAGAAGGCAAAGTCACCCGCATCTCTCACGGGGATCCCTCTTGCCTCGGTCCGGCCTCTGAAACCCTGGGCCAGAGAGGGCACTCCTTCCTGGGGAGGGGGTGATCTGGCCCTTCTCACCCCACCCAGCACTTCCAGGGGCCCTTGGGAAGCTGGGGGCCACACATGCAGGCCGGAGCAGCCATCCAGGGTTCCTCTCCCCCGTCACAAAGCCAGCATTGCTCAGAGGATGACCAGGACTCGAGCTCCGTCCAGAGAGGGCAGGCAGCCGGCTGCCCTGTGCACTGGGATCATCTTCCTCTCCCCCTTCCTATCCCAGAGGCTTGCAGGCTGCCAGCAGTCACGCTTCGCAGAACCAGGTCAGATTAGGCCCGGAACAAAGCTCGGTTGTTGCAAGGCTTCCAAGAGGCCACTGACAGCAGGACGCCCGGAGCCGCCTCCCCCTCCCCTGGGCAGCGCCTCAATGCCCCCCCTTCACGTGGGCTGCAAATGGACCCGGCCCCCAGGGTAGGGACAGGGAGATAAGGCAGGGAGAAACTGGGCTGGGAGCAGAAGGCCACAGTCAACCCAGGAGACCCGAGGCCAGGACGCCCTTCCAGAGCGGTGCTGAAAGCCACCAGCCCGCAGGAAGGAGCCAGCCCTCAGCAACGCCCAGCAGACTCTTCTAGGAAGAATAACTGAACCTACAGGGAGGCTCGAAACAGGACAAGAACTTGCAAAATGGGCACCCCCAGCTCAGACCAGCTGCTCCAGCAAAACCATGGGTACTTCGCCTCTCGACAGAGTTTCTGGGCCCAGTTACAGCTGCCCAACAGGGAAGGGGCAGGCTGACCAGCTACCGGCTTCAGGGATCCTTCAGTTCTCCTGTCAAACTCAGGGACCCATGGCCCCAGGCCTGACCTCAGGACCCCCGGCCCCAGAGGCCTGTGACCAGCAGGACAGGCTCCCTTCCATCAGTGCTTCTGGACAGGCAATATCTTGTAGCTGCCATGGGGACTCACTGGCCAAGGTCTCTGCTGGAGCACTGTGGGGTCTGTAACCTTGCGTGCTCCTCTTTGGGTCCCCAGGGGCATCCCCAGCCACTCATACCCACCGATCCCCCATGAGTCCCCTGACGATGCCTATGGCTGGGGTGTTCCAAAGTTACAGCTCCAGGAACTTCCCCGGTGATCTAGTGGTTAAGAATTCACCTTGCAATCAGGGTATGCAGGTCTGAGCTGTGAGGGGGGAGCTAAGATCCCGTGTGCCGCAGAGCAAGTAAGCCGGCAAGCCACAACTAGAGAAAGCCCGCATGCCACACGGAAGACCCAGCAGAGTCAAAAAAAAAAATTATAAAAAAACAAAGCAATAGCTCCTGTAGGGGTGCAGGAACCCAGCATGTCACCTCCCTCCCCACCCACCACTTAACCCCCCCACCTGCCCCTCCGCCCCGCAAGGCCTGGGACCTCTCTCTGCAGCCCCCCTCCCCCAGGCAAGGCCACCAGCGGGATCCGCCCAGGAACTGGTGCTCAAGGCCCCAGGGGCCGGGCCCTGTGCCGTAGTGTGCTGAACCCTTCTTATCAAGTACATCTTAAGCAAACTGCAGAGCCCACACAGCGCTGCTCATGGACAAACAGCAGTGCATGCAGAAACAAGGTCCTACCCCCAGGTCCCATCCCTGTGGGGCCTGGGATGGGCAGGGAGTCTCAGAGGACGGTGGCCCAAGAAGCTGGGCGGAGGATGATGGGGGGTGCCTTTTCCGGCTGTTGGGGTCCCTGGTGAGATGCCCTCTGTTGACACTCACACACAGGAGCTCCGGGCACATGGCCGGCCCATCCTTCCACCTTGAGGGGCCATCTCGTGCCCTTTCTGCACCGGGGCTCACCCAGGGGTTTCCAGGACGGTGGGTTGTCTCAAACTCAGGTGCATTGCCAGATGCGTGGCACTCCGTGTTTGGAACCCCTCTGGGCAGGCTGGGGAGATGCTGACAGGCAGGTGGCTTTGGCAGGGGGTGGAGGGGGGGCAGTGGGGGAAGAGGTGAGCCCAAGGGGTGGGCAGATAACTGCCAACAGGCTGAGGAGGGGAGGGGCCGCAGGATCAGGCTCCGCCAGCTCCCCAAGGACTGAGAGGGCCTGTGGGTCCATAAGGGTCTGGGACCCTGGGCACCAGTCCAATGGAGGCGTAGACAGACTGCCCGAGGTGGCTATTTCTCTCCGCCCAGGTCCCTGCAGGAGCCCAAGCGAGCCAGCAGGCTGGGACCTGAGGAGGCAGAGGTGCGGCAGCCAGAGTGGGGCGGAGGGGCAGGGCCAAAAGAGGAAGGAACCGGCCTTCCACCCGTGCTCCTCGCCCTCACCCCTGGCTCCCGCTCCAGGACTTGCTCCTCTCCTCTCCGCTTCCCAGAACTCAGCTCCCCAAGCGCTGGGCGTGGGGAAGACTGCTCTACCGGCTAATCTCTCGAACTGCAGCCTCCCGCCCTGCCCAGGGCTCTGCGTAGCAAGTGCAAGAGCTTTTCAACCTTCGGTAGGCCAGGTACTGCTTCGGAGATCTCCTGAAAGTCACCAAGCATCTCCGAATGATTCCCCAAGTGCACACCAGCTGGATTTTATTCTGCATTTCTGTGGCTCGTGGACCTCAGCTAAGCGCCCTGAGCACTGAGAATTCCCAGGGGATCTGGGGCCACTGAAGGCACAGTGGCACAGTATGCCACCAGAAGTCCCAAATTCAGGACACCGGAAAGGTTTCGACAGCAGCCCGCTCTGACACCAAGGGGCTGAGGGGGAAGCCTGGGCCACAATTCTGGTCTCCAAACCAACAGAGGCCCAGGGAGGGTGCCAGCAGCCTCCTCAGGCATCCTGGCAAAGCTGGTGACACACAGCCTCGTTGTGTGTGCTCCCTGCGAGTGATAAGGATAATGAAGCGAGTTACGAATGGCGCAGGCATTCAAGCCTTTCACGCATGAGCTCATTTCATCGTTACAACAAATCAGCATTGCCCCTGTCTACCAGATGAGGCAAACGAGACACATGACAAGGTGGAGGAGGTGGCAGCCTAGGATTTAACTCCGGGAGCCCGTGCTGTGAACCACTGAGCCACACTGCCCGCAGCTCTGCCTGGCTGGAACACCGAGCGAGGCGCATCCAGGAAGCGCCTGGAGCAGAACTGGAACTGCCAGACACAGAGCTGTTCCCACGCAAGCCCCTGGCACCCTGCAGCCTCAGTGGGCACTCACTCTATTCCCCACCTAGAAGGACCCTCTTTATTCTCCACCTTCTCAATGCTGCTGATTCTCCAAGGCCCACTCAATCCCGGCTCCCCCAGAAACCTCCCCTACCCAGGGCAATCCGGTAGCTTTTGGAGACTGCACCGCTGGGGTGGGGGGGTGTTAACTAGCCAGGTTAACACTCTGCATCCTGCCTCCCATGAGAATGCAGCTTGCTTGCAAACAATGCCCACGTCTTTCCATCATCTTTGTACCCTCAAGGCCCTGGCTGCACAGGCCCCGTGCCTAATGCAGGTCCAGTGAGTGTTTATCTAAGGCACTCAGGATCCCCTCAAACATATTTTTAAAATTCCTCCCTTTTCAGAGACTCGTGAGCGCTCAAGCCAGCTCTACTGAGAACATATTTGATTTTTTTCTTTCTCTTTTAGCGTTTAAACAACAACATTTATTATTTACTTGGCTTAGATGGGTCTCAGTTGCAGCATGTGAGATCTAGTTCCCCAACCAGGGATCGAACCCAGGCATATCCCCTGCTCTGGGAGCGCAGAGTCTTAGCCACTGGACCACCAGGGAAGTCTCTCAATTTATTTCTGAGCCCACAAATAGGTCCCAAAGGAATAATCCCACTCAATCCAGGTGAAAAATAAAAGCGCTCCTGGTTGGCTGTCCTTGAATTTTTTGACACTGGGGATCCTTCACAGTTTGATGCTTTTCCTAATTTCAGGGCACTGATGCTACATGGGAGTCAGTCTGACTTTGCAACGAGAGAGGGCACCAACAGAACTGGACCCCCCTCAGGAGGGGACCAAGCGGCCACCCTGCCCCTGGGCAAGCCCCCTCCAGCCCAACCCCACACAACGGCAACAGAGTGACCCAGCTTGCCTTGGACCATCGCCAGGAGGAGAAGCTGGAAGAGGTCCAAGCTCTCCCAGGCCCGTCCTCGAGGGCCCTGCCCCTTCAGGTAAACACCAGAGACAGGGAGGCTGCCTTTACAAGAGCTGGTTCCTACCCACCTGTGAACACTACTTTGAAACCTTCCTCTTTTTTTTTTTTCTTTTTTTTAATTTGCCAGGGCAGGAGGGAGCGGGCATGGAAAAGACACATCCAGCCTGCCTCAGAGGCCCTCTTGCATCTGTGTAGGAGGGTCTCAAAGTCCCCCTAGGAAAAGGCCAGCTCACCAGGGGGACTCTGGTGGCCAGACTGATCAGCAGAAGGCAAAGTGTGAGGAGCCAAGGGCAAGAGCCAGCTGGTGTCCCTGGGTCACACCGGGCTGTTGAACTCAGGGGAAGGGCGATGCCCACAACCATCTCAAGTATGTGGAACACGTTGGAGAGAAAGGCCCAGCGCCGAACCCTCGCCTATGCCACCTGGAAGCCCCCTCCTCCCCCACCATTACATCAACGCCCCCACACTCCAGGGAGGGAGCTGTGTTCAGGATGGGTGAGGGCCATGCTGTTTGCAACAGGAGGTGAAAGTTGAAATTCTAAGCCACTGACCCGGAAGGCCCTTTTAGGGGAAGTTCTGAGTAATTCTCTTTGAGACGAGTTATTCTTTATTACTTGTTTTGTTTCTGAAAAACATGGAAAACAGGAGAAGACTGGGAAAATGTCCCAAAGGCAGGGGGATGGCCCAAAAGACCTCTTCAGCTCCAACTAAGTACCGTGACTCTGTCCTCTTATCAAGAAAAATTAATTCATGAGTCCTTGGCAGAAAACTTCATGTCCAAGTAGATTAAGGGGAAGAACATGAGGAGAAATTTTGCAGGGTTAGCACAAGAAGAGATGCCGTTTATAACTTGACCACTAAGGAAGACAAAGGATCCGGCCTGGATCCTTTGGGGAAAATCACAAATTAAAAAAACAAAGGGAAAAAAGAACAGATCTAGATACCCCTTAACAAGACCTTCAAGGCTTGTGACCTCAGTTTACCCATCCTCAAAATGGAACTTCAGAGTACCCAAGGGGAAAATGCTTATGAAGGATCCTGAGTGCATGGTGGGAACTGGCCAGGCCCCTTCACCTGTCAAGCCTGCTAGTGAAGCTGGGATGCCAGCAAACCAAAAGGCATCCTGACACCCTAAAGGTGAACCCGAGTGGGCTGCAGGTGTAGCTGGATAGTCCCATTTGGGAATTTCCGGTGCTCCATTGGGTAGAGGAATAACAGGAATTCACCTGAAGAAAGGATGCTAAGACCTGGACCACCAGTCCTAGAAGCTGACCCCAAGGAAATCATCCACAGCCCCCTCCCACGCACTCATACGCACGGAGGGGGACCCAGAACGCCCGGACTCTCGGCCCCTGTCAAGTCAGCGATTCTGGAGAAGGTACAAGGGGGAAGGAGGGGGAACCGGAAGGATGGCCAGCCCAGGGCAGCGGCTCCCACAGTGGCCCCTCCAGACGCCTGAGCGAGTAGTGGCCGACAGACGGGGGCAGGAGACTCTCCGCCAAGGTCAGAATCGGGGCCCAACCGTCTTGGGGGTCAGAGAGTTCGAGCACCCTGACTCCCCAGGACACCAGTGGTCTCGGACTAGCGCGCGGGCCGAGACCCTGGAGCGCCGACGTAGAAGCAGAGGAGAAAAATGTGGTGGGGGGGCCCAGCGTCTGGTCAGCGATCCCGATCCGGGGTGCAGCTGCGTCAGCTGGCCGGTGGGACGCCCCACACCTCAGAGCTTGCCCCGGGACCCCGACCTCCCCCTCCCCGCTCCGGGCGCGGCGCCCACCTGTGTAAGACTTCTTCATGGTGCCGTCGCGGCCGCCGCTCCCAGCAGAGTGTGGCGGGGAGGCCGTGGGGCTCGCGCTCCCAGGTCGCTAATCCCGGGCCGGGAGTGGGAGGGGTGAGGGCCGGGAGGAGGGGTCGGGCCCGGCCCCGCCCCGGCCCGGCCCGCCCCGCGGAGGTGTGCGCCGAGCCCCGCCCCGCGCACTCACACCTGGCGGAGCCGCGCGCCCCGCGCATCCCGACCCCCGGCCTGAAGCGCCAGCCCCGCGCCGGGTCCTGAGCTCGCCCCGGTTCGGCCCGGGCGCGGCCCTGCACTGCAGCCCCGATGCAAGCTGTCCGAGGGTGGGGGTCGCCAAGGTGGCGACCGTCCCCAGCAGCCACACCCGCCCCCTCCCCGCAGGCACGAACGGTTCCTTCCGGGGCGTCGCCGGCACTTTTCCCGTCCAGAGTCTGGGCGGGGCGTGGCCTTGCCAGGTGGCAGCGGGAGGAGCGGCGCAGGGAGCGGCCTGGGGCCGGGTGGTGGTCCTTATGCACCGCCCGGGGGGGATCGGAGTCCGAAGACCGGCTAAGTGGACCGGGCAGGACCCGGCAGGCGAAGTCCCTACCGTATGTGCCCCTCTACTTTCTTGGTAATCCAGAGGGCAGACTGCCTTGACTGCTTTATGAACTGGGGCCTCAGTTACCTCATCTGTACAATGGGTACGTTGGACCAGATGATAACTTATGTTGCATCTGAGAAATATGAACACCTTCCCGGCATCAGGTACTGCGCGCGGTCAGGGCCTCGACGTCGGAGCGCAAATACGAGGGCACGCATCTTTATAACCTGGGTAACGCAGTAAGGAGAATGTGAGTTCCTGAGCAAAAATTGTGCAGAATTCTCTCTGCTTTTGTATCCCTAAAGAAGTTTCCATAAGAAAATGATTTTTTAATACAGAGGGAAAAGTGATGAATTTTGTCAAGCGGGTGTTGTCAGAATTTTACTGAGGTAATTCCAAAACAAGGTTTTAAAGAATGAGCAGGAATTTGCCAGGCAGCCAAGGTGTTCCTGGAAGAGGGAAGGGCGTGGCGGAGCGGGAGGCGCTCGGCATCCCAGAACCTGCGGAAACAGATACGCAAGGGCCGCGCGGTCCAGGGATGAAAAAGGGAGCAGAGGAAGCGATCCCGGAAGCGCCCCCAAGCTCTCAGCTGGGGCGCAACGCTGCCTTCTGCCCGACAATCCAAAGCCTGTTCGGAAAATTAACATCACCAAAACACCCTCTTCCCTTTTCCCTCTTCTCAAAGATCCAAAAGCAATTCCATTGCCTGCTAGAAAGTAGAAAACCTGCCTAAGTAAGATTTGAGGCACACTTGATTCCACCAGATTGTTCCACCTGCTCCCCTTCTTAAGAAATCTGTCCAGCCACAGGCCTGCAAGTCTGGCCACATGACCCGTCCCACACCCTCTGGCTAGACTGATGGACGTTGGACTCCACCTGGGTCAACCTCCGTCTCCTTATCTGCGGACCTGGGGAGGAGGCGAGGGAGGGAAGAAGCCACAGGCCTGGAAACTGGAGATGAATTGTTAACATCTGCCTTTGGGTTCTGGGATAGCCACACATACTCCCCCAAGGGCCACTTGGACAGGTTCCTGCAAATTTTGCTCCAGCCAAGGCAGAAATGAGCTCTGTCCTGATTCTGGCCAGTAGTCATGATGATTGCACCCCCATCCTGATGCCTGACCTTCCCAAGGCCAAACTGCCTATCAGGAATTTGTCTAATGGGCACATTAGGGGTTGGTCGCTTCACTTAGCTCAAGTCAGAGGTGCTCTGGTGCACATGCATCCTCTGAGCAGATAGATCCTGGAGTTGTGGAGGACCCTTGGGTGTTCTCTGTGTGCGGTCGGCCCCTTCATGCTAGCATTTCTGCCTGGGTTATAATTCACAGACACCTGGGCACCTAGGAATGAAGACCCATGTGCTGTACTGATACCGTGTTTGTGTGTGTGTGTGTGTGTGTGCATATGTGTGTCTGTGTGAGCACTCAGTCACTCAGTCATGTCCGATTCTGTGCGACCCTATGGACTGTAGCCCACCAGGCTCCTCTGTCTGTTGGATTCTCCAGGCAAGAATACTGGTGTGGGTTGCCATTTCCTACTCCAGCAGATCTTCCCAACTCAGGGATCAAACCCACATCTCTGGCATCTCCTGCATTGGCAGGCGTATTCTTTACCACTGAGCCACGGATGGGGAATTAGTGATACTGCACATAACAAAAATATACCAAAAATCTGAAGGAAAGACAGGAGGAGGAATGAAGAGAAAGGAGGAGGAGGAATGAAAGCATTTTCAGGATGCATGAAGGTTAATAGTTTAAGCATGAAATTCTAATTTTATGGACAACTCTCTTTAAAATGTATGATGTAATCACTTGCCTTCATGACTTGTTTTTCAGTCACTAAAGCCAAGTTCGACTCTTTGCGACCCCATGAATGCAGGATGTCAGGCTCCTCTGTCCTCCACTATCTCCCGGAATTTGTTCAAATTCATGAGTAGAGTATACCAAACCTTAATCATTTTCTCGTGGCTCAAGGTCATCATAAATGACATATTTAACTGTTACAGACTCACATCTTGCTCCTTCAACATAAATGCTTTCAGACACTTTTTGAGGATCTTCAGAGGATGCCTTGCAGTAGGTATTATACTTCTCAAGGGGAATCCGCCCACTGCATCCTCATGTGAGGGTAGAGAGGGCTTAACTCAAGACGCTTTGTGGTGCTGAATGAAAGAAGCCAATCTGAAAAGGCTGCAGAATGTATGACTCCAGCTATACGACATGCTGGAAGAGGCAAAACTACAGAGACAGTAATCGGTGGTTGCCAAGAGGTGGGGGCGGGGCGGTGAAGAGGTGGACCACAGGGATTTTTAGGGCTGTCCGACACTGTAGGGGTGGATACGTGGCAGGAAACATTGATCCAAACCCATATGATGTGTGACACCTATGTAACTCTGATGCAAACTATGGACTTAATAATAATTCATTAATAATAATTGGGCTTCCCTGATAGCTCAGTTGGTAAAGAATCCTCTTGCAATGCAAGAGGCCCCAGTTCGCTTCCTGGATGGGGAAGATCCGCTGGAGAAGGGAAAGGCTACCCACTCCAGTGTTCTGGCCTGGAGAATTCCATGGACTGTATAGTCCATGGGGTCACAAAGAGTTGGACAAGACTGAATAATTGATAATCAAATATCAATATTGGCTTATCAGTTGTAACAAATGTACCACTCTAATGCAATGTGTATCATAAGGAGGGAGACCCCCGAGGGGGTGGTGCATATGGGAACTCTCTGACTCATTAAATTTTTCTGTAAATATAAAACTGTTTTTTTTTTTTTTTTTGGCTGCACTGTGATATACACAGCATTTTAGTTCCCCAAGCAGGGGAACCTGTGCCCTGCAGTGAAAGTGATGAGTCCTAACCTTTGGACCATCAGGGAGTTCCCTAAAACTGCTTTTTTGGGGGAAAAAAAAAAGTCTATTTAAAAAAAATAAAAAAGTTTGTGGGTAAGGTTTTTATCTCATGGAGTGGATTTTAAATTAACATGTAAGCTTTTAAGGAATTAAATTAGGTTCTTGGACTCAGAGGGATAAAGGCAGGACAAAATGAAAAAGAGGCTTTTGGACCCAGTCTTTTAGAAGGAGGACCCAGGCTGAGAAAGTTATTTAGTTGCAAACTCAGTTTTCCAAAGAAAAAGGAAGTCTGACTCAGAGGACTGCGCCAAGGCTGAAAGAACAACCCCCCCAGGGCGAAGTCCTTGAAGAACCCTTGTGAGGACCCATCTGCACTGATTTATAGGGTTAGAGCCTGCGCCTGGAGTCTGAGCCCACACCACGATGGCTGAGACTTTCAGGATCTTGGGGTCGGGTGAGGATATTTTCCATGTGGGAAGGATGTGAGCTGTGGCCATGGGCAGCTGTATCAGACTGTATTTTCCCAAAACCATCACAACGGCATCTCCTAGCCCTTCCTGCTCCCTCACCTGTGAGCTTGGCATTGTGTCCCCCTGTGTCCCCTCCCTTTGCAGCTGGGAAGGCTTGTTGTTTGATTGTAACCCTTGACCTTGGAGCCCTGAGCCACTCAGTAAGGGTCTGTTGCATACACAGACCTCTGTATGCAAGGAAGCCCAGAGCATGGGGGGTGTATGAGATAACTGTTGCCACATAACAAGTTAGCACGAACTTAGTGGCGTAAAATGACACACGTTCATCATGGCCCAGTTTCTGTGGTCAGGAACCCGGCCACCACTTAGCTGGGTTATCAGCTTCAGAGCACCTCCCGGACTGCAGCCGGGGTTATTGGCAGAGGCTGAGTCTCATCTGAAAGCTCAGCCAGGGATGTGTCCATGTCCAAGCTCACACGGTTGTGGGCAGACTCAGCTCCTCAAAGCCTCTTAGATGGAAAACCTCAGGTTTTAGCTGACTAAATCTGAGTTTCTTGCCACAGGGGACTACTCCCAACTTAGCAACTTGTCCATCAAAGCCAGTAAGAAAGATGGGTCGCTCAGTCGTGTCCAATGCTTTTCGACCCCATGGACTGCAGCACACCAGGGTTCCCTGTCCTTCACCATCTCCCTGAGTTTGTTCAAACTCATGTCCGTGGAATTGGTGATGCCATCCAACTGTCTCATCCTCTGCTGCCCCCTTCTCCTTCTGCCCTCCTCCTGCCCTCAATCTTTCCCAGCATCGGGGTCTCTTCCAAGGAGTCTCCTCTTCGCAAGAAAGATGGTCGGCTGGCAAAATGGGCATTACAATCTCGTGATCTGTTCGTGAAAGCAGCCGCTCGTGAATACCAGGAGGTAGAGTTCCCTGGAACCATCTCAGAAGCCATCTGGGACGGTCACAGCAGCCGCTCGGGTGGGCAGTCCTGGATTTCCCAGCCCAGGTGCAGAAACGTGAGCACAGGGCCTTCCTGGGGTCCCCTCACTGTACCTTCTCCCATCTTCCTGCCCCAACCACGACCTCTGCTCTCTGCCTCCATTTCTGAGCTCTGCGGCTTCTGCTCACTTTTTTCTTCTCTCTCTTGTCAATTTCTTTCTGGTCCTTTCCCTGACCTATCCCCTCAGGATTCCAGGCCCGAATGGTCAGACTTGGCTTTGGCAGGCCACCTGGGGGTCATTGCTTTTGTCTCCTGACCCCAGAGGGGCTGGCTCACACTGGGTGGTATGGCCACCTTTGCCTGGCCTCAGCTCAACCCCGTGGCTCTGTCCTCTGCTTGGCTCAGCGTCTCTGCTGAGTCAGACTCTTCTCTGACTTGTGGCTGTCCCCGAGCTTGAACTTGTCAGATGACTGGGGCCTTACTGTGTATGTATGATTTACGGTAAAGGTGTGGCTCTAACAACATTCTCCTGTGCAATGTGGGAGTGAATCTGCCCCCAGCTTTCCAGAAAGCACTTGGCAATGAAATTTAAAAGACTTTAAAAAGCACCCAGGTGCTTTATCCCAGTGATTATACTGTTTTTTCTCATTGGTTGATTCAATATATATTTCTTGATGACTCATGATGGTCCCTGCCCTCTGAAGCTTATACTTTAGTAGGGGAAACAAACATTAACCAAGGAACCAAATAAGAAGGTACAGTGAGGATGTCCCTGGTGATCCAGTGGATAAGACCCCATTACCTCAGAGGCAGGGCGTATGGGTTCGATCCCTGGTCAGGGAACTACGATACCACATGCCACAGCTCAGCCAAAAAATAAAAATATAAATAAAATATGTTGTATGCAGCTTAAGTTTTATGAAAAAGAAGAAGGTACAGTGA